>NC_073361.2:7262500-7588125 GCF_027580225.2 Misgurnus anguillicaudatus | reverse complement strand
GTTTAGGGCTTTTCGTCTGACTAGAGGCAAGAAGCGGAGACAAGGAACTTCTATACGACTTGCAAAATAAGATGCAACAGCAACACTTACTAAGGTGTTCTTATTCCAGAAAAGCACTTGGAGATGCTGGGGATTGAACCCAGGACCTCATACATGCAAAGCATTCGCTCTACCACTGAGCTACATCCCCAGCTTGGTACGCTCCAAAGTGGCTAAGATGTTTAGGGTTTTTTGTCTTACTAGAGGCAAGAAGGCAAGACAAGGAACTACTATACGACTTGCAAAATAAGATGCAACAGCAACACTTACTCAGGTGTTCTTATTCCAGAAAAGCACTTGGAGATGCTGGGGATTGAACCCAGGACCTCATACATGCAAAGCATGCGCTCTACCACTGAGCTACATCCCCAGCTTGATAAGCTCCAAAGTGGCTAAGATGTTTAGGGTTTTTCGTCTTAGTAGAGGCAAGAAGGCGAGACAAGGAACTACTATACGACTTGCAAAATAAGATGCAACAGCAACACTTACTCAGGTGTTCTTATTCCAGAAAAGCACTTGGAGATGCTGGGGATTGAACCCAGGACCTCATACATGCAAAGCATGCTTTACCACTGAGCTACATCCCCAGCTTAATGAGCTCCAAAGTGGCTAAGATTTTTAGGGTTTTTTGTATTACTAGAGGCAAGACGGCGAGACAAGGAACTACTATACGACTTGCAAAATAAGATGCAACACTTACTCAGGTGTTCTTATTCCAGAAAAGCACTTGGAGATGCTGGGGATTGAACCCAGGACCTCATACATGCAAAGCATGCTTTACCACTGAGCTATATCCCCATCTTAATAAGCTCCAATGTGGCTAAGATGTTTAGGGCTTTTCGTCTGACTAGAGGTAAGATGCAGAGACAAGGAACTTCTATACGACTTGCAAAATAAGACGCAACAGCAACACTTACTCAGGTGTTCTTATTCCAGAAAATCACTTGGAGATGCTGGGGATTGAACCCAGGACCTCATACATGCAAAGCATGCGCTCTACCACTGAGCTACATCCCCAGCTTAATGAGCTCCAAAGTGGCTAAGATGTTTAGGGTTTTTTGTCTTACTAGAGGCAAGAAGGAGAGACAAGGAACTACTATACGACTTGCAAAATAAGATGCAACACTTACTCAGGTGTTCTTATTCCAGAAAAGCACTTGGAGATGCTGGGGATTGAACCCAGGACCTCATACATGCAAAGCATGCTTTACCACTGAGCTACATCCCCATCTTAATAAGCTCCAATGTGGCTAAGATGTTTAGGGCTTTTCGTCTGACTAGAGGTAAGATGCAGAGACAAGGAACTTCTATACGACTTGCAAAATAAGACGCAACAGCAACACTTACTCAGGTGTTCTTATTCCAGAAAATCACTTGGAGATGCTGGGGATTGAACCCAGGACCTCATACATGCAAAGCATGCGCTCTACCACTGAGCTACATCCCCAGCTTAATGAGCTCCAAAGTGGCTAAGATGTTTAGGGTGTTTTGTCTTACTAGAAGCAAGAAGGAGAGACAAGGAACTACTATACGACTTGTAAAGCACTTACTCAGGTGTTCTTATTCCAGAAAAGCACTTGGAGATGCTGGGGATTGAACCCAGGACCTCATACATGCAAAGCATGCTTTACCACTGAGCTACATCCCCATCTTAATAAGCTCCAATGTGGCTAAGATGTTTAGGGCTTTTCGTCTGACTAGAGGCAAGAAGCGGAGACAAGGAACTTCTATACGACTTGCAAAATAAGATAAAACAGCAACACTTACTCAGGTGTTCTTATTCCAGAAAAGCACTTGGAGATGCTGGGGATTGAACCCAGGACCTCATACATGCAAAGCATGCTTTACCACTGAGCTACATCCCCATCTTAATAAGCTCCAAAGTGTCTAAGATGTTTAGGGCTTTTCGTCTTACTAGAGGCAAGAAGGCGAGACAAGGACCTACTATACGACTTGCAAAATAAGATGCAACAGCAACACTTACTCAGGTGTTCTTATTCCAGAAAAGCACTTGGAGATGCTGGGGATTGAACCCCGGCCCTCATACATCCAAAGCATCCGCTCTACCACTGACCTACATCCCCAGCTTGGCACACTCCAAAGTGTCTAAGATGTTTAGGGCTTTTCGTCTGACTAGAGGCAAGAAGCGGAGACAAGGAACTTCTATACGACTTGCAAAATAAGATGCAACAGCAACACTTACTCAGGTGTTCTTATTCCAGAAAAGCACTTGGCAATGCTGGGGATTGAACCCAGGACCTCATACATGCGAAACATGCGCTCTACCACTGAGCTACATCCCCAGCTCGGTACGCTCCAAAGTGTCTAAGATGTTTAGGGTTTTTTGTCTTACTAGAGGCAAGAAGCGGAGACAAGCAACTTCTATACGACTTGCAAAATAAGATACAACAGCAACACTTACTCAGGTGTTCTTATTCCAGAAAAGCACTTGGAGATGCTGGGGATTGAAACCAGGACCTCATACATGCAAAGCATGCTTTACCACTGAGCTACATCCCCATCTTAATAAGCTCCAATGTGGCTAAGATGTTTAGGGCTTTTCGTCTGACTAGAGGCAAGAAGCGGAGACAAGGAACTTCTATACGACTTGCAAAATAAGATGAAACAGCAACACTTACTCAGGTGTTCTTATTCCAGAAAAGCACTTGGAGATGCTGGGGATTGAACCCAGGACCTCATACATGCAAAGCATGCGCTCTACCACTGAGCTACATCCCCAGCTTGATAAGCTCCAAAGTGGCTAAGATGTTTAGGGTTTTTCGTCTTACTAGAGGCAAGAAGGCGAGACAAGGACCTACTATACGACTTGTAAAGCACTTACTCAGGTGTTCTTATTCCTGATAAGTACTTGGAGATGCTGGGGATTGAACCCAGGACCTCATACATGCAAAGCATGCGCTCTACCACTAAGCTACATCCCCAGCTTGATAAGCTCCAAAGTGGCTAAGATGTTTAGGGTTTTTCGTCTTACTAGAGGCAAGAAGGCGAGACAAGGAACTACTATACGACTTGCAAAATAAGATGCAACAGCAACACTTACTTAGGTGTTCTTATTCCAGAAAAGCACTTGGAGATGCTGGGGATTGAACGCAGGACCTCATACATGCAAAGCATGCGCTCTACCACTGAGCTACATCCCCAGCTTGGCACACTCCAAAGTGTCTAAGATGTTTAGGGCTTTTCGTCTTACTAGAGGCAAGAAGGCGAGACAAGGACCTACTATACGACTTGCAAAATAAGATGCAACAGCAACACTTACTCAGGTGTTCTTATTCAAGAAACGCACTTGGAGATGCTGGGGATTGAACCCAGGACCTCATACATGCAAAGCATGCTTTACCACTGAGCTACATCCCCAGCTTAATGAACTCCAATGTGGCTAAGATGTTTAGGGCTTTTCGTGTGACTAGAGGCAAGAAGCGGAGACACGGAACTTCTATACGACTTGCAAAATAAGATGCAACAGCAACACTTATTCAGGTGTTCTTATTCCAGAAAAGCATTTGGAGATGCTGGGGATTTGAACCCAGGACCTCATACATGCAAAGCATGCGCTCTACCACTGAGCTACATCCCCAGCTTGATAAGCTCCAAAGTGGCTAAGATTTTTAGGGTTTTTCGTCTTACTAGAGGCAAGAAGGCGAGAAAAGGAACTACTATACGACTTGCAAAATAAGATGCAACAGTAACACTTACTCAGGTGTTCTTATTCCAGAAAAGAACTTGGAGATGCTGGGGTTGAACCCAGGACCTCATACATGCAAAGCATGCTTTACCACTGAGCTACATCCCCATCTTAATAAGCTCCAATGTGGCTAAGATGTTTAGGGCTTTTCGCCTGACTAGAGGCAAGAAGCGGAGACAAGGAACTTCTATACGACTTGCAAAATAAGATGCAACAGCAACACTTACTCAGGTGTTCTTATTCCAGAAAAGCACTTGGAGATGCTGGGGATTGAACCCAGGTCCTCATACATGCAAAGCATGCTTTACCACTGAGCTACATCCCCATCTTAATAAGCTCCAATGTGGCTAAGATGTTTAGGGCTTTTCGTCTGACTAGAGGCAAGAAGCGGAGACAAGGAACTTCTATACGACTTGCAAAATAAGATGAAACAGCAACACTTACTCAGGTGTTCTTATTCCAGAAAAGCACTTGGAGATGCTGGGGATTGAACCCAGGACCTCATACATGCAAAGCATGCTTTACCACTGAGCTACATCCCCATCTTAATAAGCTACAAAGTGTCTAAGATGTTTAGGGCTTTTCGTCTTACTAGAGGCAAGAAGGCGAGACAAGGACCTACTATACGACTTGCAAAATAAGATGCAACAGCAACACTTACTCAGGTGTTCTTATTCCAGAAAAGCACTTGGAGATGCTGGGGATTGAACCCAGGACCTCATACATGCAAAGCATGCGTCTACCACTGAGCTACATCCCCAGCTTGGCACACTCCAAAGTGTCTAAGATGTTTAGGGCTTTTCGTCTTACTAGAGGCAAGAAGCGGAAACAAGGAACTTCTATACGACTTGCAAAATAAGATGCAACAGCAACACTTACTCAGGTGTTCTTATTCCAGAAAAGCACTTGGAGATGCTGGGGATTGAACCCAGGACCTCATACATGCAAAGCATGCTTTACCACTGAGCTACATCCCCATCTTAATAAGCTCCAATGTGGCTAAGATGTTTAGGGTTTTTTGTCTTACTAGAGGCAAGAAGGCAAGACAAGGAACTACTATACGACTTGCAAAATAAGATGCAACAGCAACACTTACTCAGGTGTTCTTATTCCAGAAAAGCACTTGGAGATGCTGGGGATTGAACGCAGGACCTCATACATGCAAAGCATGCGCTCTACCACTGAGCTACATCCCCAGCTTGGCACGCTCCAAAGTGTCTAAGATGTTTAGGGCTTTTCGTCTTACTAGAGGCAAGAAGGCGAGACAAGGACCTACTATACGACTTGCAAAATAAGATGCAACAGCAACACTTACTCAGGTGTTCTTATTCCAGAAAAGCACTTGGAGATGCTGGGGATTGAACCCAGGACCTCATACATGCAAAGCATGCCGCTACCACTGAGCTACATCCCCAGCTTGATAAGCTCCAAAGTGGCTAAGATTTTTAGGGTTTTTCGTCTTACTAGAGGCAAGAAGGCGAGAAAAGGAACTACTATACGACTTGCAAAATAAGATGCAACAGCAACACTTACTCAGGTGTTCTTATTCCAGAAAAGCATTTGGAGATGCTGGGGATTGAACCCAGGACCTCATACATGCAAAGCATGCGCTCTACCACTGAGCTACATCCCCAGCTTAATGACACCCAAAGTGGCTAAGATGTTTAGTGCTTTTCGTCTGACTAGAGGCAAGAAGCGGAGACAAGGAACATCTATACGACTTGCAAAATAAGATGCAACACTTACTCAGGTGTTCTTATTCAAGAAACGCACTTGGAGATGCTGGGGATTGAACCCAGGACCTCATACATGCAAAGCATGCTTTACCACTGAGCTACATCCCCAGCTTAATGAACTCCAATGTGGCTAAGATGTTTAGGGCTTTTCGTCTGACTAGAGGCAAGAAGCGGAGACAAGGAACTTCTATACGACTTGCAAAATAAGATGCAACAGCAACACTTACTCAGGTGTTCTTATTCCAGAAAAGCACTTGGAGATGCTGGGGATTGAACGCAGGACCTCATACATGCGAAGCATGCGCTCTACCACTGAGCTACATCCCCAGCTTGGTACGCTCCAAAGTGTCTAAGATGTTTAGGGTTTTTTGTCTTTCTAGAGGCAAGAAGGCAAGACAAAGAACTACTATACGACTTGTAAAGCACTTACTCAGGTGTTCTTAAACCGGATAAGTACTTGGAGATGCTGGGGATTGAACCCAGGACCTCATACATGCTAAGCATGCGCTCTACCACTGAGCTACATCCCCAGCTTGATAAGCTCCAAAGTGGCTAAGATGTTTAAGGTTTTTCGTTTTACTAGAGGCAAGAAGCGGAGACAAGGAACTACTATACAACTTGTAAGGCACTTACTCAGGTGTTTTTAAACCGGATAAGTACTTGGAGATGCTGGGGATTGAACCCAGGACCTCATACATGCAAAGCATGCGCTCTACCACTGAGCTACATCCCCATCTTAATAAGCTACAATGTGGCCAAGATGTTTAGGGCTTTTCGTCTGACTAGAGGCAAGAAGCTGAGACAAGGAACGGCTATATGACTTGTAAAGCACTTACTCAGGGGTTTCTTAAACCAGATATGTACATGGAGATGCTGGGGATTGAACCCAGGACCTCATACATGCGAAGCATGCGCTCTACCACTGAGCTACATCCCCAGCTTGTTGAGCTCCAAAGTGGCTAAGATGTTTAGGGTTTTTCGTCTTACTAGAGGCATGAAGGCGAGACAAGGAACTACTATACGACTTGCAAAATAAGATGCAACAGCAACACTTACTCAGGTGTTCTTATTCCAGAAAAGCATTTGGAGATGCTGGGGATTGAACCCAGGACCTCATACATGCAAAGCATGCGCTGTACCACTGAGCTACATCCCCAGCTTAATGACACCCAAAGTGGCTAAGATGTTTAGTGCTTTTCGTCTGACTAGAGGCAAGAAGCGGAGACAAGGAACATCTATACGACTTGCAAAATAAGATGCAACAGCAACACTTACTCAGGTGTTCTTATTCAAGAAACGCACTTGGAGATGCTGGGGATTGAACCCAGGACCTCATACATGCAAAGCATGCTTTACCACTGAGCTACATCCCCAGCTTAATGAACTCCAATGTGGCTAAGATGTTTAGGGCTTTTCGTGTGACTAGAGGCAAGAAGCGGAGACACGGAACTTCTATACGACTTGCAAAATAAGATGCAACAGCAACACTTACTCAGGTGTTCTTATTCCAGAAAACACTTGGAGATGCTGGGGATTGAACCCAGGACCTCATACATGCGAAGCATGCGCTCTACCACTGAGCTACATCCCCAGCTTGGTACGCTCCAAAGTGTCTAAGATGTTTAGGGTTTTTTGTCTTACTAGAGGCAAGAAGCGGAGACAAGCAACTTCTATACGACTTGCAAAATAAGATACAACAGCAACACTTACTCAGGTGTTCTTATTCCAGAAAAGCACTTGGAGATGCTGGGGATTGAACCCAGAACCTCATACATGCTAAGCATGCTTTACCACTGAGCTACATCCCCATCTTAATAAGCTCCAATGTGGCTAAGATGTTTAGGGCTTTTCGTCTGACTAGAGGCAAGAAGCGGAGACAAGGAACTTCTATACGACTTGCAAAATAAGATGAAACAGCAACACTTACTCAGGTGTGCTTATTCCAGAAAAGCACTTGGAGATGCTGGGGATTGAACCCAGGACCTCATACATGCAAAGCATGCGCTCTACCACTGAGCTACATCACCAGCTTGGTAACAAAAAAGTGGCTAAGATGTTTAGGGTTTTTCGTCTAACTAGAGGCAAGAATCGGAGACAAGGAACTACTATACGACTTGCAAAATAAGATGCAACAGCAACACTTACTCAGGTGTTCTTATTCCAGAAAGCACTTGGAGATGCCGGGGATTGAACGCAGGACCTCATTCATGCAAAGCATGCGCTCTACCACTGAGCTACATCCCCAGCTTGGCACGCTCCAAAGTGTCTAAGATGTTTAGGGCTTTTCGTCTTACTAGAGGCAAGAAGGCGAGACAAGGACCTACTATACGACTTGCAAAATAAGATGCAACAGCAACACTTACTCAGGTGTTCTTATTCCAGAAAAGCACTTGGAGATGCTGGGGATTGAACCCAGGACCTCATACATGCAAAGCATGCCGCTACCACTGAGCTACATCCCCAGCTTGATAAGCTCCAAAGTGGCTAAGATTTTTAGGGTTTTTCGTCTTACTAGAGGCAAGAAGGCGAGAAAAGGAACTACTATACGACTTGCAAAATAAGATGCAACAGTAACACTTACTCAGGTGTTCTTATTCCAGAAAAGCACTTGGAGATGCTGGGGTTGAACCCAGGACCTCATACATGCAAAGCATGCTTTACCACTGAGCTACATCCCCATCTTAATAAGCTCCAATGTGGCTAAGATGTTTAGGGCTTTTCGCCTGACTAGAGGCAAGAAGCAGAGACAAGGAACTTCTATACGACTTGCAAAATAAGATGCAACAGCAACACTTACTCAGGTGTTCTTATTCCAGAAAAGCACTTGGAGATGCTGGGGATTGAACCCAGGACCTCATACAAGCAAAGCATGCTTTACCACTGAGCTACTTCCACAGCTTAATAAGCTCCAATGTGGCTAAGATGTTTAGGGCTTTTCGTCTGACTAGAGGCAAGAAGCTGAGACAAGGAACTACTATACGACTTGCAAAATAAGATGCAACAGCAACACTTACTCAGGTGTTCTTATTCCAGAAAAGCATTTGGAGATGCTGGGGATTGAACCCAGGACCTCATACATGCGAAGCATGCGCTCTACCACTGAGCTACATCCCCAGCTTGGTACGCTCCAAAGTGGCTAAGATGTTTAGGGTTTTTCGTCTTACTAGAGGCAAGAAGGCGAGACAAGGAACTACTATACGACTTGCAAAATAAGATGCAACAGCAACACTTACTCAGGTGTTCTTATTCCAGAAAAGCATTTGGAGATGCTGGGGATTGAACCCAGGACCTCATACATGCAAAGCATGCGCTCTACCACTGAGCTACATCCCCAGCTTAATGACACCCAAAGTGGCTAAGATGTTTAGTGCTTTTTGTCTGACTAGAGGCAAGAAGCGGAGACAAGGAACATCTATACGACTTGCAAAATAAGATGCAACAGCAACACTTACTCAGGTGTTCTTATTCAAGAAACGCACTTGGAGATGCTGGGGATTGAACCCAGGACCTCATACATGCAAAGCATGCTTTACCACTGAGCTACATCCCCAGCTTAATGAACTCCAATGTGGCTAAGATGTTTAGGGCTTTTCGTCTGACTAGAGGCAAGAAGCGGAGACAAGGAACTTCTATACGACTTGCAAAATAAGATGCAACAGCAACACTTACTCAGGTGTTCTTATTCCAGAAAAGCACTTGGAGATGCTGGGGATTGAACCCAGGACCTCATACATGCGAAGCATGCGCTCTTCCACTGAGCTACATCCCCAGCTTGGTACGCTCCAAAGTGTCTAAGATGTTTAGGGTTTTTCGTCTTACTAGAGGCAAGAAGCGGAGACAAGCAACTTCTATACGACTTGCAAAATAAGATACAACAGCAACACTTACTCAGGTGTTCTTATTCCAGAAAAGCACTTGGAGATGCTGGGGATTGAACCCAGGACCTCATACATGCAAAGCATGCTTTATCACTGAGCTACATCCCCATCTTAATAAGCTCCAATGTGGCTAAGATGTTTAGGGCTTTTCGTCTGACTAGAGGCAAGAAGCGGAGACAAGGAACTTCTATACGACTTGCAAAATAAGATGAAACAGCAACACTTACTCAGGTGTTCTTATTCCAGAAAAGCACTTGGAGATGCTGGGGATTGAACCCAGGACCTCATACATGCAAAGCATGCGCTCTATCACTGAGCTACATCCCCAGCTTGTTGAGCTCCAAAGTGGCTAATATTTTTAGTGTTTTTCGTCTTAATAGAGTCAAGAAGGCGATCCAAGTAACTACTATACGACTTTCATAATAATATTCAACAGAAACACTTACTCAGGTGTGCTTATTCCTGAAAAGCACTTGGAGATGCTGGGGATTGAACCCAGGACCTCATACATGCAAAGCATGCTTTACCACTGAGCTACATCCCCAGCTTAATGAACTCCAATGTGGCTAAGATGTTTAGGGCTTTTCGTCTGACTAGAGGCAAGAAGCGGAGACAAGGAACTTCTATACGACTTGCAAAATAAGATGCAACAGCAACACTTACTCAGGTGTTCTTATTCCAGAAAAGCACTTGGAGATGCTGGGGATTGAACCCAGGACCTCATACATGCGAAGCATGCGCTCTACCACTGAGCTACATCCCCAGCTTGGTACGCTCCAAAGTGTCTAAGATGTTTAGGGTTTTTTGTCTTACTAGAGGCAAGAAGGCAAGACAAGGAACTACTATACGACTTGTAAAGCACTTACTCAGGTGTTCTTAAACCGGATAAGTACTTGGAGATGCTGGGGATTGAACCCAGGACCTCATACATGCGAAGCATGCGCTCTACCACTGAGCTACATCCCCAGCTTGGTACGCTCCAAAGTGTCTAAGATGTTTAGGGTTTTTTGTCTTACTAGAGGCAAGAAGGCAAGACAAGGAACTACTATACGACTTGTAAGGCACTTACTCAGGTGTTCTTAAACCGGATAAGTACTTGGAGATGCTGGGGATTGAACCCAGGACCTCATACATGCAAAGCATGCGCTCTACCACTGAGCTACATCCCCATCTTAATAAGCTACAATGTGGCCAAGATGTTTAGGGCTTTTCGTCTGACTAGAGGCAAGAAGCTGAGACAAGGAACGGCTATATGACTTGTAAAGCACTTACTCAGGGGTTTCTTAAACCAGATATGTACATGGAGATGCTGGGGATTGAACCCAGGACCTCATACATGCGAAGCATGCGCTCTACCACTGAGCTACATCCCCAGCTTGTTGAGCTCCAAAGTGGCTAAGATGTTTAAGGTTTTTCGTTTTACTAGAGGCAAGAAGCGGAGACAAGGAACTACTATACGACTTGTAAGGCACTTACTCAGGTGTTCTTAAACCCAGGACCTCATACATGCAAAGCATGCGCTCTACCACTGAGCTACATCCCCATCTTAATAAGCTACAATGTGGCCAAGATGTTTAGGGCTTTTCGTCTGACTAGAGGCAAGAAGCTGAGACAAGGAACGGCTATATGACTTGTAAAGCACTTACTCAGGGGTTTCTTAAACCAGATATGTACATGGAGATGCTGGGGATTGAACCCAGGACCTCATACATGCAAAGCATGCTTTACCACTGAGCTACATCCCCAGCTTGTTGAGCTCCAAAGTGGCTAAGATGTTTAGGGTTTTTCGTCTTACTAGAGGCATGAAGGCGAGACAAGGAACTACTATACGACTTGCAAAATAAGATGCAACAGCAACACTTACTCAGGGGTTCTTATTCCAGAAAAGCATTTGGAGATGCTGGGGATTGAACCCAGGACCTCATACATGCAAAGCATGCGCTGTACCACTGAGCTACATCCCCAGCTTAATGACACCCAAAATGGCTAAGATGTTTAGTGCTTTTCGTCTAACTAGAGGCAAGAAGCGGAGACAAGGAACATCTATACGACTTGCAAAATAAGATGCAACAGCAACACTTACTCAGGTGTTCTTATTCAAGAAACGCACTTGGAGATGCTGGGGATTGAACCCAGGACCTCATACATGCAAAGCATGCTTTACCACTGAGCTACATCCCCAGCTTAATGAACTCCAATGTGGCTAAGATGTTTAGGGCTTTTCGTGTGACTAGAGGCAATAAGCGGAGACACGGAACTTCTATACGACTTGCAAAATAAGATGCAACAACAACACTTACTCAGGTGTTCTTATTCCAGAAAAGCACTTGGAGATGCTGGGGATTGAACCCAGGACCTCATACATGCGAAGCATGCGCTCTACCACTGAGCTACATCCCCAGCTTGGTACGCTCCAAAGTGTCTAAGATGTTTAGGGTTTTTTGTCTTACTAGAGGCAAGAAGCGGAGACAAGCAACTTCTATACGACTTGCAAAATAAGATACAACAGCAACACTTACTCAGGTGTTCTTATTCCAGAAAAGCACTTGGAGATGCTGGGGATTGAACGCAGGACCTCATACATGCAAAGCATGCGCTCTACCACTGAGCTACATCCCCAGCTTGGCACGCTCCAAAGTGTCTAAGATGTTTAGGGCTTTTCGTCTTACTAGAGGCAAGAAGGCGAGACAAGGACCTACTATACGACTTGCAAAATAAGATGCAACAGCAACACTTACTCAGGTGTTCTTATTCCAGAAAAGCACTTGGAAATGCTGGGGATTGAACCCAGGACCTCATACATGCAAAGCATGCCGCTACCACTGAGCTACATCCCCAGCTTAATAAGCTCCAAAGTGGCTAAGATTTTTAGGGTTTTTCGTCTTACTAGAGGCAAGAAGGCAAGAAAAGGAACTACTATACGACTTGCAAAATAAGATGCAACAGTAACACTTACTCAGGTGTTCTTATTCCAGAAAAGCACTTGGAGATGCTGGGGTTGAACCCAGGACCTCATACATGCAAAGCATGCTTTACCACTGAGCTACATCCCCATCTTAATAAGCTCCAATGTGGCTAAGATGTTTAGGGCTTTTCGCCTGACTAGAGGCAAGAAGCAGAGACAAGGAACTTCTATACGACTTGCAAAATAAGATGCAACAGCAACACTTACTCAGGTGTTCTTATTCCAGAAAAGCACTTGGAGATGCTGGGGATTGAACCCAGGACCTCATACAAGCAAAGCATGCTTTACCACTGAGCTACTTCCCCAGCTTAATGAGCTCCAATGTGGCTAAGATGTTTAGGGCTTTTCGTCTGACTAGAGGCAAGAAGCTGAGACAAGGAACTACTATACGACTTGCAAAATAAGATGCAACAGCAACACTTACTCAGGTGTTCTTATTCCAGAAAAGCATTTGGAGATGCTGGGTTATTGAACCCAGGACCTCATACATGCGAAGCATGCGCTCTACCACTGAGCTACATCCCCAGCTTGTTGAGCTCCAAAGTGGCTAAGATGTTTAGGGTTTTTCGTCTTACTAGAGGCAAGAAGGCGAGACAAGGAACTACTATACGACTTGCAAAATAAGATGCAACAGCAACACTTACTCAGGTGTTCTTATTCCAGAAAAGCATTTGGAGATGCTGGGGATTGAACCCAGGACCTCATACATGCAAAGCATGCGCTCTACCACTGAGCTACATCCCCAGCTTAATGACACCCAAAGTGGCTAGGATGTTTAGTGCTTTTTGTCTGACTAGAGGCAAGAAGCGGAGACAAGGAACATCTATACGACTTGCAAAATAAGATGCAACAGCAACACTTACTCAGGTGTTCTTATTCAAGAAACGCACTTGGAGATGCTGGGGATTGAACCCAGGACCTCATACATGCAAAGCATGCTTTACCACTGAGCTACATCCCCAGCTTAATGAACTCCAATGTGGCTAAGATGTTTAGGGCTTTTCGTCTGACTAGAGGCAAGAAGCGGAGACAAGGAACTTCTATACGACTTGCAAAATAAGATGCAACAGCAACACTTACTCAGGTGTTCTTATTCCAGAAAAGCACTTGGAGATGCTGGGGATTGAACCCAGGACCTCATACATGCGAAGCATGCGCTCTTCCACTGAGCTTCATCCCCAGCTTGGTACGCTCCAAAGTGTCTAAGATGTTTAGGGTTTTTTGTCTTACTAGAGGCAAGAAGCGGAGACAAGCAACTTCTATACGACTTGCAAAATAAGATACAACAGCAACACTTACTCAGGTGTTCTTATTCCAGAAAAGCACTTGGAGATGCTGGGGATTGAACCCAGGACCTCATACATGCAAAGCATGCTTTACCACTAAGCTACATCCCCATCTTAATAAGCTCCAATGTGGCTAAGATGTTTAGGGCTTTTCGTCTGACTAGAGGCAAGAAGCGGAGACAAGGAACTTCTATACGACTTGCAAAATAAGATGCAACAGTAACACTTACTCAGGTGTTCTTATTCCAGAAAAGAACTTGGAGATGCTGGGGTTGAACCCAGGACCTCATACATGCAAAGCATGCTTTACCACTGAGCTACATCCCCATCTTAATAAGCTCCAATGTGGCTAAGATGTTTAGGGCTTTTCGCCTGACTAGAGGCAAGAAGCGGAGACAAGGAACTTCTATACGACTTGCAAAATAAGATGCAACAGCAACACTTACTCAGGTGTTCTTATTCCAGAAAAGCACTTGGAGATGCTGGGGATTGAACCCAGGTCCTCATACATGCAAAGCATGCTTTACCACTGAGCTACATCCCCATCTTAATAAGCTCCAATGTGGCTAAGATGTTTAGGGCTTTTCGTCTGACTAGAGGCAAGAAGCGGAGACAAGGAACTTCTATACGACTTGCAAAATAAGATGAAACAGCAACACTTACTCAGGTGTTCTTATTCCAGAAAAGCACTTGGAGATGCTGGGGATTGAACCCAGGACCTCATACATGCAAAGCATGCTTTACCACTGAGCTACATCCCCATCTTAATAAGCTACAAAGTGTCTAAGATGTTTAGGGCTTTTCGTCTTACTAGAGGCAAGAAGGCGAGACAAGGACCTACTATACGACTTGCAAAATAAGATGCAACAGCAACACTTACTCAGGTGTTCTTATTCCAGAAAAGCACTTGGAGATGCTGGGGATTGAACCCAGGACCTCATACATGCAAAGCATGCGTCTACCACTGAGCTACATCCCCAGCTTGGCACACTCCAAAGTGTCTAAGATGTTTAGGGCTTTTCGTCTTACTAGAGGCAAGAAGCGGAAACAAGGAACTTCTATACGACTTGCAAAATAAGATGCAACAGCAACACTTACTCAGGTGTTCTTATTCCAGAAAAGCACTTGGAGATGCTGGGGATTGAACCCAGGACCTCATACATGCAAAGCATGCTTTACCACTGAGCTACATCCCCATCTTAATAAGCTCCAATGTGGCTAAGATGTTTAGGGTTTTTTGTCTTACTAGAGGCAAGAAGGCAAGACAAGGAACTACTATACGACTTGCAAAATAAGATGCAACAGCAACACTTACTCAGGTGTTCTTATTCCAGAAAAGCACTTGGAGATGCTGGGGATTGAACGCAGGACCTCATACATGCAAAGCATGCGCTCTACCACTGAGCTACATCCCCAGCTTGGCACGCTCCAAAGTGTCTAAGATGTTTAGGGCTTTTCGTCTTACTAGAGGCAAGAAGGCGAGACAAGGACCTACTATACGACTTGCAAAATAAGATGCAACAGCAACACTTACTCAGGTGTTCTTATTCCAGAAAAGCACTTGGAGATGCTGGGGATTGAACCCAGGACCTCATACATGCAAAGCATGCCGCTACCACTGAGCTACATCCCCAGCTTGATAAGCTCCAAAGTGGCTAAGATTTTTAGGGTTTTTCGTCTTACTAGAGGCAAGAAGGCGAGAAAAGGAACTACTATACGACTTGCAAAATAAGATGCAACAGCAACACTTACTCAGGTGTTCTTATTCCAGAAAAGCATTTGGAGATGCTGGGGATTGAACCCAGGACCTCATACATGCAAAGCATGCGCTCTACCACTGAGCTACATCCCCAGCTTAATGACACCCAAAGTGGCTAAGATGTTTAGTGCTTTTCGTCTGACTAGAGGCAAGAAGCGGAGACAAGGAACATCTATACGACTTGCAAAATAAGATGCAACACTTACTCAGGTGTTCTTATTCAAGAAACGCACTTGGAGATGCTGGGGATTGAACCCAGGACCTCATACATGCAAAGCATGCTTTACCACTGAGCTACATCCCCAGCTTAATGAACTCCAATGTGGCTAAGATGTTTAGGGCTTTTCGTCTGACTAGAGGCAAGAAGCGGAGACAAGGAACTTCTATACGACTTGCAAAATAAGATGCAACAGCAACACTTACTCAGGTGTTCTTATTCCAGAAAAGCACTTGGAGATGCTGGGGATTGAACGCAGGACCTCATACATGCGAAGCATGCGCTCTACCACTGAGCTACATCCCCAGCTTGGTACGCTCCAAAGTGTCTAAGATGTTTAGGGTTTTTTGTCTTTCTAGAGGCAAGAAGGCAAGACAAAGAACTACTATACGACTTGTAAAGCACTTACTCAGGTGTTCTTAAACCGGATAAGTACTTGGAGATGCTGGGGATTGAACCCAGGACCTCATACATGCTAAGCATGCGCTCTACCACTGAGCTACATCCCCAGCTTGATAAGCTCCAAAGTGGCTAAGATGTTTAAGGTTTTTCGTTTTACTAGAGGCAAGAAGCGGAGACAAGGAACTACTATACAACTTGTAAGGCACTTACTCAGGTGTTTTTAAACCGGATAAGTACTTGGAGATGCTGGGGATTGAACCCAGGACCTCATACATGCAAAGCATGCGCTCTACCACTGAGCTACATCCCCATCTTAATAAGCTACAATGTGGCCAAGATGTTTAGGGCTTTTCGTCTGACTAGAGGCAAGAAGCTGAGACAAGGAACGGCTATATGACTTGTAAAGCACTTACTCAGGGGTTTCTTAAACCAGATATGTACATGGAGATGCTGGGGATTGAACCCAGGACCTCATACATGCGAAGCATGCGCTCTACCACTGAGCTACATCCCCAGCTTGTTGAGCTCCAAAGTGGCTAAGATGTTTAGGGTTTTTCGTCTTACTAGAGGCATGAAGGCGAGACAAGGAACTACTATACGACTTGCAAAATAAGATGCAACAGCAACACTTACTCAGGTGTTCTTATTCCAGAAAAGCATTTGGAGATGCTGGGGATTGAACCCAGGACCTCATACATGCAAAGCATGCGCTGTACCACTGAGCTACATCCCCAGCTTAATGACACCCAAAGTGGCTAAGATGTTTAGTGCTTTTCGTCTGACTAGAGGCAAGAAGCGGAGACAAGGAACATCTATACGACTTGCAAAATAAGATGCAACAGCAACACTTACTCAGGTGTTCTTATTCAAGAAACGCACTTGGAGATGCTGGGGATTGAACCCAGGACCTCATACATGCAAAGCATGCTTTACCACTGAGCTACATCCCCAGCTTAATGAACTCCAATGTGGCTAAGATGTTTAGGGCTTTTCGTGTGACTAGAGGCAAGAAGCGGAGACACGGAACTTCTATACGACTTGCAAAATAAGATGCAACAGCAACACTTACTCAGGTGTTCTTATTCCAGAAAACACTTGGAGATGCTGGGGATTGAACCCAGGACCTCATACATGCGAAGCATGCGCTCTACCACTGAGCTACATCCCCAGCTTGGTACGCTCCAAAGTGTCTAAGATGTTTAGGGTTTTTTGTCTTACTAGAGGCAAGAAGCGGAGACAAGCAACTTCTATACGACTTGCAAAATAAGATACAACAGCAACACTTACTCAGGTGTTCTTATTCCAGAAAAGCACTTGGAGATGCTGGGGATTGAACCCAGAACCTCATACATGCTAAGCATGCTTTACCACTGAGCTACATCCCCATCTTAATAAGCTCCAATGTGGCTAAGATGTTTAGGGCTTTTCGTCTGACTAGAGGCAAGAAGCGGAGACAAGGAACTTCTATACGACTTGCAAAATAAGATGAAACAGCAACACTTACTCAGGTGTTCTTATTCCAGAAAAGCACTTGGAGATGCTGGGGATTGAACCCAGGACCTCATACATGCAAAGCATGCGCTCTACCACTGAGCTACATCCCCAGCTTGATAAGCTCCAAAGTGGCTAAGATGTTTAGGGTTTTTCGTCTTACTAGAGGCAAGAAGGCGAGACAAGGAACTACTATACGACTTGCAAAATAAGATGCAACAGCAACACTTACTCAGGTGTTCTTATTCCAGAAAGCACTTGGAGATGCCGGGGATTGAACGCAGGACCTCATTCATGCAAAGCATGCGCTCTACCACTGAGCTACATCCCCAGCTTGGCACGCTCCAAAGTGTCTAAGATGTTTAGGGCTTTTCGTCTTACTAGAGGCAAGAAGGCGAGACAAGGACCTACTATACGACTTGCAAAATAAGATGCAACAGCAACACTTACTCAGGTGTTCTTATTCCAGAAAAGCACTTGGAGATGCTGGGGATTGAACCCAGGACCTCATACATGCAAAGCATGCCGCTACCACTGAGCTACATCCCCAGCTTGATAAGCTCCAAAGTGGCTAAGATTTTTAGGGTTTTTCGTCTTACTAGAGGCAAGAAGGCGAGAAAAGGAACTACTATACGACTTGCAAAATAAGATGCAACAGTAACACTTACTCAGGTGTTCTTATTCCAGAAAAGCACTTGGAGATGCTGGGGTTGAACCCAGGACCTCATACATGCAAAGCATGCTTTACCACTGAGCTACATCCCCATCTTAATAAGCTCCAATGTGGCTAAGAGGTTTATGGCTTTTCGCCTGACTAGAGGCAAGAAGCAGAGACAAGGAACTTCTATACGACTTGCAAAATAAGATGCAACAGCAACACTTACTCAGGTGTTCTTATTCCAGAAAAGCACTTGGAGATGCTGGGGATTGAACCCAGGACCTCATACAAGCAAAGCATGCTTTACCACTGAGCTACTTCCACAGCTTAATAAGCTCCAATGTGGCTAAGATGTTTAGGGCTTTTCGTCTGACTAGAGGCAAGAAGCTGAGACAAGGAACTACTATACGACTTGCAAAATAAGATGCAACAGCAACACTTACTCAGGTGTTCTTATTCCAGAAAAGCATTTGGAGATGCTGGGTTATTGAACCCAGGACCTCATACATGCGAAGCATGCGCTCTACCACTGAGCTACATCCCCAGCTTGTTGAGCTCCAAAGTGGCTAAGATGTTTAGGGTTTTTCGTCTTACTAGAGGCAAGAAGGCGAGACAAGGAACTACTATACGACTTGCAAAATAAGATGCAACAGCAACACTTACTCAGGTGTTCTTATTCCAGAAAAGCATTTGGAGATGCTGGGGATTGAACCCAGGACCTCATACATGCAAAGCATGCGCTCTACCACTGAGCTACATCCCCAGCTTAATGACACCCAAAGTGGCTAAGATGTTTAGTGCTTTTTGTCTGACTAGAGGCAAGAAGCGGAGACAAGGAACATCTATACGACTTGCAAAATAAGATGCAACAGCAACACTTACTCAGGTGTTCTTATTCAAGAAACGCACTTGGAGATGCTGGGGATTGAACCCAGGACCTCATACATGCAAAGCATGCTTTACCACTGAGCTACATCCCCAGCTTAATGAACTCCAATGTGGCTAAGATGTTTAGGGCTTTTCGTCTGACTAGAGGCAAGAAGCGGAGACAAGGAACTTCTATACGACTTGCAAAATAAGATGCAACAGCAACACTTACTCAGGTGTTCTTATTCCAGAAAAGCACTTGGAGATGCTGGGGATTGAACCCAGGACCTCATACATGCGAAGCATGCGCTCTTCCACTGAGCTACATCCCCAGCTTGGTACGCTCCAAAGTGTCTAAGATGTTTAGGGTTTTTTTGTCTTACTAGAGGCAAGAAGCGGAGACAAGCAACTTCTATACGACTTGCAAAATAAGATACAACAGCAACACTTACTCAGGTGTTCTTATTCCAGAAAAGCACTTGGAGATGCTGGGGATTGAACCCAGGACCTCATACATGCAAAGCATGCTTTATCACTGAGCTACATCCCCATCTTAATAAGCTCCAATGTGGCTAAGATGTTTAGGGCTTTTCGTCTGACTAGAGGCAAGAAGCGGAGACAAGGAACTTCTATACGACTTGCAAAATAAGATGAAACAGCAACACTTACTCAGGTGTTCTTATTCCAGAAAAGCACTTGGAGATGCTGGGGATTGAACCCAGGACCTCATACATGCAAAGCATGCGCTCTATCACTGAGCTACATCCCCAGCTTGTTGAGCTCCAAAGTGGCTAAGATGTTTAGGGTTTTTCGTCTTACTAGAGGCAAGAAGGCGAGACAAGGAACTACTATACGACTTGCAAAATAAGATGCAACAGCAACACTTACTCAGGTGTTCTTATTCCAGAAAAGCATTTGGAGATGCTGGGGATTGAACCCAGGACCTCATACATGCAAAGCATGCGCTCTACCACTTAGCTACATCCCCAGCTTAATGACACCCAAAGTGGCTAAGATGTTTAGTGCTTCTCGTCTGACTAGAGGCAAGAAGCGGAGACAAGGAACATCTATACGACTTGCAAAATAAGATGCAACAGCAACACTTACTCAGGTGTTCTTATTCAAGAAACGCACTTGGAGATGCTGGGGATTGAACCCAGGACCTCATACATGCAAAGCATGCTTTACCACTGAGCTACATCCCCAGCTTAATGAACTCCAATGTGGCTAAGATGTTTAGGGCTTTTCGTCAGACTAGAGGCAAGAAGCGGAGACAAGGAACTTCTATACGACTTGCAAAATAAGATGCAACAGCAACACTTACTCAGGTGTTCTTATTTCAGAAAAGCACTTGGAGATGCTGGGGATTGAACCCAGGACCTCATACATGCGAAGCATGCGCTCTACCACTGAGCTACATCCCCAGCTTGGTACGCTCCAAAGTGTCTAAGATGTTTAAGGTTTTTTTTCTTACTAGAGGCAAGAAGGCAAGACAAGGAACTACTATACGACTTGTAAAGCACTTACTCAGGTGTTCTTAAACCGGATAAGTACTTGGAGATGCTGGGGATTGAACCCAGGACCTCATACATGCGAAGCATGCGCTCTACCACTGAGCTACATCCCCAGCTTGGTACGCTCCAAAGTGTCTAAGATGTTTAGGGTTTTTTGTCTTACTAGAGGCAAGAAGGCAAGACAAGGAACTACTATACGACTTGTAAGGCACTTACTCAGGTGTTCTTAAACCGGATAAGTACTTGGAGATGCTGGGGATTGAACCCAGGACCTCATACATGCAAAGCATGCGCTCTACCACTGAGCTACATCCCCATCTTAATAAGCTACAATGTGGCCAAGATGTTTAGGGCTTTTCGTCTGACTAGAGGCAAGAAGCTGAGACAAGGAACGGCTATATGACTTGTAAAGCACTTACTCAGGGGTTTCTTAAACCAGATATGTACATGGAGATGCTGGGGATTGAACCCAGGACCTCATACATGCGAAGCATGCGCTCTACCACTGAGCTACATCCCCAGCTTGTTGAGCTCCAAAGTGGCTAAGATGTTTAAGGTTTTTCGTTTTACTAGAGGCAAGAAGCGGAGACAAGGAACTACTATACGACTTGTAAGGCACTTACTCAGGTGTTCTTAAACCGGATAAGTACTTGGAGATGCTGGGGATTGAACCCAGGACCTCATACATGCAAAGCATGCGCTCTACCACTGAGCTACATCCCCATCTTAATAAGCTACAATGTGGCCAAGATGTTTAGGGCTTTTCGTCTGACTAGAGGCAAGAAGCTGAGACAAGGAACGGCTATATGACTTGTAAAGCACTTACTCAGGGGTTTCTTAAACCAGATATGTACATGGAGATGCTGGGGATTGAACCCAGGACCTCATACATGCGAAGCATGCGCTCTACCACTGAGCTACATCCCCAGCTTGTTGAGCTCCAAAGTGGCTAAGATGTTTAAGGTTTTTCGTTTTACTAGAGGCAAGAAGCGGAGACAAGGAACTACTATACGACTTGTAAGGCACTTACTCAGGTGTTCTTAAACCGGATAAGTACTTGGAGATGCTGGGGATTGAACCCAGGACCTCATACATGCAAAGCATGCGCTCTACCACTGAGCTACATCCCCATCTTAATAAGCTACAATGTGGCCAAGATGTTTAGGGCTTTTCGTCTGACTAGAGGCAAGAAGCTGAGACAAGGAACGGCTATATGACTTGTAAAGCACTTACTCAGGGGTTTCTTAAACCAGATATGTACATGGAGATGCTGGGGATTGAACCCAGGACCTCATACATGCAAAGCATGCTTTACCACTGAGCTACATCCCCAGCTTGTTGAGCTCCAAAGTGGCTAAGATGTTTAGGGTTTTTCGTCTTACTAGAGGCATGAAGGCGAGACAAGGAACTACTATACGACTTGCAAAATAAGATGCAACAGCAACACTTACTCAGGGGTTCTTATTCCAGAAAAGCATTTGGAGATGCTGGGAATTGAACCCAGGACCTCATACATGCAAAGCATGCGCTGTACCACTGAGCTACATCCCCAGCTTAATGACACCCAAAATGGCTAAGATGTTTAGTGCTTTTCGTCTAACTAGAGGCAAGAAGCGGAGACAAGGAACATCTATACGACTTGCAAAATAAGATGCAACAGCAACACTTACTCAGGTGTTCTTATTCAAGAAACGCACTTGGAGATGCTGGGGATTGAACCCAGGACCTCATACATGCAAAGCATGCTTTACCACTGAGCTACATCCCCAGCTTAATGAACTCCAATGTGGCTAAGATGTTTAGGGCTTTTCGTGTGACTAGAGGCAATAAGCGGAGACACGGAACTTCTATACGACTTGCAAAATAAGATGCAACAACAACACTTACTCAGGTGTTCTTATTCCAGAAAAGCACTTGGAGATGCTGGGGATTGAACCCAGGACCTCATACATGCGAAGCATGCGCTCTACCACTGAGCTACATCCCCAGCTTGGTACGCTCCAAAGTGTCTAAGATGTTTAGGGTTTTTTGTCTTACTAGAGGCAAGAAGCGGAGACAAGCAACTTCTATACGACTTGCAAAATAAGATACAACAGCAACACTTACTCAGGTGTTCTTATTCCAGAAAAGCACTTGGAGATGCTGGGGATTGAACGCAGGACCTCATACATGCAAAGCATGCGCTCTACCACTGAGCTACATCCCCAGCTTGGCACGCTCCAAAGTGTCTAAGATGTTTAGGGCTTTTCGTCTTACTAGAGGCAAGAAGGCGAGACAAGGACCTACTATACGACTTGCAAAATAAGATGCAACAGCAACACTTACTCAGGTGTTCTTATTCCAGAAAAGCACTTGGAAATGCTGGGGATTGAACCCAGGACCTCATACATGCAAAGCATGCCGCTACCACTGAGCTACATCCCCAGCTTAATAAGCTCCAAAGTGGCTAAGATTTTTAGGGTTTTTCGTCTTACTAGAGGCAAGAAGGCAAGAAAAGGAACTACTATACGACTTGCAAAATAAGATGCAACAGTAACACTTACTCAGGTGTTCTTATTCCAGAAAAGCACTTGGAGATGCTGGGGTTGAACCCAGGACCTCATACATGCAAAGCATGCTTTACCACTGAGCTACATCCCCATCTTAATAAGCTCCAATGTGGCTAAGATGTTTAGGGCTTTTCGCCTGACTAGAGGCAAGAAGCAGAGACAAGGAACTTCTATACGACTTGCAAAATAAGATGCAACAGCAACACTTACTCAGGTGTTCTTATTCCAGAAAAGCACTTGGAGATGCTGGGGATTGAACCCAGGACCTCAAACAACAAAAGCATGCTTTACCACTGAGCTACGTCCCCAGCATAATGAGCTCCAATGTGGCTAAGATGTTCAGGGCTTTTCGTCTGACTAGAGGCAAGAAGCTGAGACACGGAACTACGATACGACTTGCAAAATAAGATGCAACAGCAACACTTACTCAGGTGTTCTTATTCCAGAAAAGCATTTGGAGATGCTGGGTTATTGAACCCAGGACCTCATACATGCGAAGCATGCGCTCTACCACTGAGCTACATCCCCAGCTTGTTGAGCTCCAAAGTGGCTAAGAGGTTCAGGGTTTTTCGTCTTACTAGAGGCAAGAAGGCTAGACAAGGAACTACTATACGACTTGCAAAATAAGATGCAACAGCAACACTTACTCAGGTGTTCTTATTCCAGAAAAGTTTTTGGAGATGCTGGGGATTGAACCCAGGACCTCATACATGCAAAGCATGCGCTCTACCACTGAGCTACATCCCCAGCTTAATGACACCCAAAGTGGCTAGGATGTTTAGTGCTTTTTGTCTGACTAGAGGCAAGAAGCGGAGACAAGGAACATCTATACGACTTGCAAAATAAGATGCAACAGCAACACTTACTCAGGTGTTCTTATTCAAGAAACGCACTTGGAGATGCTGGGGATTGAACCCAGGACCTCATACATGCAAAGCATGCTTTACCACTGAGCTACATCCCCAGCTTAATGAACTCCAATGTGGCTAAGATGTTTAGGGCTTTTCGTCTGACTAGAGGCAAGAAGCGGAGACAAGGAACTTCTATACGACTTGCAAAATAAGATGCAACAGCAACACTTACTCAGGTGTTCTTATTCCAGAAAAGCACTTGGAGATGCTGGGGATTGAACCCAGGACCTCATACATGCGAAGCATGCGCTCTTCCACTGAGCTTCATCCCCAGCTTGGTACGCTCCAAAGTGTCTAAGATGTTTAGGGTTTTTTGTCTTACTAGAGGCAAGAAGCGGAGACAAGCAACTTCTATACGACTTGCAAAATAAGATACAACAGCAACACTTACTCAGGTGTTCTTATTCCAGAAAAGCACTTGGAGATGCTGGGGATTGAACCCAGGACCTCATACATGCAAAGCATGCTTTACCACTAAGCTACATCCCCATCTTAATAAGCTCCAATGTGGCTAAGATGTTTAGGGCTTTTCGTCTGACTAGAGGCAAGAAGCGGAGACAAGGAACTTCTATACGACTTGCAAAATAAGATGAAACAGCAACACTTACTCAGGTGTTCTTATTCCAGAAAAGCACTTGGAGATGCTGGGGATTGAACCCAGGACCTCATACATGCAAAGCATGCTTTACCACTAAGCTACATCCCCATCTTAATAAGCTCCAATGTGGCTAAGATGTTTAGGGCTTTTCGTCTGACTAGAGGCAAGAAGCGGAGACAAGGAACTTCTATACGACTTGCAAAATAAGATGCAACAGCAACACTTACTCAGGTGTTCTTATTCCAGAAAAGCACTTGGAGATGCTGGGGATTGAACCCAGGACCTCATACATGCAAAGCATGCGCTATACCAGTGAGCTACATCCCCAGCTTGATAAGCTCCAAAGTGGCTAAGATGTTTAGGGTTTTTTGTCCTACTAGAGGCAAGAAGGCAAGACAAGGACCTACTATACGACTTGTAAAGCACTTACTCAGGTGTTCTTAAACCGGATAAGTACTTGGAGATGCTGGGGATTGAACCCAGGACCTCATACATGCAAAGCATGCGCTCTACCACTGAGCTACATCCCCAGCCTGATAAGCTCCAAAGTGGCTAAGATGTTTAGGGTTTTTCGTCTTACTAGAGGCAAGAAGGCGAGACAAGGACCTACTATACGACTTGCAAAATAAGATGCAACAGCAACACTTACTCAGGTGTTCTTATTCCAGAAAAGCACTTGGAGATGCTGGGGATTGAACCCAGGACCTCATACATGCAAAGCATGCGCTCTACCACTGAGCTACATCCCCACCTTGGCACACTCCAAAGTGTCTAAGATGTTTAGGGCTTTTCGTCTTACTAGAGGCAAGAAGGCGAGACAAGGACCTACTATACGACTTGCAAAATAAGATGCAACAGCAACACTTACTCAGGTGTTCTTATTCCAGAAAAGCACTTGGAGATGCTGGGGATTGAACCCAGGACCTCATACAAGCAAAGCATGCTTTTCCACTGAGCTACTTCCCCAGCTTAATGAGCTCCAATGTGGCTAAGATGTTTAGGGCTTTTCGTCTGACTAGAGGCAAGAAGCTGAGACAAGGAACTACTATACGACTTGCAAAATAAGATGCAACAGCAACACTTACTCAGGTGTTCTTATTCCAGAAAAGCATTTGGAGATGCTGGGGATTAAACCCAGGACCTCATACATGCGAAGCATGCGCTCTACCACTGAGCTACATCCCCAGCTTGTTGAGCTCCAAAGTGGCTAAGATGTTTAGGGTTTTTCGTCTTACTAGAGGCAAGAAGGCGAGACAAGGAACTACTATACGACTTGCAAAATAAGATGCAACAGCAACACTTACTCAGGTGTTCTTATTCCAGAAAAGCAGTTGGAGATGCTGGGGATTGAACCCAGGACCTCATACATGCAAACCATGCGCTCAACCACTGAGCTACATCCCCAGCTTAATGACACCCAAAGTGGCTAAGATGTTTAGTGCTTTTCGACGGACTAGAGGCAAGAAGCGGAGACAATGTACATCTATACGACTTGCCACAGAAGATGCAACAGCAACACTTACTCAGGTGTTCTTATTCAAGAAACGCACTTGGAGATGCTGGGGATTGAACCCAGGACCTCATACATGCAAAGCATGCTTTACCACTGAGCTACATCCCCAGCTTAATGAACTCCAATGTGGCTAAGATGTTTAGGGCTTTTCGTCTGACTAGAGGCAAGAAGCGGAGACAAGGAACTACTATACGACTTGCAAAATAAGATGCAACAGCAACACTTACTCAGGTGTTCTTATTCCAGAAAAGCACTTGGAGATGCTGGGGATTGAACCCAGGACCTCACACATGCGAAGCATGCGCTCTACCACTGAGCTACATCCCCAGCTTGGTACGCTCCAAAGTGTCTAAGATGTTTAGGGTTTTTTGTCTTACTAGAGGCAAGAAGGCAAGACAAGGAACTACTATACGACTTGTAAAGCACTTACTCAGGTGTTCTTAAACCGGATAAGTACTTGGAGATGCTGGGGATTGAACCCAGGACCTCATACATGCTAAGCATGCGCTCTACCACTGAGCTACATCCCCAGCTTGATAAGCTCCAAAGTGGCTAAGATGTTTAGGGCTTTTCGTCTTACTAGAGGCAAGAAGCGGAGACAAGGAACTACTATCCGACTTGTAAAGCACTTACTCAGGTGTTCTTAAACCGGATAAGTACTTGGAGATGCTGGGGATTGAACCCAGGACCTCATACATGCAAAGCATGCGCTCTACCACTGAGCTACATCCCCATCTTAATAAGCTACAATGTGGCCAAGATGTTTAGGGCTTTTCGTCTGACTAGAGGCAAGAAGCTGAGACAAGGAACGGCTATATGACTTGTAAAGCACTTACTCAGGGGTTTCTTAAACCAGATATGTACATGGAGATGCTGGGGATTGAACCCAGGACCTCATACATGCGAAGCATGCGCTCTACCACTGAGCTCCATCCCCAGCTTGTTGAGCTCCAAAGTGGCTAAGATGTTTAGGGTTTTTCGTCTTACTAGAGGCATGAAGGCGAGACAAGGAACTACTATACGACTTGCAAAATAAGATGCAACAGCAACACTTACTCAGGTGTTCTTATTCCAGAAAAGCATTTGGAGATGCTGGGGATTGAACCCAGGACCTCATACATGCAAAGCATGCGCTGTACCACTGAGCTACATCCCCAGCTTAATGACACCCAAAGTGGCTAAGATGTTTAGTGCTTTTCGTCTGACTAGAGGCAAGAAGCGGAGACAAGGAACATCTATACGACTTGCAAAATAAGATGCAACAGCAACACTTACTCAGGTGTTCTTATTCAAGAAACGCACTTGGAGATGCTGGGGATTGAACCCAGGACCTCATACATGCAAAGCATGCTTTACCACTGAGCTACATCCCCAGCTTAATGAACTCCAATGTGGCTAAGATGTTTAGGGCTTTTCGTGTGACTAGAGGCAAGAAGCGGAGACACGGAACTTCTATACGACTTGCAAAATAAGATGCAACAGCAACACTTACTCAGGTGTTCTTATTCCAGAAAAGCACTTGGAGATGCTGGGGATTGAACCCAGGACCTCATACATGCGAAGCATGCGCTCTACCACTGAGCTACATCCCCAGCTTGGTACGCTCCAAAGTGTCTAAGATGTTTAGGGTTTTTTGTCTTACTAGAGGCAAGAAGGCAAGACAAGGAACTACTATACGACTTGTAAAGCACTTACTCAGGTGTTCTTAAACCGGATAAGTACTTGGAGATGCTGGGGATTGAACCCAGGACCTCATACATGCGAAGCATGCGCTCTACCATTGAGCTACATCCCCAGCTTGGTACGCTCCAAAGTGTCTAAGATGTTTAGGGTTTTTTGTCTTACTAGAGGCAAGAAGGCAAGACAAGGAACTACTATACGACTTGTAAGGCACTTACTCAGGTGTTCTTAAACCGGATAAGTACTTGGAGATGCTGGGGATTGAACCCAGGACCTCATACATGCAAAGCATGCGCTCTACCACTGAGCTACATCCCCATCTTAATAAGCTACAATGTGGCCAAGATGTTTAGGGCTTTTCGTCTGACTAGAGGCAAGAAGCTGAGACAAGGAACGGCTATATGACTTGTAAAGCACTTACTCAGGGGTTTCTTAAACCAGATATGTACATGGAGATGCTGGGGATTAAACCCAGGACCTCATACATGCGAAGCATGCGCTCTACCACTGAGCTACATCCCCAGCTTGTTGAGCTCCAAAGTGGCTAAGATGTTTAAGGTTTTTCGTTTTACTAGAGGCAAGAAGCGGAGACAAGGAACTACTATACGACTTGTAAGGCACTTACTCAGGTGTTCTTAAACCGGATAAGTACTTGGAGATGCTGGGGATTGAACCCAGGACCTCATACATGCAAAGCATGCGCTCTACCACTGAGCTACATCCCCATCTTAATAAGCTACAATGTGGCCAAGATGTTTAGGGCTTTTCGTCTGACTAGAGGCAAGAAGCTGAGACAAGGAACGGCTATATGACTTGTAAAGCACTTACTCAGGGGTTTCTTAAACCAGATATGTACATGGAGATGCTGGGGATTGAACCCAGGACCTCATACATGCAAAGCATGCTTTACCACTGAGCTACATCCCCAGCTTGTTGAGCTCCAAAGTGGCTAAGATGTTTAGGGTTTTTCGTCTTACTAGAGGCATGAAGGCGAGACAAGGAACTACTATACGACTTGCAAAATAAGATGCAACAGCAACACTTACTCAGGGGTTCTTATTCCAGAAAAGCATTTGGAGATGCTGGGGATTGAACCCAGGACCTCATACATGCAAAGCATGCGCTGTACCACTGAGCTACATCCCCAGCTTAATGACACCCAAAGTGGCTAAGATGTTTAGTGCTTTTCGTCTAACTAGAGGCAAGAAGCGGAGACAAGGAACATCTATACGACTTGCAAAATAAGATGCAACAGCAACACTTACTCAGGTGTTCTTATTCAAGAAACGCACTTGGAGATGCTGGGGATTGAACCCAGGACCTCATACATGCAAAGCATGCTTTACCACTGAGCTACATCCCCAGCTTAATGAACTCCAATGTGGCTAAGATGTTTAGGGCTTTTCGTGTGACTAGAGGCAAGAAGCGGAGACACGGAACTTCTATACGACTTGCAAAATAAGATGCAACAGCAACACTTACTCAGGTGTTCTTATTCCAGAAAAGCACTTGGAGATGCTGGGGATTGAACCCAGGACCTCATACATGCGAAGCATGCGCTCTACCACTGAGCTACATCCCCAGCTTGGTACGCTCCAAAGTGTCTAAGATGTTTAGGGTTTTTTGTCTTACTAGAGGCAAGAAGCGGAGACAAGCAACTTCTATACGACTTGCAAAATAAGATACAACAGCAACACTTACTCAGGTGTTCTTATTCCAGAAAAGCACTTGGAGATGCTGGGGCTTGAACCCAGAACCTCATACATGCAAAGCATGCTTTACCACTGAGCTACATCCCCATCTTAATAAGCTCCAATGTGGCTAAGATGTTTAGGGCTTTTCGTCTGACTAGAGGCAAGAAGCGGAGACAAGGAACTTCTATACGACTTGCAAAATAAGATGCAACAGCAACACTTACTCAGGTGTTCTTATTCCAGAAAAGCACTTGGAGATGCTGGGGATTGAACCGAGGACCTCATACATGCAAAGCATGCGCTCTACCACTGAGCTACATCCCCAGCTTGATAAGCTCCAAAGTGGCTAAGATGTTTAGGGTTTTTCGTCTTACTAGAGGCAAGAAGGCGAGACAAGGAACTACTATACGACTTGCAAAATAAGATGCAACAGCAACACTTACTCAGGTGTTCTTATTCCAGAAAAGCACTTGGAAATGCTGGGGATTGAACCCAGGACCTCATACATGCAAAGCATGCCGCTACCACTGAGCTACATCCCCAGCTTGATAAGCTCCAAAGTGGCTAAGATTTTTAGGGTTTTTCGTCTTACTAGAGGCAAGAAGGCGAGAAAAGGAACTACTATACGACTTGCAAAATAAGATGTAACAGTAACACTTACTCAGGTGTTCTTATTCCAGAAAAGCACTTGGAGATGCTGGGGTTGAACCCAGGACCTCATACATGCAAAGCATGCTTTACCACTGAGCTACATCCCCATCTTAATAAGCTCCAATGTGGCTAAGATGTTTAGGGCTTTTCGTCAGACTAGAGGCAAGAAGCAGAGACAAGGAACTTCTATACGACTTGCAAAATAAGATGCAACAGCAACACTTACTCAGGTGTTCTTATTCCAGAAAAGCACTTGGAGATGCTGGGGATTGAACCCAGGACCTCATACAAGCAAAGCATGCTTTACCACTGAGCTACTTCCCCAGCTTAATGAGCTCCAATGTGGCTAAGATGTTTAGGGCTTTTCGTCTGACTAGAGGCAAGAAGCTGAGACAAGGAACTACTATACGACTTGCAAAATAAGATGCAACAGCAACACTTACTCAGGTGTTCTTATTCCAGAAAAGCATTTGGAGATGCTGGGTTATTGAACCCAGGACCTCATACATGCGAAGCATGCGCTCTACCACTGAGCTATATCCCCAGCTTGTTAAGCTCCAAATTGGATAAGATGTTTAGGGTTTTTCGTCTTACTAGAGGCAAGAAGGCGAGACAAGGAACTACTATACGACTTGCAAAATAAGATGCAACAGCAACACTTACTCAGGTGTTCTTATTCCAGAAAAGCATTTGGAGATGCTGGGGATTGAACCCAGGACCTCATACATGCCAAGCATGCGCTCTACCACTGAGCTACATCCCCAGCTTAATGACACCCAAAGTGGCTAGGATGTTTAGTGCTTTTTGTCTGACTAGAGGCAAGAAGCGGAGACAAGGAACATCTATACGACTTGCAAAATAAGATGCAACAGCAACACTTACTCAGGTGTTCTTATTCAAGAAACGCACTTGGAGATGCTGGGGATTGAACCCAGGACCTCATACATGCAAAGCATGCTTTACCACTGAGCTACATCCCCAGCTTAATGAACTCCAATGTGGCTAAGATGTTTAGGGCTTTTCGTCTGACTAGAGGCAAGAAGCGGAGACAAGGAACTTCTATACGACTTGCAAAATAAGATGCAACAGCAACACTTACTCAGGTGTTCTTATTCCAGAAAAGCACTTGGAGATGCTGGGGATTGAACCCAGGACCTCATACATGCGAAGCATGCGCTCTACCACTGAGCTACATCCCCAGCTTGGTACGCTCCAAAGTGGCTAAGATGTTTAGGGTTTTTTGTCTTACTAGAGGCAAGAAGCGGAGACAAGCAACTTCTTTACGACTTGCAAAATAAGATACAACAGCAACACTTACTCAGGTGTTCTTATTCCAGAAAAGCACTTGGAGATGCTGGGGATTGAACTCAGGACCTCATACATGCAAAGCATGCTTTACCACTGAGCTACATCCCCATCTTAATAAGCTCCAATGTGGCTAAGATGTTTAGGGCTTTTCGTGTGACTAGAGGCAAGAAGCGGAGATAAGGAACTTCTCTAGACTTGCAAAATAAGATGAAACAGCAACACTTACTCAGGTGTTCTTATTCCAGAAAAGCACTTGGAGATGCTGGGGATTGAACCCAGGACCTCATACATGCAAAGCATGCGCTCTACCAGTGAGATACATCCCCAGCTTGATAAGCTCCAAAGTGGCTAAGATGTTTAGGGTTTTTTGTCCTACTAGAGGCAAGAAGGCGAGACAAGGACCTACTATACGACTTGTAAAGCACTTACTCAGGTGTTCTTTAACCGGATAAGTACTTGGAGATGCTGGGGATTTAACCCAGGACATCATACATGCAAAGCATGCGCTCTACCACTGAGCTACATCCCCAGCCTGATAAGCTCCAAAGTGGCTAAGATGTTTAGGGTTTTTCGTCTTACTAGAGGCAAGAAGGCGAGACAAGGAACTACTATACGACTTGCAAAATAAGATGCAACAGCAACACTTACTCAGGTGTTCTTATTCCAGAAAAGCACTTGGAGATGCTGGGGATTGAACCCAGGACCTCATACATGCAAAGCATGCGCTCTACCACTGAGCTACATCCCCAGCTTGGCACACTCCAAAGTGTCTAAGATGTTTAGGGCTTTTCGTCTTACTAGAGGCAAGAAGGCGAGACAAGGAACTACTATACGACTTGCAAAATAAGATGCAACAGCAACACTTACTCAGGTGTTCTTATTCCAGAAAAGCACTTGGAGATGCTGGGGATTGAACGCAGGACCTCATACAAGCAAAGCATGCTTTTCCACTGAGCTACTTCCCCAGCTTAATGAGCTCCAATGTGGCTAAGATGTTTAGGGCTTTTCGTCTGACTAGAGGCAAGAAGCTGAGACAAGGAACTACTATACGACTTGCAAAATAAGATGCAACAGCAACACTTACTCAGGTGTTCTTATTCCAGAAAAGCATTTGGAGATGCTGGGGATTAAACCCAGGACCTCATACATGCGAAGCATGCGCTCTACCACTGAGCTACATCCCCAGCTTGTTGAGCTCCAAAGTGGCTAAGATGTTTAGGGTTTTTCGTCTTACTAGAGGCAAGAAGGCGAGACAAGGAACTACTATACGACTTGCAAAATAAGATGCAACAGCAACACTTACTCAGGTGTTCTTATTCCAGAAAAGCATTTGGAGATGCTGGGGATTGAACCCAGGACCTCATACATGCAAAGCATGCGCTCTACCACTGAGCTACATCCCCAGCTTTATGACACCCAAAGTGGCTAAGATGTTTAGTGCTTTTCGTCTGACTAGAGGCAAGAAGCGGAGACAAGGAACCTCTATACGACTTGCAAAATAAGATGCAACAGCAACACTTACTCAGGTGTTCTTATTCAAGAAACGCACTTGGAGATGCTGGGGGTTGAACCCAGGACCTCATACATGCAAAGCATGCTTTACCACTGAGCTACATCCCCAGCTTAATGAACTCCAATGTGGCTAAAATGTTTAGGGCTTTTCGTCTGACTAGAGGCAAGAAGTGGAGACAAGGAACTTCTATACGACTTGCAAAATAAGATGCAACAGCAACACTTACTCAGGTGTTCTTATTTCAGAAAAGCACTTGGAGATGCTGGGGATTGAACCCAGGACCTCATACATGCGAAGCATGCGCTCTACCACTGAGCTACATCCCCAGCTTGGTACGCTCCAAAGTGTCTAATATGTTTAAGGTTTTTTTTCTTACTATATGCAATAAGGCAAGACAAGGAACTACTATACGACTTGTAAAGCACTTACTCAGGTGTTCTTAAACCGGATAAGTACTTGGAGATGCTGGGGATTGAACCCAGGACCTCATACAAGCAAAGCATGCTTTACCACTGAGCTACTTCCCCAGCTTGATAAGCTCCAAAGTGGCTAAGGGGCTTTTTACACCTGGTCACTTCATGCGTTTTCTCTGATCGGATAGCTATCTGATCGTAAAAAGACAAGGTGTAAATGCCCTCTGAAACGATTTCGAGACGGATTTAAATCCGATCGCTCAAACCACTTCAGGAGGTGGTCTGGGACGCATTTCAAAGAAGTGTAAATGCATCTGGTTGATGAAACCACATACGTCGCGCTTTACTCCTCCCAAACGTAAACACGTCACTCGCAGGTAAGCTGGAAGAGCGCCAAACAAACAAAGATGACACGCCTATTGCTTTATGGAGTGATGACAGCGGGTAAAAAAGCTTCCTAGAATCAATATAAGAGTCTAATGACAAACTGTAATGATATTAAACAAAGAAATAAAACTTTAAGAGAGTTTTGTGAATGCTTTTCCCGTCATGGACCTGCATTAAATCACCGCGCTGTCACTTTCCTGCTGTGCTGTACTGCGTGCTTCAGCTCATGAGCAAGGAGAAACGCGCGTCCCCTGCCCAACATACAGTAAAACATACAATAAGTGCTGCATATTGATGCATAACGTCATCTTAAGTTTTTTACGGCGGAGTAATAAATAGTGTATTTGCATTTTGGGCGGGAGTAAACGATCGGATTCATATCTGTTTTGCCAAGACGCATTTATGTGGCCAAATGTAAATGGAACAGTTTTGACAGATCGGATGGCTGTCCGATCGGGGAGAACACATGAGGTGACCAGGTGTGGAAAGGCCCTTAGATGTTTAAGGTTTTTCGTTTTACTAGAGGCAAGAAGCGGAGACAAGGAACTACTATACGACTTGTAAGGCACTTACTCAGGTGTTCTTAAACCGGATAAGTACTTGGAGATGCTGGGGATTGAACCCAGGACCTCATACATGCAAAACATGCGCTCTACCACTGAGCTACATCCCCATCTTAATAAGCTACAATGTGGCCAAGATGTTTAGGGCTTTTCGTCTGACTAGAGGCAAGAAGCTGAGACAAGGAACGGCTATATGACTTGTAAAGCACTTACTCAGGGGTTTCTTAAACCAGATATGTACATGGAGATGCTGGGTATTGAACCCTGGACCTCATACATGCGAAGCATGCGCTCTACCACTGAGCTACATCCCCAGCTTGTTGAGCTCCAAAGTGGCTAAGATGTTTAGGGTTTTTCGTCTTACTAGAGGCATGAAGGCGAGACAAGGAACTACTATACGACTTGCAAAATGAGATGCAACAGCAACACTTACTCAGGTGTTCTTATTCCAGAAAAGCATTTGGAGATGCTGGGGATTGAACCCAGGACCTCATACATGCAAAGCATGCGCTGTACCACTGAGCTACATCCCCAGCTTAATGACACCCAAAGTGGCTAAGATGTTTAGTGCTTTTCGTCTGACTAGAGGCAAGAAGCGGAGACAAGGAACATCTATACGACTTGCAAAATAAGATGCAACAGCAACACTTACTCAGGTGTTCTTATTCAAGAAACGCACTTGGAGATGCTGGGGATTGAACCCAGGACCTCATACATGCAAAGCATGCTTTACCACTGAGCTACATCCCCAGCTTAATGAACTCCAATGTGGCTAAGATGTTTAGGGCTTTTCGTGTGACTAGAGGCAAGAAGCGGAGACACGGAACTTCTATACGACTTGCAAAATAAGATGCAACAGCAACACTTACTCAGGTGTTCTTATTCCAGAAAAGCACTTGGAGATGCTGGGGATTGAACCCAGGACCTCATACATGCGAAGCATGCGCTCTACCACTGAGCTACATCCCCAGCTTGGTACGCTCCAAAGTGTCTAAGATGTTTAGGGTTTTTTGTCTTACTAGAGGCAAGAAGCGGAGACAAGCAACTTCTATACGACTTGCAAAATAAGATACAACAGCAACACTTACTCAGGTGTTCTTATTCCAGAAAAGCACTTGGAGATGCTGGGGATTGAACCCAGAACCTCATACATGCTAAGCATGCTTTACCACTGAGCTACATCCCCATCTTAATAAGCTCCAATGTGGCTAAGATGTTTAGGGCTTTTCGTCTGACTAGAGGCAAGAAGCGGAGACAAGGAACTTCTATACGACTTGCAAAATAAGATGAAACAGCAACACTTACTCAGGTGTTCTTATTCCAGAAAAGCTCTTGGAGATGCTGGGGATTGAACCCAGGACCTCATACATGCAAAGCATGCGCTCTACCACTGAGCTACATCCCCAGCTTGATAAGCTCCAAAGTGGCTAAGATGTTTAGGGTTTTTCGTCTTACTAGAGGCACGAAGATGAGACAAGGAACAACTATACGACTTGCAAAATAAGATGCAACAGCAACACTTACTCAGGTGTTCTTATTCCAGAAAAGCACTTGGAGATGCTGGGGATTGAACGCAGGACCTCATACATGCAAAGCATGCGCTCTACCACTGAGCTACATCCCCAGCTTGGCACGCTCCAAAGTGTCTAAGATGTTTAGGGCTTTTCGTCTTACTAGAGGCAAGAAGGCGAGACAAGGACCTACTATACGACTTGCAAAATAAGATGCAACAGCAACACTTACTCAGGTGTTCTTATTCCAGAAAAGCACTTGGAGATGCTGGGGATTGAACCCAGGACCTCATACATGCAAAGCATGCCGCTACCACTGAGCTACATCCCCAGCTTGATAAGCTCCAAAGTGGCTAAGATTTTTAGGGTTTTTCGTCTTACTAGAGGCAAGAAGGCGAGAAAACGAACTACTATACGACTTACAAAATAAGATGCAACAGTAACACTTACTCAGGTGTTCTTATTCCAGAAAAGCACTTGGAGATGCTGGGGTTGAACCCAGGACCTCATACATGCAAAGCATGCTTTACCACTGAGCTACATCCCCATCTTAATAAGCTCCAATGTGGCTAAGATGTTTAGGGCTTTTCGCCTGACTAGAGGCAAGAAGCAGAGACAAGGAACTTCTATACGACTTGCAAAATAAGATGCAACAGCAACACTTACTCAGGTGTTCTTATTCCAGAAAAGCACTTGGAGATGCTGGGGATTGAACCCAGGACCTCATACAAGCAAAGCATGCTTTACCACTGAGCTACTTCCCCAGCTTAATGAGCTCCAATGTGGCTAAGATGTTTAGGGCTTTTCGTCTGACTAGAGGCAAGAAGCTGAGACAAGGAACTACTATACGACTTGCAAAATAAGATGCAACAGCAACACTTACTCAGGTGTTCTTATTCCAGAAAAGCATTTGGAGATGCTGGGTTATTGAACCCAGGACCTCATACATGCGAAGCATGCGCTCTACCACTGAGCTACATCCCCAGCTTGTTGAGCTCCAAAGTGTCTAAGATGTTTAGGGTTTTTTGTCTTACTAGAGACAAGAAGGCAAGACAAGGAACTACTATACGACTTGTAAAGCACTTACTTAGGTGTTCTTAAACCGGATAAGTACTTGGAGATGCTGGGGATTGAACCCAGGACCTCATACATGCTAAGCATGCCCTCTACCACTGAGCTACATCCCCAGCTTGATAAGCTCCAAAGTGGCTAAGATGTTTAAGGTTTTTCGTTTTACTAGAGGCAAGAAGCGGAGACAAGGAACTACTATACGACTTGTAAGGCACTTATTCAGGTGTTCTTAAGCCGGATAAGTACTTGGAGATGCTGGGGATTGAACCCAGGACCTCATACATGCAAAGCATGCGCTCTACCAATGAGCTACATCCCCATCTTAATAAGCTACAATGTGGCCAAGATGTTTAGGGCTTTTCGTCTGACTAGAGGCAAGAAGCTGAGACAAGGAACGGCTATATGACTTGTAAAGCACTTACTCAGGGGTTTCTTAAACCAGATATGTACATGGAGATGCTGGGGATTGAACCCAGGACCTCATACATGCGAAGCATGCGCTCTACCACTGAGCTACATCCCCAGCTTGTTGAACTCCAAAGTGGCTAAGATGTTTAGGGTTTTTCGTCTTACTAGAGGCATGAAGGCGAGACAAGGAACTACTATACGACTTGCAAAATAAGATGCAACAGCAACACTTACTCAGGTGTTCTTATTCCAGAAAAGCATTTGGAGATGCTGGGGATTGAACCCAGGACCTCATACATGCAAAGCATGCGCTGTACCACTGAGCTACATCCCCAGCTTAATGACACCCAAAGTGGCTAAGATGTTTAGTGCTTTTCGTCTGACTAGAGGCAAGAAGCGGAGACAAGGAACATCTATACGACTTGCAAAATAAGATGCAACAGCAACACTTACTCAGGTGTTCTTATTCAAGAAACGCACTTGGAGATGCTGGGGATTGAACCCAGGACCTCATACATGCAAAGCATGCTTTACCACTGAGCTACATCCCCAGCTTAATGAACTCCAATGTGGCTAAGATGTTTAGGGCTTTTCGTGTGACTAGAGGCAAGAAGCGGAGACACGGAACTTCTATACGACTTGCAAAATAAGATGCAACAGCAACACTTACTCAGGTGTTCTTATTCCAGAAAAGCACTTGGAGATGCTGGGGATTGAACCCAGGACCTCATACATGCGAAGCATGCGCTCTACCACTGAGCTACATCCCCAGCTTGGTACGCTCTAAAGTGTCTAAGATGTTTAGGGTTTTTTGTCTTACTAGAGGCAAGAAGCGGAGACAAGCAACTTCTATACGACTTGCAAAATAAGATACAACAGCAACACTTACTCAGGTGTTCTTATTCCAGAAAAGCACTTGGAGATGCTGGGGATTGAACCCAGAACCTCATACATGCTAAGCATGCTTTACCACTGAGCTACATCCCCATCTTAATAAGCTCCAATGTGGCTAAGATGTTTAGGGCTTTTCGTCTGACTAGAGGCAAGAAGCGGAGACAAGGAACTTCTATACGACTTGCAAAATAAGATGAAACAGCAACACTTACTCAGGTGTTCTTATTCCAGAAAAGCACTTGGAGATGCTGGGGATTGAACCCAGGACCTCATACATGCAAAGCATGCGCTCTACCAGTGAGATACATCCCCAGCTTGACAAGCTCCAAAGTGGCTAAGATGTTTAGGGTTTTTCGTCTTACTAGAGGCAAGAAGGCGAGACAAGGAACTACTATACGACTTGCAAAGTAAGATGCAACAGCAACACTTACTCAGGTGTTCTTATTCCAGAAAAGCACTTGGAGATGCTGGGGATTGAACGCAGGACCTCATACATGCTAAGCATGCGCTCTACCACTGAGCTACATCCCCAGCTTGGCACGCTCCAAAGTGTCTAAGATGTTTAGGGCTTTTCGTCTTACTAGAGGCAAGAAGGCAAGACAAGGACCTACTATACGACTTGCAAAATAAGATGCAACAGCAACACTTACTCAGGTGTTCTTATTCCAGAAAAGCACTTGGAGATGCTGTGGATTGAACCCAGGACCTCATACATGCAAAGCATGCCGCTACCACTGAGCTACATCCCCAGCTTGATAAGCTCCAAAGTGGCTAAGATTTTTAGGGTTTTTCGTCTTACTAGAGGCAAGAAGGCGAGAAAAGGAACTACTATACGACTTGCAAAATAAGATGCAACAGTAACACTTACTCAGGTGTTCTTATTCCAGAAAAGCACTTGGAGATGCTGGGGTTGAACCCAGGACCTCATACATGCAAAGCATGCTTTACCACTGAGCTACATCCCCATCTTAATAAGCTCCAATGTGGCTAAGATGTTTAGGGCTTTTCGCCTGACTAGAGGCAAGAAGCAGAGACAAGGAACTTCTATACGACTTGCAAAATAAGATGCAACAGCAACACTTACTCAGGTGTTCTTATTCCAGAAAAGCACTTGGAGATGCTGGGGGTTGAACCCAGGACCTCATACAAGCAAAGCATGCTTTACCACTGAGCTACTTCCCCAGCTTAATGAGCTCCAATGTGGCTAAGATGTTTAGGGCTTTTCGTCTGACTAGAGGCAAGAAGCTGAGACAAGGAACTACTATACGACTTGCAAAGTAAGATGCAACAGCAACACTTACTCAGGTGTTCTTATTCCAGAAAAGCACTTGGAGATGCTGGGGATTGAACCTAGGACCTCATACATGCGAAGCATGCGCTCTACCACTGAGCTACATCCCCAGCTTGTGGAGCTCCAAAGTGGCTAAGAGGTTTAGGGGTTTTCGTCTTACTAGAGGCAAGAAGGCGAGACAAGGAACTACTATACGACTTGCAAAATAAGATGCAACAGCAACACTTACTCAGGTGTTCTTATTCCAGAAAAGCAATTGGAGATGCTGGGGATTGAACCCAGGACCTCATACATGCAAAGCATGCGCTCTACCACTGAGCTACATCCCCAGCTTAATGACACCCAAAGTGGCTAAGATGTTTAGTGCTTTTCGTCTGACTAGAGGCAAGAAGCGGAGACAAGGAACATCTATACGACTTGCAAAATAGGAGCAACAGCAACACTTACTCAGGTGTTCTTATTCAAGAAACGCACTTGGAGATGCTGGGGATTGAACCCAGGACCTCATACATGCAAAGCATGCTTTACCACTGAGCTACATCCCCAGCTTAATGAACTCCAATGTGGCTAAGATGTTTAGGGCTTTTCGTCTGACTAGAGGCAAGAAGGCGAGACAAGGACCTACTATACGACTTGTAAAGCACTTACTCAGGTGTTCTTATTCCAGAAAAGCACTTGGAGATGCTGGGGATTGAACGCAGGACCTCATACATGCAAAGCATGCGCTCTACCACTGAGCTACATCCCCAGCTTGGCACACTCCAAAGTGTCTAAGATGTTTAGGGCTTTTCGTCTTACTAGAGGCAAGAAGGCGAGACAAGGACCTACTATACGACTTGCAAAATAAGATGCAACAGCAACACTTACTCAGGTGTTCTTATTCCAGAAAAGCACTTGGAGATGCTGGGGATTGAACCCAGGACCTCATACAAGCAAAGCATGCTTTACCACTGAGCTACTTCCCCAGCTTAATGAGCTCCAATGTGGCTAAGATGTTTAGGGCTTTTCGTCTGACTAGAGGCAAGAAGCTGAGACAAGGAACTACTATACGACTTGCAAAATAAGATGCAACAGCAACACTTATTCAGGTGTTCTTTTTCCGAAAAACAATTGGAGATGCTGGGGATTGAACCCAGGACCTCATACATGCGAAGCATGCGCTCTACCACTGAGCTACATCCCCAGCTTGTTGAGCTCCAAAGTGTCTAAGATGTTTAGGGTTTTTCGTCTTACTAGAGGCAAGAAGGCGAGACAAGGAACTACTATACGACTTGCAAAATAAGATGCAACAGCAACTCTTACTCAGGTGTTCTTATTCCAGAAAAGCATTTGGAGATGCTGGGGATTGAACCCAGGACCTCATACATGCAAAGCATGCGCTCTACCACTGAGCTACATCCCCAGCTTAATTACACCCAAAGTGGCTAAGATGTTTAGTGCTTTTCGTCTGACTAGAGGCAAGAAACGGAGACAAGGAACATCTATACGACTTGCAAAATAAGATGCAACAGCAACACTTACTCAGGTGTTCTTATTCCAGAAAAGCACTTGGAGATGCTGGGGATTGAACCCAGGACCTCATACATGCAAAGCATGCCGCTACCACTGAGCTACATCCCCAGCTTGATAAGCTCCAAAGTGGCTAAGATTTTTAGGGTTTTTCGTCTTACTAGAGGCAAGAAGGCGAGAAAAGGACCTACTATACGACTTGCAAAATAAGATGCAACAGCAACACTTACTCAGGTGTTCTTATTCCAGAAAAGCACTTGGAGATGCTGGGGATTGAACCCAGGACCTCATACATGCAAAGCATGCTTTACCACTGAGCTACATCCCCATCTTAATAAGCTCCAATGTGGCTAAGATGTTTAGGGCTTTTCGTCTGACTAGAGGCAAGAAGCGGAGACAAGGAACTTCTATACGACTTGCAAAATAAGATACAACAGCAACACTTACTCAGGTGTTCTTATTCCAGAAAAGCACTTGGAGATGCTGGGGATTGAACCCAGGACCTCATACATGCAAAGCATGCTTTACCACTGAGCTACATCCCCATCTTAATAAGCTCCAATGTGGCTAAGATGTTTAGGGCTTTTCGTCTGACTAGAGGCAAGAAGCGGAGACAAGGAACTTCTATACGACTTGCAAAATAAGATAAAACAGCAACACTTACTCAGGTGTTCTTATTCCAGAAAAGCACTTGGAGATGCTGGGGATTGAACCCAGGACCTCATACATGCAAAGCATGCGCTCTACAAGTGAGCTACATACCCAGCTTGATAAGCTCCAAAGTGGCTAAGATGTTTAGGGTTTTTTGTCCTACTAGAGGCAAGAAGGCGAGACAAGGACCTACTATACGACTTGCAAAATAAGATACAACAGCAACACTTACTCAGGTGTTCTTATTCCAGAAAAGCACTTGGAGATGCTGGGGATTGAACCCAGGACCTCATACATGCAAAGCATGCTTTACCACTGAGCTACATCCCCATCTTAATAAGCTCCAATGTGGCTAAGATGTTTAGGGCTTTTCGTCTGACTAGAGGCAAGAAGCGGAGACAAGGACCTACTATACGACTTGCAAAATAAGATGCAACAGCAACACTTACTCAGGTGTTCTTAAACCGGATAAGTACTTGGAGATGCTGGGGATTGAACCCAGGACCTCATACATGCAAAGCATGCGCTCTACCACTGAGCTACATCCCCAGCTTGATAAGCTCCAAAGTGGCTAAGATGTTTAGGGTTTTTCGTCTTACTAGAGGCAAGAAGGCGAGACAAGGACCCACTATACGACTTGCAAAATAAGATGCAACAGCAACACTTACTCAGGTGTTTTTATTCCAGAAAAGCACTTGGAGATGCTGGGGATTGAACCCAGGACCTCATACATGCAAAGCATGCGCTCTACCACTGAGCTACATCCCCAGCTTGGTACGCTCCAAAGTGGCTAAGATGTTTAGGGCTTTTCGTCTTACTAGAGGCAAGAAGGCGAGACAAGGACCTACTATACGACTTGCAAAATAAGATGCAACAGCAACACTTACTCAGGTGTTCTTATTCCAGAAAAGCACTTGGAGATGCTGGGGATTGAACCCAGGACCTCATACAAGCAAAGCATGCTTTACCACTGAGCTACTTCCCCAGCTTAATGAGCTCCAATGTGGCTAAGATGTTTAGGGCTTTTCGTCTGACTAGAGGCAAGAAGCTGAGACAAGGAACTACTATACGACTTGCAAAATAAGATGCAACAGCAACACTTACTCAGGTGTTCTTATTCCAGAAAAGCATTTTGAGATGCTGGGGATTGAACCCAGGACCTCATACATGCAAAGCATGCGCTCTACCACTGAGCTACATCCCCAGCTTAATGACACCCAAAGTGGCTAAGATGTTTAGTGCTTTTCGTCTGACTAGAGGCAAGAAGCGGAGACAAGGAACATCTATACGACTTGCAAAATAAGATGCAACAGCAACACTTACTCAGGTGTTCTTATTCAAGAAACGCACTTGGAGATGCTGGGGATTGAACCCAGGACCTCATACATGCAAAGCATGCGCTCTACCACTGAGCTACATCCCCAGCTTGGCACAATCCAAAGTGTCTAAGATTTTTAGGGCTTTTCGCCTGACTAGAGGCAAGAAGCGGAGACAAGGAACTTCTATACGACTTGCAAAATAAGATGCAACAGCAACACTTACTCAGGTGTTCTTATTCCAGAAAAGCACTTGGAGATGCTGGTGATTGAACCCAGGACCTCATACATGCAAAGCATGCGCTCTACCACTGAGCTACATCCCCAGCTTGGTACGCTCCAAAGTGGCTAAGATGTTTAGGGTTTTTCGTCTTACTAGAGGCAAGGAACTTCTACATGACTTGTAAAGCACTTACTCAGGTGTTCTTAAACCGGATAAGTACTTGGAGATGCTGGGGATTGAACCCAGGACCTCATACATGCGAAGCATGCACTCTACCACTGAGCTACATCCCCAGCTTGGTACGCTCCAAAGTGGCTAAGATGTTTAGGGTTTTTCGTCTTACTAGAGGCAAGACAAGGAACTACTATACGACTTGTAAAGCACTTACTCAGGTGTTCTTAAACCGGATAAGTACTTGGAGATGCTGGGGATTGAACCCAGGACCTCATACATGCAAAGCATGCGCTCTACCACTGAGCTACATCCCCAGCTTGGCACACTCCAAAGTGTCTAAGATGTTTAGGGCTTTTCGCCTGACTAGAGGCAAGAAGCGGAGACAAGGAACTTCTATACGACTTGCAAAATAAGATGCAACAGCAACACTTACTCAGGTGTTCTTATTCCAGAAAAGCACTTGGAGATGCTGGGGATTGAACCCAGGACCTCATACATGCAAAGCATGCGCTATCCCACTGAGCTCCATCCCCGGCTTGGTTAGCCCAAAAGTGGCTAAGATGTTTAGGGTTTTTCGTCTTACTAGAGGCAAGGAACTTCTACATGACTTGTAAAGCACTTACTCAGGTGTTCTTAAACCGGATAAGTACTTGGAGATGCTGGGGATTGAACCCAGGACCTCATACATGCGAAGCATGCACTCTACCACTGAGCTACATCCCCAGCTTGGTAAGCTCCAAAGTGGCTAAGATGTTTAAGGTTTTTCGTCTTACTTGAGGCAAGAAGCGGAGACAAGGAACTACTATACGACTTGTAAGGCACTTACTCAGGTGTTCTTAAACCGGATAAGTACTTGGAGACGCTGGGGATTGAACCCAGGACCTCATACATGCAAAGCATGCGCTCTACCACTGAGCTACATCCCCAGCTTGATAAGCTCCAAAGTGGCTAAGATGTTTAGGGTTTTTCGTCTTACTAGAGGCAAGAAGGCAAGACAAGGAACTACTATACGACTTGTAAAGCATTTACTCAGTTGTTCTTAAACGGGATAAGAACTTGGAGATGCTGGGGATTGAACCCAGGACCTCATACATGCAAAGCATGCGCTCTACCACTGAGCTACATCCCCAGCTTGATAACCTCCAAAGTGGCTAAGATGTTTAGGGTTTTTCGTCTTACTAGAGGCAAGAAGGCGAGACAAGGAACTACTATACGACTTGCAAAATAAGATGCAACAGCAACACTTACTCAGGTGTTCTTATTCCAGAAAAGCACTTGGAGATGCTGGGGATTGAAGCCAGAACCTCATACATGCAAAGCATGCGCTCTACCAATGAGCTACGTCCCCAGCTTGGTAAGCCCAAAAGTGTCTAAGATGTTTAGGGTTTTTCGTCTTACTAGAGGCAAGAAGGCGAGACAAGGATCTACTATACGACTTGCAAAATAAGATGCAACAGCAACACTTACTCAGGTGTTCTTATTCCAGAAAAGCACTTGGAGATGCTGGGGATTGAACCCAGGACCTCATACATGCAAAGCATGCGCTCCACCACTGAGCTACATCCCCAGCTTGATAAGCTCCAAAGTGGCTAAGTTGTTTAGGGTTTTTCTTCGGACTAGAGGCAAGGAACATCTATATGACTTGTAAAGCACTTACTCAGGTGTCCTTAAACCGGATAAGTACTTGGAGATGCTGGGGATTGAACCCAGGACCTCATACATGCGAAGCATGCGCTCTACCACTGAGCTACACCCCCAGCTTGGCACGCTCCAAAGTGGCTAAGATGTTTAGGGTTTTTTGTCTTACTAGAGGCAAGAAGGCGAGACAAGAAGGCGAGACAAGGACCTACTATACGACTTGCAAAATAAGATGCAACAGCAACACTTACTCAGGTGTTCCTATTCAAGAAAAGCACTTGGAGATGCTGGGGATTGAACCCAGGACCTCATACATGCAAAGCATGCGCTCTACCACTGAGCTACATCCCCAGCTTGATAAGCTCCAAAGTGGCTAAGATGTTTAGGGTTTTTGTCTTACTAGAGGCAAGAAGCGGAGACAAGGAACTACTATACGACGTGTAAAGCACTTACTCAGGTGTTCTTAAACCGGATAAGCACTTGGAGATGCTGGGGATTGAACCTAGGACCTCATACATGCAAAGCATGCGCTCTACCACTGAGCTACATCCCCAGCTTGGCACGCTCCAAAGTGTCTAAGATGTTTAGGGCTTTTCGTCTTACTAGAGGCAAGAAGGAGAGACAAGGACCTACTATACGACTTGCAAAATAAGATGCAATAGCAACACTTACTCAGGTGTTCTTATTATAGAAAAGCACTTGGAGATGCTGGGGATTGAACGCAGGACCTCATACATGCAAAGCATGCGCTCTACCACTGAGCTACATCCCCAGCTTGATAAGCTCCAAAGTGGCTAAGGTTTTACTTTTTACACATGGTTTCAAATTATTATGTTGTAATATCCTAGCAGCACAGAACAAACTACCATCATTCTCAACTATTTTATAATAATTACATAGGACAATTTCTGATGCGCCCCTTTTGTTTGCCAGGATTTAATCAACTGTTTTTAAAAATTGGTTTCATCTGCCGATACTAATTATAGGTTCTTGTATGGCTCAGTTGTAAAATATAGCCTTACCAGCACAAAAAGTTATGGGTTCAAACCCAGGGAATACACATATTGATAAAAATGTTTACCTTGTTATACAATGTAATTCGCCTTGAATTTTAATGTAGTGTAGGCTGTTCACTTGTGCAAGCTGTAACATGTAAAGAGTTAATGATGAACTTAATCTGAGGTTCATTTTGCAAGGACCTAGATTAACTGAATTTATACATCTTTTAAAAAACATTGACACCATTAAGCTAAAAGTCTCAAAAACGTAAAAAAGCTGTCTTTAGCCTACAGATACCACATGGTTTGATATGTAGTGCAATTATATTTACAAAGATACTGACATATGTGTCTAAGTCAGAGATGCTCACAAGTCTCTGAGCTCGAGTCCGAGTCAAGTCTCAAGTCTTTGAGCTCGAGTCCGAGTCAAGTCTCAAGTCTCTGAGCTTCAGTCCAAGTCAAGTCTGAAGTCTCTGGGCTAGAGGCCAAGTCAAGTCTCAAGTCTCATTGTAACAAATAAAACTCTAATAACAAATAAAGAAATTATAAACATTTATAAAAAAGAACATAGTTGCACATTAAGTAAGGTCTAAAATTAGCATTATGTACATAAATTAAATTAAATGGATAATAACACTCTCTTTATTTTACAAATTAAATATTATTATTATTATTTTTGAGCAATAGAAGTGATTTTCTGTTTGTCTTGGGTTGTTTGATTAACATAAATGACACAGACTTAAGTAGGTTAATTGAGGTTACTGTCTTTTTATTAAGAACAAATAAACCCAGATTGGTTTCTGACTGGTTTCTTAAGACATAAACAAAAATGTTTTATTAGAAAAAGAATACTGTGAGATCATTTTGCGTGTATGTATGTGCCTTGTCCAGAAAAGAAAGATTTTATGTTGGCTTAACTTTTGAAACACTTCTCTCTGTATGTACACTACTGAGGGCACTAAACGCGTGCTCAAACACAGGCGGAGCGCTTCAGGAAGAAGATGCAGTCGCTTCACATAAAAATTTTACGTTGTTTTTCATTGCTCTATTCAGCAAATCTATGTTAATGGACTACACTGTATGACACAAAGTAGCGCAACTCTGGACCTGACTGGAGCTGGACCGGACACACTTAACCGCATGTGCGTACAGAAATCTGCTCACTTGAGCACCTTTTTGCGGTTAAATTATTTAACCATTTAAACAATTGCAAGTCTTAGAAACAATGATAAACTTACCCTATTTAAATTGCATATTAATCCGCAAATCGCATGCGAGCCGAACCGCGGATCCGTCACACTCACTACCCAAAGCTTCAGGGTAGGGTTGCACCAGTCGTTTTTAAGTTCTTACTTAAACTGGGACGTAAAGTCCAAACTAGAGGCTTAGTAACTACTAGGCAAGGCAAGGCAAGGCAAGGCAAGTTTATTTGTATAGCACATTTCATACACAGAGGTCATTCAAAGTGCTTTACATAGAAATGAGAAAACAATATATAAAAGAGAAAAAAGAAAATGTAAAAATAATAGATACACAATAAAATCACAATAAAAACACTTTAAAATGTTAAAAAGAATAAAACAGAAATAAAAGTGACTTGAGTTAAAAGTGCAGTCAGTGTGAAGCAGCACAGTGCTCATTCAGTAAATGCAAAGTTAAACAGATGTGTTTTTAATCTAGATTTAAAAGTGTTTACTGTTGAAGCACATCTGATCTCTTCTGGAAGCTGATTCCAGCTAGAGGTGGCATAATAACTAAATGCTGACGCACCTTGTTTTGAGTGAACCCTTGGTGTTTCTAACTGACCTGATCCTAATGATCTGAGTAATCTTTTAGGTTTATATACAGTTAGCATATCTGTCATGTATTTGGGTCCTAAGCCATGAAGTGATTTATAAACGAGTAACAATACTTTAAAATCTATTCTAAATGTAACAGGTAGCCAGTGTAAGGACCTGAGGATTGGAGTAATGTGCTCAGATTTTTTGGTTCTCGTCAGAACTGTGGCAGCAGTGTTTTGTATGAGCTGCAGCTGTCTAATGGTCTTTTTGGGGATCCCCGTAAGAAGTCCATTGCAGTAATCCACCCTGCTGGTGATGAAAGCATGAACAAGTTTCTCTAAGTCCTGTCTTGAGACAAAACATCTAATTCTGGCAATATTTCTGAGATGGTAGTAAGCTGATTTGCTTATTGCTTTCACATGACTACATGACTACTAGCTAGTTTATAACTAACTCTTTACTTATTTCGGTTGCACCACTTGTTCTTAAGGCAGAACGTAGCTAGTAGGTCGTAAGCTCTCCATAAAGTAATGCGTTGTCGCATAGAATGACGTTTATTTTTCTTAACCCAATCACAAGCCTTATAATGGGCAAACAGGAAATATTCTGAACAGTACGTAATTTCAAACTCATTCTTGTCTCGCCTAAACTGAAAGTTAAAAAAAGACGTTAAAGCATATGTTATCGAACTCAAAACATTACACTTTTAATTGAAAATGTATATCCCACACATGGAAGAGAAAATAAACAGGAAGAAATTTTAAATCTTATTTTAATTGATGGATACACAGAAAATTAAACAGTTCTTGAAAACTCGTTGACGAATTTGCGGCTCTTCATAATTAATACGAGCTCATCGATGTTATATAATCTGGATGACATCTTATTCCAAACGTTATTCATGGACAGGGGCTTCCGTAAATATTTAGTTACAACGTATTGTTACGTTTAAACTAAGTTTAATGGTGCAACGCAAAAACATTTATTAGTGCATAAGTTGTAACTTAGTGCCCATTTACGTCGTAACTAAGCTACGTTGTAACTTACGCACAGCTGGTGCAACCGGCCCCAGATGAATGCCACAGCAGCGGCCGGTGCATTCATGTATGTTCGCGGCCGCGCGCGCGGAGCAGATACGTCACATGACGTGTTACGCCGTGGGCAGGTTGTAGGTAACGGAGGGAGCTATGACAGCGAGCTCATCAGACGTTTCCTAAAAATAAACATTGTTCACGAGTCGCGCGGCTCGAGTCCGAGTCGAGTCTGAAGTCTTTGAGGGTCGAGTCTCAAGTCGAGTCTGAAGTCACTGTGTGTGCGACTTAAGTCGCACTCGAGTCCGAGTCTCAAACTCGAGTCCCCATCTCTGGTCTAAGTACTCTTTAAGATGTTTACAAGTCATAGAGCAATTTTTCATTAATTTCTTTCTGCACACCCTGTTCTCCTGTATTTCTCCCTCTTTAGCTGGAAATCCAGGCTCCTCCAGGAAACACAGTGGGTTATGTTCGGCAGCAGTGGCACCCTTTCCTTCCTAAATTCACCATAGAGAATGAGGATAGAGAGCCTGTTCTCAAGCTCCGGGGACCTTTCTGTGGCTGGAGCTGCCTACCAGATGTGGACTTTGAGGTATCTTTACCCAATCACTGTGTGGCGGTTTCCCGGACAGGGCTAATGTTTGAGCTGTCTTGACTGATAACAGCTTGCACTCACATATCTTAACATACAGTGTCAAAAAAAATATTTGTCATAAAATGTGATCTGATCTTCCTGGTATTGACAAACATAATGTTTCTAAAAAATGATTACACAAAATATTCCGATCTTTCATGTCTTTATTGAACACACTCATTCAACATTCAAAATTACAGTGGAGAAAGTAAGTGAACCCTTCGAATTAATAACTGGATGACCCCCTTGGCAGCAATAACTTAAACAAATTGCTTCCTGTAGCTGTTGATCAACGATGTGCATGTTTGAGGAGGAATTGTAGACCATTCTTCCTGGCAGAACTGCTTTAGCTCTGTCATTTTCTTTGGACGTCTCATGTGTATGACCCTCTTCAAGTCAATCCATTGCATCCCTTTTGGGTTGAGGTCTGGACACTCCAAAAACAGATTTTGTTTTTCTGAAGCCAATCTGTTGTGGACTTGCTTCGGTGTTTTGGGTCATTTTCTTGTTGCATCACACATCTTCCACAAAGTTTCAGCCGACGTACAGATATTATCACATAATCCTGAAGAATTGTCTGAAATACTTGGGATTTCATCTTCCCCTCAATGATTGCAAGCTGGCCAGACTCTGATGCAGAAAAGCAGATTCAAATCATGATGTTTCCTCCACCATACTTTACAGTTGGGATGATGATACAGTTTTCATGATGATATGCCGTGCCCTTTCTACGTCAGATGCAGCGTTGTGTTTTTTCCAAATAGTTCAATCTTGGTTTCATTAGTCCACAAAACATTTTGTCAATACCGCTGTGGAGTGCCAATGTGCTTTTTTGCAATCTTCAGGCTTGCAGCAATGTACTTTTTAGTAGCATTGGTGTCCTGCCGTGGATGTCCTGCCTTGGATACCCTGCTTGTTCAGTGTTTACGTATTGTAGACTCATGAACAGAGATGTTAGCAAGTTCCAATGATGCCTTTAAATCTTTGGCTGTCATTCAAGGTTGTTTCTTTACCTCACTGATGAGTCTTTGTTGTGCTCTTGGTGTCATTTTGACTGGGTGCCCACTTCTTGGTAGAGTAACAACAGTCTCAAAGTGTCTACATTTGTAGACTGTTTGCATTTAGACTGGTGAATTTCTAATGTCTTATTCTGAAATAACTTTGTTACCCTTTCCAGCTTTATGTAAAGCAACAGTTCTTGATCGTAGCTTCCCTAAAAGCTCTTGTTGGTGAGGCATAAAAGATCAGAAGTTTTGTTTTATAATTTTTTTATTTTTATTTTTAGACACATATTATTATACCCTTGACTTAGATAAAGATAAGATCACATTTTATGACAACTTTATAAAAAAACTATGAAATTCGAAAAAGGTCACATACTTTTCTTGCCACTAAATAAATAAGACCTAGTACTGGATACTGCCCCTACTGTAAAGTATGTGATGGATAACTAGTCTGACATTTAAGACAGTTATTAGTTTCTGTAAGCTAAACTTTAAAAGTAGTAGCATTATGAATATTTTGCAGCAGATTAGCAGCATACATAAAATAGAGTAGTTGCTAATGGATTTATTTGGGTCTTAAATAAAATGTATGTCTTTGTGTTGCTGTCTACTGTCTGATTGGATTAGTCTGTGAATGCCCACTAGGGGGAACTATTGATCAGAGTTTGACTATTTGCATAATGATATTTTAGAAGTGAATTAGCAATCATTTAAAGGTGTTTTTATGTATTTTATAATTTGTTTTGTCCACTGTAAGATCTTGACTATGGATGAAGTCAGTATCGGGAAGATCAGCAAACAGTGGACAGGTCTTCTCCGAGAGGCCTTCACGGACTCTGACAACTTCGGGATACAGTTTCCAATGGATCTTGATGTGAGAATGAAGGCAGTGATGATCGGGACCTGCTTCCTTATTGTGAGTATAAAAAAATAGAGAATACGCTTTTATGATGTGTGAGACACCTCAGTAAAGTGTTACAATAGTTATAACATATTTGATGTACTTTTGATTTTCAGGACTTCATGTTTTTTGAAACGAATAACTAACTGCTCTGCAGAGGAACGAGAGGGTGGCGTGATGTTTTGAGCTATGGAAATGGGTGATAATAAGGAAAAACTATTTTTAGGCATCGTACAAATGTGAAATCAAATGCAATGCATGTTAACATAGTGTAGATATTTTTCTTGTGTAATGATTAAAGTGTATTGTTTAATTTTTATACATGTTATACTGTTATAATATAAATGCACAAATTACATTTTACAGGACTAGTTTTTCCAGAAATTTAACATGCCCAAGTTACCTCTGCTAAATGTAGAAATGAAATATTTATTTAGCATTATGTTGCTCCAAATCCATATGACTTTTTCTGTGGAAAACAAAGAGATATTTAGCATAATATATTTTATATAAACATAGTTCATATGACTCATGCTCTATATTCCAAATCTTCAGAAGCCATATGATACATTTGATGAATTTACATTTTATATTTAAATATACAGTTAAGATAAGTAGCACAATGTATATCATGCAGTAAAACCCGTACTAAATGCCTAAAAAACTATAAAACGCCAAATCAGCTTTAATGCTAAAACAAGTGCAAGTGGTTAAGGAAACATAATTGCATATATTGTTTTTAACTAATAAATGAGAATTTTTTGGCATTGGGTCATATGACTTTGCTAAAAATAACATTATTTTGTGTGTTTGGTGTAATGCAATGTGTTTTCCACATACCTTACATTATTGTTGCTCCTCTATGTCGCGCCTTTCTGAAACATGTCAGTTTTACAAAGTTGAAAAGCACAATGTGTTCTGATTGGCCAGCTATCCATTGTGTTGTGATTGGCCGAATACCTCAAGCGTGTGGTGGTGGAAATGTTACACCCCTTACAATATTTGGAATATTATCTCCAAATGCACAACAAAAGTTACCACCTTTTTTGCATGGGCATGTTTAAATGAGGCGTTTTAGGAGGGCCTTCACTTTTAGAAAGAATATCTCTTTGGGTTTGAGACTTTATGGATCTTAAATATGCACAAATAGCTTTTAACACTCCAAAGACAAAGGAAAACATGAAGTCACATCATATGACCCCTTTAATAGTACTCAGAGTTTCCAGCAGAGGGCAATGTTGATCTATATGTGTACACACATTTTTATTCAGCTCTTGAATGATTTTATTATATATATTATGACTCAGGTTTGCAAACCACCAATGCTTGCAGTGAAAACATCTATGTGATCGTTTACGAATGCACATATATTGATCATGTCTTATTATACCGAATGTATTATTCAAGATACTGCTCTTGGTTCTGTTTTTAAAGCTATTTATTTTGGCACGTTTTTTGATGCTCGAGTTCATCCACTGCATATATTTATTAAGGTCACATTCTATAAATTCCAGATTTTTGTATTGTTAATACATTCATATTTATTATTATTGTGTAGCTAACCAACTGCTATTTAAGTTACAATGTACAACAAGAACCAAGAAAATGTCTTGTGGGTGAATACTTTACTTTGTGTTGAAATGAAGATTTTTAGCATCGCATTAGTGTAATGAAAAGATTTGAGGCAATACACTTTCATCATGAATGCAATAAAGAGATGGTTTGGTTGAGAATTCAGCTCTCCTGGGCATAGATATTCATATCTCTCAGATTATTTCTTTCTATTAATGTGTCCTGCAGGAGGATTTTATGCCATGTTTGCTCATTGTTATTTGTTGTTCTCTAATGGAATTGGTTTAAAACAAAATATAAATCTGGCCTGTTTATTAAGATTGATATAATTATGTGTCTCTGTTTGTTTGAAGAAGAATACACAGCAGTCTGGTAGTTTACTGTAATATAACGGTGGAGTGTTTGTATGCAATAAAGTATTTCTGACAGTCTGTAACACTTTAATGTGTAATAAATTGCCAATGTTTCTCTAATGCACGGGATATTGTTTTATATTCACTTACAAATGTGCTTTTTAGACCTAAAATGATTTGCTGGATGTGCAGTGTTTATTCAAATTAAATATCAGAGCTGTAGTAGTAGTCTTGTTATTAAACTGGTCAGTCAGACTAATTGGCTTCATGGTTTCCTCAATATTACAAGAACAGACAGAGCCAAACCAATTTGCCAAGCAGGATGGTGATGTAATGTTTTGCCAGAAAATGCCCTTGTGAACTATGGGTAAGGCTTGGTTTGAGTACACACTGGCAACTATTGCTCAGGCGACTTTGCATTCGAGTTTTGCTGTGCTTTACCACAAACTGCTAAGAGTAACAACAAAAGACTTTGAAGAGACTGATGTAACCATGTACTTTTTTGGTATTTGGTAATGTGTGTTTACTTACTGGCTAAAGGAGTTTGCCAAAAGAAATGCTAGAACTATGTCAAGGCTGGTATGTAATCATGTGAAATGACCCAGGTTGTACGGTTTGAACATTTGTCTTTGGTAATTATAAGCATACTAGAATAGGAGATTTGGGAAGAAAAGAAAAACATTCTTGCTAACCTGCACCCAAGGGCAACTTCTTAAGCATTTGTATTCGTATATTGAGTGTGAACGTAAAATTAGGTAGTGTACAGAGATATTTATAGGTCTTATTCCTTTCCATAACTGTTTGAACGGCTTAGATATTAAGACAAAAATTGTACACATGCTTGATTTGAGTTGGGTGGTTTGACGTTGAACCATGTATATAAACTACTCATCACTGGACTGGACTCAAATCTTAAAAGCTGTGATCAGCGTGAGATTAAGAGCCAATCCTTATGTATGCTACTGACTATGGTTTGGTTAATACGTACTTGCTTCCTTCTGGTTTTGTTTATGTTGGTTCAATTTCTGTTATTCCTTCACAGTCCTAACCATATCCCACACCCTGTCCTAAGACTAACCATTATTTACCCCTAAAATCTAAAGGAAATGATAAGTTAATAACAAGGTTTTTCAGGCCCCCAGCCCGAGCATTTCCAATTCACTAAATCTGGTTGATAGGAATGTTGTTTGAGGACAAACAATGTTGATCCAAGAAAAATATCCTTCATGGCAAACCTCATTAAGGCACAAAAGGCAATGTAATGTTACAGTCTAGGTATGATAAAATGTGTGTTGCAGTCAAATACCGTACTACCCTGATCTTTATCTTAAAATTTAATTCATAATTTTAACATATTTATATTTTATCTTACTAAATATGACATCTTTTCTAGCTGATTATCAAATACCAGGAGCCTCCTGTACTCATTATAGGAGAGTTTCACGTTACCTCAGACCCAGACCCTGTTTAATTTAACCTTGATTTACAGTATGCACTGTCAAAAACATAAAAAGTCCCAAGCTATCACTGGGGCAGCACCTATTATAAAGGTCCTAGTACATACCCTTGTGGTACTAATATGCACTCTTTGGTACCAGTATGTACCTCTGATACTAATATGAACTCTTTAGTTGCAAACAAAGGTATATTTTTTGAAAGGGTGCCCCCTCCCAGTGTAGGGTTCAGCTGAGGTGCACGTAAGTACAATAGTGTGTGCTTTCTTAACTGGGTGCAATTCATATTATTTGATCAGACCCTCTGACAGCTTTGTTTGAAAGATGTGTAAGAATGCTGGTGTGATCGGCAAATAAAGACATCACTGCTTACTTATTCAAGCTACAAGGCCCAACAAATGTAATTTCCTGTATCAGTGTGTGAAGACCACACAGCCAAACAGAGGTCTAACAAACATCTGTGCAAACAAAGCTGGGAGATACACTTCACAGTGAGATGGGACGTTAAGAACTGGCTCTCAATATACTGTACAGCTGGAAACTGCAATGTTTAGATATCCACTCTGGCTGAGTTATTGTTTGGAGATACTGCTGTGAGACTTTTCACTTGGTCTCCTCCACAAAATAACATGCTACCCACATATTTCTCTGTACTGCATAGCTGACCACTAAATCTTGCTTATAATGCGCATTCCATGTAAGATCCGGCCTTGACTCCGTCCTGAATATAATGATGGTCAGGGTGTATAAATACATCCGCCCATCTTATTTTAGCCTGGCCTGTCTAATGATCCCGTTTTGTATTACTCTAATGAGAGACTGCTTATAAAGCTCATCCTGTATAATTAAGCTGAGGAGAAATCTCCCAAGAGGACAACTAAAGATGTCCAGTGGAGCTCCACCTTTGAGCCATCTCAGGTCTAACCATGACATTGGCCAAGATTATGGCGCCATTCTGTGGTTACATCTTGTACTGAAGGTTTCTTGAAGCAAAGATGTCCCTGAAAATTTGTTCATTTAAACATCATAATATAACTTTTTAGTTTTGAACTCAAACAGATAAATTTAGCAGCATGCTGCTGTTTACAATTAAACTGTGGCCACATTTTTAAAGTGACCACATGCTGTCAAGCTTCTAATAGGACAAAAAGGCACAATAACCAAAAAGTGGTTTGTATGACTGAAGTTATAGCTCTCAAATATAATTTATAATGTTTATAATGTTATGCAGTTTGGCATCAATACTGGCCTCTTTTATCAAGCATGCAAAGATTCCATCGTAGGGTGTGCGTACGCAAAAATCTACGGCAACGTTCATATTTATAAAAACGGTCTTAAAACGTGCTTAGCACCACGCCAGGGTTTAAAGAGACATATGTGCTTTTGCTTGTCCGAGTGCAGCAGATTTTTTGAAATATAAGCCATTCTTGCCACACGTAAAGGATTTGGATGTTGTCAGGTGCCCTTTTGTATGTCTATGACATTAATTAGGCATTAATGTTTTAAGGCGGAGATTTGAAATTGTTTAGCTTTGCACATTTACGAGTGCAATGCTCTACCACTAAGCTATACAGGAGCACATTGGACAGAAGCACATCTCACTATCATATAGCTTTAGAAGATTTGTAGTAAACAAGCCATAGAGACTGCTGCACATTTGCACATAGTATTTAGAAAACCTTGAAACTTCTGTTTAATTTCCCTTTTTTTCCCACTCTGTGTGAACCATCCCTTTAATTCAATTCAGAAAAGTTACCATGGCCGTGGTTACGTGGCAAATGGACTCACATGTGTTTTTTGCCTCTTACTAAAAATGTACATGACTAGAACAGTCTGTCCCACAGTTATCTGGCTTTTTGAGCATTGCAGATGGCGCCATTGAGGATGCATATATTGCATGCTGTACCACCCATATGAATGATGGGTTCTAAGTGGATACTTTGTGATGGATAATGTGACGGATAGACTTTCTCTGGTGGTCAAGTTCGCTTTGTGATTTTGTCTTTGCAATTCCCTGTCTTCCAAGCCTCTAACCTCACTCAAAACTGATGACAGATATAGAAATCAAGTGGTCAGGTCAACAGCGGATGGTTTATCAAGGAGGCAGTGGACCTCTATAGATGCCAGCTTGTAATTAACACAAGTGGCATGATAAAAGACATACATTTGACAAAAAATAAGAAAGCTGATGTTGAAAGTAATTACACAGTAGCATCATCGGGTCTATGAGAAAATGGGAATTTGGATGAATGACTCATTATTGTGATCGGAAAACCATTTGGCAGAGCAGTCAGCACCACAAAATAGCGAATATGGTATGTTTTCGGGTTTTCTCCCTCTACTTGTGGAAAAACTAGGTGGGCTATACTTTTATTGTATTACATTGAGACTGAAGACAAATGGTCCCAAGCTCTGTTATAATGTTTAATCCAGATTCATTTATTGCCCGGTTCTTTCCTCTTCATCAAGATTCAGAGTGCCTGTCAGAGTTTGTCAGATGGAAATAAAAAAGAAATGACAGTTTTAAAGAGAGATTCATGACGGGTTTTAATGCCTGCAGGGAGCTGTCTTCTAAAACTAATGAATTTGCCTTTCGAGTACATTAGAACAGGGAACACGTCAGGTTTTCAACTTTTTTAGATATCAAATTTGTTTTTAAAAGATAATTGTCTGGAATAGACACTAATATATTCCTTTTCCAAGAGACCATTTCAAATGTAATTGTTCTATGTTCTTTATTACATCCAAATGGTAATAATAAAGTATTGTTACGAATGACCATCATCATCTGATCTTACTTCCATGTCTTTACTGATACTACTGAGCAGGCTGAAGAATTATGTTTGCATTTGCTGATCTCCAACCAATGCCACATTGAACTGATGTTTGTAAAATTAAACAATTGTCAATACTAAGGTAAAGCATTGAGTGCCACAAGGTTCGGTATTAAGACCTCTTCTTGTTCTCTTTGAACGTAATCCCTTAGGTGATATTATGGGGGTAAAATAAATGACCCTTTATTGTTTTGCTATTGTTTGTCATTAACTTAACTATCTGCAGGTCCTGTTATGCATCAGTGTATGCCATATGCTCTACTTGGTGATCTACCTATCGATTTGCATTTATCGTGTATATATAATTCTGCAAGCACACAACCATATCACCAGAGACGGTGGTGCACTGATTGTGGCATTTTTATCATTCTGGGGGTTACCTCACAACACAGTTCACGTTGTATAGGTCACAAGGCAATACATGTTTCGATACCATAACTAGACTACAATTTGAAATGCATGAAAGTAAACTAGCGTGTCGAGAAAGAGTGAAACTCCAATACAGAAAGTGGCATTGCCCAAACCATACTTAAGCGATAAAAAATAATATGCAGGTTCAGTTGTAATCTTTCCCAAGCAGCAATGATCTCTGGTAGGGTCTCTGATTACAAAGATTAAGAGCACAAAGAGCAATTACAGCTGTTATCATCAGAAACACAATACAGTTAAATTTCTGGAGAGGTGCACGTCAGTCTACAGCTTTGGTTACAATCAGTTCATTGCTAAAGTATACAGTTTATAAGACTTTAGGGTGTGTTTTCCTACCCAATGCACTTTCACTTCCCTTGGTAATAAGTCGCTCTTTCCTAAGATAATTTGAAACAACATGAAAAGTCAAAACTTATGGATTTAATGGTCGTAAACTGGGTTCTTAATTTCTATTTTTAAGAGGAAGTCATAACATTAATTTTTTTTTTGTTTGTTCTTTTGCTTCAAACAATGAAGATATGCATTAACAACGCTGTTTCACTTCTGTGAAAGTTTCTCTTTATAAAGCTGTAAAATAATTCTTTAACGGCCCAGTGCCCACAGACGATGCTTGTAAATTGAACATGCATGTTCACATCTGTACTGTCCCTCATCTGACTAACCAGGAGCAGATGTGGCAGAAGCTTGCAAGGTTAACATGTTTCTCACTGTGTAATGAGAAATCACAAGTGAGTTCAGCTGTTGATGGTTTAGCCCCCCGGCACCTCCATCCCCCCAACGTTGTGTCAAAATTAACCCCACTCTCTCAGAAACCCATAAAGTGTCATGGGACATATTGAAAGGACAGTTTGCTATCATTTATCTTTTCTGGTATTATTTATATCTGCACAGAATGTTTTTAACCTCCAGTGAGAAAGTCAATGACAAGACATTATTTATGGGCTACAGGGAGTGGAAGATCTTTGTTGACCATGTTTTGAGAAATTGTACTGCTCATACGCAGGAGTAAGACTTTGAAATCTATAAAAATGTGTATGTTGGCCTCAGTGACATTAATCAGAGACTCCTAAGAGTCTTAGACATGAACCAGATTACCTCATTATACAACTGTGTGAAACAACGCCATATGTCTGAAAGCTTGAAAGCATATTAAAAAGCATAAATTCTATAGCAACTATATCGTTTACAATGCTCTGAGGGTCTTTATTTTGAAAGTATTGCGGAAATATATTTGTAGTGCACAAATGTAGTCCAAAAATGGTTCTCAAAGTGGTTCTTTGCAGTGCAGTGGATGAAGACTAATGTGAGAAACCTTTTTCACCTAAAAGTTTCTTTGAAATATATATATATATATATATAGTACAGGCCAAAAGTTTGGACACACTCACTCGTTCTTTATTTATACATTATTAAATATAACATAATAATAATAATAATAAACTCATCCAATACACAAATGGAACTTTGGAAATTATATTGGTGACTAAAAGCATCCAAAATAAACCAAAACTTTTTAATATTTTATTATTTGAAATGCTGTCACCCTTTGCCTAGAAATTGTTGAACTGTATGTGTGTCATTTTTTTAAGAAGCTTCTAAAATTTTCAATTTAGGATGAATTTTAAAGAGTATAGAAAGAGTTCATATTTAATCTGGGCTCTTATTGATAGCTTTTTCCTTCATATTCAGTGTAAAATAATATTTTAAAATAATATTTTAATATAATGTAAGTTTTTTTAATAACAAAAAATTATCTGTTTGGCACAGGTATATTTGTTTACAAAAGTAATTGTAAGCATTTAACCATACACCTTCGGCTTAAATTTTTAAGATCATTTTAGTCAAGTGTGTCCACAATTTTATATATATATATATATATATATATATATATATATATATATATATATATATATATATATATATATATATATATATATATATATATATAAACTTGTGATTTTTAAATAATATATCACATTTATATAGTACTTTGAAAATTTCCCAGAATCTTGTAATATGCCTTATGCCACTTTTCAATATAAATTTGGGAAATACCATTTCACCAAGCGTATCTTATTTTTATACACAAAAAGTCTTAGATTCTTACTATTAGATTCTTGCTACAGTAATTGTTAATTACTACAGACTAATTATATCCATAAATGATAACTTTTTTTGCATTTTTAAATTAATTATTTTCTTAAGGATATTCTCAGATAAGGGTTTTGTAATAGGGTACATGGGTATAGGAAACCACATATTTGTGTGTTTAATGATAAAAAATGTATTCATTCACTGTCTTAGTCATGTAGTCAGCAGAAAACTTGAAAGTAATCCGAATGAAAATTTAATTTTTTTCACCCAAAAATGACAATTCTGACATCATTTACTCACTATCATGTTGTTACAAACCTGTATATTTTATTTGTTTTGATAAACACAAAGGAAGGAATATTTTGAGGAATGTTGGTAACCAAACCGTTCATGAGCCCCATTCACTTTCATATTCTTTTTTTCGACCGTTGAAAGTAAATGGGGCTCATGATCGGTTTGGTTACAAAATGTATTCCTTCTTTTTCATCAGAATTTTTTATTATATAATGAGAGGGAGAAAACGATGACAGAATTTTCATTTTTGGGTGAACTATCCCTTTAATAGCAGTCTGAGACAATTAAAGAGGTCCGATCCTCAGAATATGCATGGGTCTTTCAGTTACAGTAAAATTCATCGTGATGCCTGGTTATAAAGTTTCGTATAATGGTGTTATTCTGAGTGGGGTGTAAATGAGGGCGGTGCAGGGGGGCTTTATTATTTGAGTTTGAGCACTGTGACTGGAGGAAGGGCAAGTGAGAAGGCGGAGGAGTGCGCTCGAACACAGCTGTACTTGTTCAATCACACGCACTCCTGTCACTGATCGAGGGCACTGTAACAACTCAGCTTGTTCCTGAGGAAATATTTAACACATTTATTAACAGTTAGACTATATTATAGACGCACGACTTCACGTTGGTGATCTCTGAAAATTGACTTTTTTATTGGCCCCCGTGCTGCTCGGACGTTGCGCACTGACCATCAGTGACGCAATAATTTTACACAGTTGTTCGTTTCTCGGGAGCTGAGGCAGTGATGGAGTCCACGCAGTGTTTCCGCGCTTTTATTTTCACGCTGATGTTTTCTGTTCATTATTCTCAGGGCATGGAGATAAACAAGGATACTTCACCAGGTAAGAGTCCGTTATAATATTAATAATGCTGAATGATGTCGCGTCTGCTGTGTCGCGTAAAACTTTTCCTCTCCAGATCAGAATACATAAATTATATAATAACAGTATACGGTTATTAGGTGGTAGCTCATCACTAATGAATTTATTGACACTGACCAATAGTTCATTCATATCAATAGCCATGCCCAAGCTATACATACACGTGTTAAATTTCCGTCTCAACCTCCTATCTTGAACGTGAGGGATGTCAGGTAGACTTTTTCACACAGTCGTGTCACTGTATGAGAGGATGTGTGACTGACAAACAGTGGGGTCCATAAAACTGAGATCACTTCAAACGTCTGTGATTATTATTATTTCCATTTATACCCCAAAATGATAAAGGATGAGGAACATTTTTAAACCAAAAGTATGTCAATGAAAATAAATATTAAATTCTCTAATCAAATGAAATTTTTGAGACATTGATGTAAACTATTTACAAAAGATTTTCTTGCTTGCATTAAATCATAAGATGCTGGATTATTTAACATAAATCATTACATCCATGCTCACGTGGAGCTCATGGCAATTGAATTGCTCGGGATGGTGGGGGCACATATAAAAAAATCTGAAATTCGATTATATTTCCTGCACACATTTCACTAGTAAATGAAACATTTGTTGTTAGACTTGTGTAGCATGTGGAATAACACTTAGTTTAAAAGTACAAGGCTCTGAATTTATAGAGCAATTACTACTGTAACAAAATAGGAAAGCACACAGCTGATTTACAGAGTAAAGGATTAAGTGTCTCTTTGAAGGTTTTAAACTACTTTCTGGATTCAATTTGGTTGTAAAATAATTCATTTGTGATGGTAAAAATGTACAGCCTTTTAAAAATTATTAAAACTTTTCAGACGCTGCCCTTTCTTAGTTACAGTACATAAATATAAAGTTGCTCTGTCGAGCACTGAACAAGTTTAACCAGAGGGAAAAATATAACCCACACACAGTTTGGCGTACATCATTTCCCAACACATTTCCAAGCCACACGGACTACAGCAATCTTTAACTTTGAGAGTTCTAGAGCTACATTTAAATTTTATATAGTACAAGGCAACTAACTTAACCCATCCATCAACCCAGTACTGGGACAAAGTGATGGGTGCTTTTAGATGAAATGTATTACTTGGGAAAATGGCCAGAATGTTATAAACAATAGAATGTCTTCATGTAAGAAAAGAGTATCCAAATGTGCTCATTATATAGCATTATACAGTATTTATATCAAATGCTGGGAAAAAGTACAAGTACTTCATAGCATTCAAAGTATCTTTCTAGAATGAAGGCTGCTGAAAACCTGCCAAAACCAAAATCCCTAAATGCAGCAATATGTCACAATTGAGTATTTTACAGCTGTAACTTTATACACAATGCTGGGTAAAGGTACTCACTTTGTATGAATTAGTATATCGAGGTTCAATACAGTAACATTTAGCATCTGCAGTTAAACACAATCTAAGTAAGAGTAAATCTTCTTTTTTACATTTAAAGGATTTGTAATGAGTTTTAAACCTCTTTCACACAGCACAGTCATCCTGAAAATTAGCATAAAAGTGCCTTTTGTGTGAAGGTAAACATGTCCTCCCAGGATGGGGACCTAGTAACATTGCTGTAACATTTCCACAATGCATCCTGCGTGAACAAAAGGCAGCAACAATGCCATAAGAGATGTATCGTAGTGAGGACGTGTCGACACAAAAACAAAGCTATCGTTCAGATTTTGAACCGAATCACTGACAGTGTGAATCCGGGGTTTCAAACGATCCTGGGACAAATACCAGACACATTTTCCATGTGGTTTTTCATAATTTATTGTGTTAAAATGGCTTTAGTAACTTGAAGTGATGAGCCTTGTCAACTTTCTAAAGATCTGTTTGCTAATCCTTTGTCGTTCTGATAAATCAGCACAAGATTTTGTTTCATTGTTCATTTAAAAATAATTTCTCCTTTGCCAAACCTCTCAGATCTCATTCACACAAATACATTGTCAAATTTGCTATGTCAAGATCCGTTGTGCCAGATATGAACAATTTTTTTAAGTTCTTCAAAGATACCGTGGTGCTAAATAGCACTAGAAGTGGTTCACTGGCTCCTAATCACAGGAACCATTTTTAGTGCTAAACATCACCTGTGTAGAACCTGTGTAGAACCATATTGTGCTACTGTATGTTGAACCATAAGCAGTGCTATAGTCATGCTTTAGCATCACTTATGGTTCTGTAGAGGTGCTCTATAGGTGCTCTTTACCACTAAAAATGGTATGAAAAATCCATGAAAATCCCTTATGATTTAGAACTTTCCAGTCCCTCCAGAAAAATGCAATGCACAAAGTCTGCATATTTATGCGGGGCCCGAATTTTTTTAAATACGCCGCACTTTCGCCGGATAAATTGCGGATTTTTGCGCGCAAAATAAGCAGTGCTTGCATGGTTTCATAATCCCCACATTGTCGTAGCAAAAAGTCACATATATCTTAGAAGAAACTTGAAAAATGTTGCATTTACTTCACACAAGCGCAGCCGTGTTCCCTGTTGCCATGGGAACGTGAAGTGACGTAATTACGCGACGTGAATATCTTTGAAAAGCTGCAAACCCTGCGATGCTGATGAAGCACTTTTTTTCTCTTTTTCATCCAACCGCGGTTTTTGCAAGTTCCCGCAATATTTGCAAGTTCCCGCAATTTCATTGCATAAAATTGCACAGATATATCCTGCATATTCCATCACATTTTTTAAGAAAACGTGCCGCAACAATCACAAAAAAACTCCAGAATTAGTTCACTCCAGAATTACATTTTTGTCATGAATTACTCACCCCCAAGGCCGTAAGACCTTCACAAATTTCTATTTTTTATGAAATCAGAGAGCTTTCTGACCCCCAGATTGGCAGCAATGCAACTACAACATTCAAGAAATGGTTAAAATCAAACATGTTATAGACCCTTTTACAGCGCACGTGATCAATTAGCCTGCGCGCCCATTTTGGCAACAGAAGTGGTGTTATTCCCCATTGGTTCTAACGTGTTAGCAACTCAGAAAGTTTATTAAAACAGTTTCCCAGGCGTCAAACGTCTGGTTGTTGCGTTTGGTTGCACTAATATAATATACTAATATATGTATATATGTATCTGGCCACTTTATATTTGGGCATCGGTTAACGTCTTCTGTCCAGTCCACTATAGAACACGGATCTGGTAGCTGTGTTGAAAAAGATGAAGTCCTGCTGATTCTTGCCATACTTCCGTTGCCAAACTTTGCGCGCATACGTTGCCACGTCATCATTGTGTACAACAAGTAAAAGGGTCTATAGTGGTTCAATCTTCATTTCATGAAGCAACAAGAATACTCTTTGTAAAACAAAAAAGGTAGACTTAATTCCATATGTTCTTCTATTCCGTGTCAATCTCTGATCTGATCTCCTGCATCAGCATCACACATTTGCCATGAACGCAGAGTGCTCCGTCGAGCATCATGTGCACATAGACATAATTAATGCCTAGAGGGGTCATTGAACGCTTTTCAGCAAAATGATGCTGATGCAGGAGGTCAGATCAGAGATTGATGTGTTTATGGCGTGCTCATGCCCCGACCAATGTGGCGGCGCCTGTCAATTCAAGCATACGCATTGTTGTCAGCACCACGTGCATGCGCCATGATCCTTCGAATGACACAGAAGAGAAGACAATGTGGAATTAAAGTCTTTCTTTTTGTTTTTTGGGGGCACATAAAGTTTTCTTGTTGCTTCATGAAATGATGACTGAACCACTGCAGTCACATGGACTATTTTCACAATGTCTCTTTCCCTTTCTGGACCTTTAATGTTGTAGTTGCATTGCTGTCAATCAGGGTGTCAGAAAGCTCTTAGACTTGTCAAAAATGAACAACAGTCTTGTGGGTGTGTAATGAAATGAGCGTGAAGAAATTATAATTCTGGGGTGAACTGTCCCTTTAATAATCAGGTAAGATGTTCATTGTAAACCTGACTGAGGCACGTTCAAGCTCAAATCGGTGTGAAATATTTTGCTACAGTTTTCAGGTTGAACATGTTTTATGGAAACGGTATGCATTGGGTTTGAGATACATTTTCTCTTGTTTGGTGGGTGTGTCAAAAATGTCAGCAAAATCATCAGCAGCATGTAAATAAACCATGCGGTACTAAAGAGGCAGCTCACGCAATAGGTCCAAGTTGGAATGTTCTCTTTAATTCTGGACGGCAAGTGCAGTTACTGTAACAGGGTGTTCAACACATCACCATTCTGTTTAAAAAACGTTGTACAATGTTTTGTCAGGGCTGAAAGCACCCCTATTTATACTACTTTATCTTGTATCTGATTCACATAGTGGAAAATGTGCCGAAAGGTCTGTTTTATATGGACAGATATTTATTATTTATAATGGACAAAATCTTTACATTTACTGCTTGATAGCAAAGATATTGGGCATAACAAGATTGAACAAATCTATTACTATAAACGCTCACTATGGTCATTCTGGCAACAGCAGTCCCGCCTTCCGGTTAAAAGAACCAATAGAGACAGAGCGCAGCGCGTCACAACCTGAAAACCACGCCCACCGGGGGGGAAAGCAATCCAACAGTCTCCATTGACTTTGTATTGCAAAAGGCCGCCTCCTTGTCATTTCTGGCTTATAACAAAAAACCTAATAATGCCTAAAAGCTGCTTTGGGACAATATGTACAGCTAACAAGCCAAAGAACACAGAAATAAGTTTTTATAAGCTGTCGAGCCGTAAAACCCAGTCTTTAAGGAGAATAAAGTGGATCGCCGATTACGTTTCCCCCTATTGGACGCAGTTTTACTAATAGGAGTACTATGAAAAGTTGCCTGTTTCCATTTCTGTGTCTAAACGCTCGTTTTTTGAAGTCGACAGCTTATAAAAAATTATTTATTTATTTTTTTGGCGTGTTAGATGTACACCTTGTCACACGGCAGCTTTTAGATATTATTCTGTTTTTAAGTTTAATCTGTAAATAAGTTTTTATAAGCTGTCGACCCCAAAAAACGAGCGTTTAAAGACACAAAAATGGATACAGGCAACTTTTCATAGTACTTCTATTAGTAGAACTGCGTCCACTAGGGGGAAACGTAGTCGGCGATCCACTTTATTCTCCTTAAAGACTGGGTTTTACGGCTCGACAGCTTATAAAAACTTATTTCTGTGTTCTTTGGCTTGTTAGCTGTACATATTGTCACACAGCAGCTTTTAGGCATTATTCAGTTTTTTGTTATAAGCCAGAAATGACAAGGAGGCGGCTTCTCGCAATACAAAGTCAATGGAGACGGTTGGATTGAATTCCCCCCCGGTGGGCGTGGTTTTCAAATTTGCATAACTGCGCTCTGTCTCTATCATCAATCGATAAACACTGATGATTCTCTAGGGGGAGGAGCTCTGTACAGTCACACGAGGCACAGTAGCTGAAACTACCTTGATTTGAGCTTAAGAAACAAAAGTTATGATACAGTTGAAGTCAGGTTTAATTTTTGGTCAGAAATATGTGTTTTAATTGTGATTTTAGCACATGATTTTAGAGATATCTGTCTCATAGGACTTTAGACTTAGATAACTGAAATAACTGCCCAGAGGCATTGCAGACATGGCCGCCCAGTGGCGCGAATTCCCTTAAGGGACTTGCATGCAATAATAGAGTGAAGTCAGGCATTTGGAGAAAAGGGTTTGAAAAATAAAGCAGAATTTGTGACATCATCTGAAAATTAAAGTTGTTTACAGAGGTGGAGCAAGTTATTACATTTTGAATAAACAATTATGTTAAGCAAATGTTTTTTTAATAGTATGCACTAATGACCCGTGCACAACAGGACCAGTCATGCGCATTAAGTAAATAAGATCAACTGTAATTTCATGTTGACTTCAAACCACATACCAACACACAGTAACTTTCCAAATAAAATGCCCAACAGATTAAAATCTAAATGGGTGCCTTAAGTACCCCAGATCTGAGATTTTGTGCATGTTTGCTCCCAGTAATTGACCTCTGCCACATTAACTGTTACTGGAATCTAATGACGCAAACAATTGTGGAACACATGAGAATATAATGTATAGAAACAGGAGAGACAAGCATAAAGAGACAGAGAGAAAAAGAGGTACAGGAAACTTTTGAGGCATGACATCACCACAGTCTGTAACCCATCCGTCAGCCTCTGTATCCGAACAGTGCCGTGTTTTAAGTCTGAACATTCCTAATGTCATCTGTTCTGGAATGCCTTTCGGAGGAACTGTCACCCCTTGTGTGAGCTCAACATCCACCCACGTAGTCCTAACACCATATAGGCTGGACGGCTGTGTAAGATTTATGACTTCCGAGACCAAGTCTTATATTTATAAAAGACAACATATACGCTTGTCTATAGCGTTCACTGCTGGAGCTGGCAGAGGTAGCCTGTATTTGGGTTTGTGCAACATGGTGTCAGTAAACCACATGCTTGATTGAAGAAGTCTGGTTTATATAAACAGTTCTGCTGGAGGCCTGTGATCGGCAGACTGTTAAATGATTGTCAGTGGCACAATAATCAGATGGTGATTTGCAAGTTGGCTGAGAATAAAAAACACATGAGCACGAAAAGAAAATTTTATAAACTGTTGTAAACTTCTCTTTTTTGAGTCCCTGCACAAATTTGGCCAAATGTACAGTTTCTGTGCAATGCGGCTTTTATTTTTTATGTCAGTTATGACCTCCGAGGGCCATGTCTGCACATCTGTCCTTTATGACGCGCATAAAGCTCCTACTAAAGATTATCATCCTTCAGTAGCACTTGCTGAAATACTATAACAGTAAAATATTTTGGAATCGGAACCAAAAATTAACAAAAATAAGGTATTTTTTAAAGTACTTTTTCAATGTTTTTTATTTTGTAACGTTTTCTATAAACCTTGCATTTTATTGCATTATAAGAGCATTTTTTTGCTGGCTGTTATCACAGATATAAGTCCCGACAGTGTGTGTTCAGAACCATGCGGAGGAACATTTAAATGAAGAAACATTAAATATTGATTTAAAATATTTTATTTGCTCATTTTTAACAAATGCAGATACATTTACTTTCGTTTTTAAGATAAAACACTATTTGGTTTAATTTTTGTAAATATAATGTCATATATGTTATTATAATACGTATTTATATTTATTTTCGGTGTAATTTCAAACTGTATCAAAATTATTTGCAGCATCTGGGTTACCGTGTGTTATTAGTTTTGAGCTGTTGTTATCTGGAAATAACAAATCTGCAAATTTTGCGACTGGCCAATCAGAATCAAGCATTCCAACGAGCCATGTAATAATGCATGTATAACCCCTTATGAAAAAAAACTTTGCTGAATTGTCTAATAAATAATCGCAATCAGCAGTGAAGCAACACAGACAGAGAAAGTTATTTTAAAAGTTTAGTTAACAACTTTTTCAACACAGCTACCAGATCCGTGTACTATAGTGTAGTGGATAGAAGACGTTAGCAGATGGCCAAATATAAAGTGGCCAGATACATATATACGTATATTATAGTAAATTATATTAGGGCAACCAAACCAGATGCTGGGAAATTGTTTTAATAAACTTTCTCGTTTACACACCAATGGGGAATAATACCACTTCTGTTGCCAAAATGCGCACGCAGACTATTTGATATCGTGGGCTGTAAAAGGGTCTATACGACTTTGTAAAATAAGATGCTACAGCGACACTTACTCGGGTGTTCTTAATCTAGAAAAGTAATTGGAGATGCTGGGAATTGAACTTAGACCTCATACATGCATAGCATCCGCTCTACCACTGAGCTACATCCCCAGCTTTATATGTGGCAATGTGGCTAAGAAGTTTAGGGTTTTCCATCTTACTAGAGACAAAGAAGCAGAGACAAGGAACTACTATGCGACTTGTAAAATAAGATGCAACAACGACACTTACTCAGGTGTTTTTAAACCGGAAAAGTACTTGGAGATGCTGGGGAGTGAACCCAGGACCTCATACATGCGAAGCATGCGCTCTACCAAGTACCAAGTACATCCCCATCAGGTTTCTCCTTTGTTGTTCATTGATATTAAGAGATTTAACTTGATCATGTTACAACTGATTACTGGAAATTATTTTGTGACTTGTGCAATAAGCTCAAACGTAGAGCTTCCAAGAAGCTAGATTTCCAGTAGGTTGTATTTAAAGCTTTCATTTTTACTATACAACATGAGAAATATCATGAAATTACTGAGCTTTTTCATAAAGTGAGAACAGCACCTGGAGATGCTGGGGATTGAACCCAGGACCTCATACAGGCTAAGCATGCGCGCTACCACTGAGCTACATCCCCACCAGGTTTCTCCCTTGATGTTCATTGATATTTAGAGATTTAACTTGATCATGTTACAACTAGTTACTGGAAATTACTGGATGCAACAACGACACTTACTCAGGTGTTCTTAAACCGGAAATGAACTTGGAGATGCTGGGGATTGAACCCAGGATCTCATATATGCAAAGCATGCGCTCTACCACTGAGCTACATCCCCAGTTTGATACACAACACTGTGGCTAAGATGTTTAGGGGTTTCATCTTACTGGAGGCAAGAAGCAGAAACAAGGAACTACTATACAAACTTGTAAAATAAGATGCAAAAACAACACTTACTCAGGTGTTCGTAAAAGGGAAAAGCTCTTGGAGATGCTGGGGATTGAACCCAGGACCTCATACATGCGAAGCATGCACTCTACCACTGAGCTACGTCCACACTAGGTTTCTCCCTTGATGTTCATTGATATTTAGAGATTTAACTTGATCATGTTACAACTAATTACTGGAAATTCCTGGATGCAACAACGACACTTACTCAGGTGTTCTTAAACCAGAAAAGCTCTTGGAGGTGCAGGGGATTGAACCCAGGACCTCATACATGCGAAGCACGCGCTCTACCACTGAGCTACGTCCACACCAGGTTTCTCCCTTGATGTTCATTGATATTTAGAGATTTAACTTGATCATGTTACAACTAATTACTGGAAATTATGGGATGCAACAACGACACTTACTCAGGTTTTCTTAAACCGGAAAAGAAATTGGAGATGCTGGGGATTGAACCCAGGACCTCATACATGCAAAGCACGCGCTCTACCACTGAGCTACATCCCCACCAGGTTTCTCCCTTGATGTTCATTGATATTTAGAGATTTAACTTGATCATGTTACAAGTTACAACTAATTACTGGAAATTCCTGGACGCAACAACGACACTTAGTCAGGTGTTCTTAAACCAGGAAAGCTCTTGGAGATTGAACCCAGGACCTCATACATGCGAAGCATGCGCTCTACCACTGAGCTATATCCCCACCAGGTTTCTCCCTTGATGTTCATTGATATTTAGAGATTTAACTTGATCATGTTACAACTAATTACTGGAAATTAGTGGATGCAACAATGACACTTACTCATGTGTTCTTAAACCGGAAAAGAACTTGGAGATGCTGGGGATTGAAACCAGGACCTCATACATGCAAAGCATGCGCTCTACCACTGAGCTACATCCCCACCAGGTTTCTCCTTTGATGTTCGTTGATATTTAGAGATTTAACTTGATCATGTTACAACGAAATACTGGAAATTACTGGATGCAACAACGACACTTACTCAGGTGTTCTTAAACTGGAAAAGAACTCTGAGATGCTGGGGATTATCTTATCTTACTATATCTTGTGAGTGGTCTTTTATTGCTTAATGAGGACATATCATATCAATGGGGACAAGTCCCCAGTGCTTCTATCAACCTAGAAAATATGAACAAGATCAACCCAGTAACTTAGTTTTGGTAAACCATTCTATGCAAGCATGTGAAAAAATATCTTATGAAAATTTGGCTCCCCTTGTGATGTTAGAAGGGGATAATACCACCCCTTAATCTGCATTATCCAACCACGCCACTGCCATTTAGTTCAGAGATCAGCTCATTTGCATTTTAAAGGACACACCCAAAAACGGCACATTTTGCTCATACCTAGTGGCAATTTTAACATGTAATAATAAATTATCTGTGGGGAATTTGGAGCTAAAACTTCACATACATCCTCTAGGGACACCAAAGATTTATTTGACATCTTAAAAAACTTGTGAAAAGTCCCCTTTAAAGTAAAGTGACAAAATGCTTTTAATGTGGTCATAATATGAATAAAGAGGTCTTTTTCAGCTTAAGTAACAAAGACTTACATTTCCTTACTGCCATACTTTATTATGTAGTGATTAGTCTCTTTGATATTTTGGATATGGCTTCAGATATGGCTTGGCTTACACCTCTCTTTAAGAAGCTATAAAATATGTGTCATCATTCACTCTGTAGCACAAACAGTCCAAGAGCCGTAATCCAAAGCAGAGCAGTAATGCATGCCTTCAGATTTCCCATAATCCCTTTATAGAGGGGAAAAAGTCATTTGTAAGTGTTGTGTGCAGACTTAGAGCTTGAGTTTATGAGTATTTCCACAAACAAACAGAAGCAACTCCTATGTTGGCTTGTCTAGTTGCTCTTGCCAATTAAACTCTATGGCAACACTCAGCAAAGGAAGTGACCACACAATCTGTAAGCAACCATTTGGGTGGGCTATTTTCTGTACGGTCAAAAACGTGATTTGGGTGACGTCGGGCAAACAACCCCCATTGGTTCTCTTCCTTATGATTGGAATTGTTTTTCCAGCTTGGGAATTATAAATAAGTGTTACTGTTATGTACAAGCCCCAAACTGACTATTGTGTAAAAACAGGTGCTGATGATGTCATGCAGTGTTCCATTCAGCAGGCTTTTACAACAAATGCAATTCGTCTAAATCCCAAAAGTGTGTCCCCTCCGCCAGCATACTACATGGTTGTAGACACAGGCGCATGTTTAATCAATCAAGAAAATTTCCAGGCCCCGACAGAGAAAGTTTTTCTATTTTAGTCGGGGACTGCTAAAATAATGTCTGTCTAACGATCATCTCAAGAACCGATTTTCCCGAGTTTGTTCTGCGGCCAGACTTTAAATTAGATTACTCATCCTTAAGTAAAAACACATTTAGTTGCCAACTTGTAACGGAAGAGAAGTTTAGAAAGTGTTAAACATCTGCTTGTCTGTGTTTGTAGACGAGGATCAGGTCATGCTGTATCATTTTTGTGTAGTACTAAACTACTTATGGTTACTTGTATTGGCAGAAATGTGATGAGTTCTTGTCATACTTTTTAACGTGCCTATGCAATTTGAACAAATAAAAAACACAGCTCCCTACACCGATTCGGAAATGCTGGTCTGTTGGAGAAGCACAGTGACATACAGTATGAATGAGTGGGCGCTGTGGTATTGTCTGGATCTTGAGGGATCAGACTGTTTAATAAGGTCAGTTATGTGCAGTGTTGGCAGTAACGGCGTTTAAGTATAACGGCGTTAGTAACGGAGTTCATTTTTCAGTAACGGAGTAATCTAATTAATTACTTGTCCCATCGTTGCAACGCCGTTATCTTTACTGAGAATGTAAAGTGTTGCGTTACTACAATTTGGTTGAATAAAGCGCGGGGTGTCATGCTTTGCTACACATCAGCTGCCTGGAGAGAGCAGGGGTGGGGATGATGACACCGTTTCAAATGCGATGATGATTGGCTGGGTGGGCGGTGCCCGCGCTGACTACCAACACAAGACAGCGTGAGTGACAATGGCGATGAGCCGGGGAAATTCAAAGGTTGCGTTCGCAAACTGGAAGTACCGGCATTACTTCTCGTTAATTGAAATTAAAGGCAAGAATGTTTACGTTACATGCACGCTATGCCCAGGAAAAAAGACTTTATCGACGTCTGCCTCAAGCAACTCAAATCTTATGAAGCACCTCACATCAACACACGCTAACACGACACTTGTTGCATGCCGCTAACCCAACCCCAGATGCAGCTAGCCTGAGCTCCAGCCAAGGAGACGGAGCCACTCTGTTAAAACAAGCAACGCTCGATTTTTCGGGTCAGCAACAGGTGACCAAGCCCGAGCTGAACACGTTGATTGCAAGGTATGTTGTTGAAAACATGCTCCCCCTGTCAACTGTGGTGTCTGAGTCATTCAGAGCGATCCTTGCTAAAATACCAATACGAGGAGGAGGAAGGGGGGTTGCCCCATGCCGAAACACTTTTGCTAAATTCATTGACAGTGAATATGAAAAAATGAATATTAAGCTCAAAACGTCATTTGGGGAACTAGAGTACATTTCAACTACAGCAGACATCTGGACTGCCCACAATAAAAGTTACCTGGGTGTGACAGCACATTGGATCAATCCAAATAACATGGAAAGAGAGAAAGCAGCTCTTGCCTGCAGACGGTTTAAGGGGCATCATACTCATGACGCCATTGCAGTTGAGCTTGACAATATACACTCAACATATGGGATAACACACAAAATCACAGCAACAGTGACTGATAATGGCTCTAATTTTGTTAAAGCATTTAAGAGGTACCAGCCACTTGAGGAAAGTGATTCTGAAGAAGACAATGAAGATGAGGTGACGTTTACAGACATTAATGATGCTCTACATGCAACTGATGATGATGGTGATGTTGTGATCACTTTGCCCCCCCACAAGAGATGTGCATCACACACACTAAATCTGATTTCATGCACTGATGTTGAAAAGTGGCTGCTGTCAAAATCTGGAACAAAGGCTGTTTATAGAAGTGCTACTGCCAAATGTACTGCCTTATGGAACAAGACTAGTCGATCTGCATTGGCTACTGAAACAGTTGATGAGTTGGTGTCAAAAAAGCTGCTTGTACCTTGTACAACACGATGGAATTCCTTCTATGATGCCCTGGCTAGAATCTGTGAAATATCCATGGTAGACCTTAACACCATTTCATCCAAATTAGGACTAGCAGCGATAACAGAAAGGGAACACCAGTTTTTAAAGGAGTACTGTACTGCGATGAAGCCCCTTACAGTTGCCTTGGATATACTTCAGGGAGAAGACAACTGTTTTTATGGTACACTCTTACCAACGATCGAGACATTAATGTTGAAGACAGAAGCCCTTAAAAGTGACCTGCAAATACTGAGGGACCTTCCTGATGCCATAGTCACAGTAAGAACTTTTATTTGATATTTTATTATTTATTAAGTGAACATTGCTATAGTACACATAATAATAAATACAACTGCTACTAATCATGATAATAATAATAATATCACTGATTTGTGTTGATACATACATTTAATGTTATTATTTTTATCATTTCAGTCTATCAAAACCAGATTTGCTGATGTCCTGGGAAATGAAGAGGCTATACTTGCTGCTGTAACGCTTCCAAAATTCAAACTTCGCTGGCTGCGTTCACAGGAGTTAAAGGATAAGGCTAAGGCAAGTTTGCTGGCAGAGTGCCGAAGAATTGTCCTCGACGAACCACAGCCGGGTCCCAGCACATCTTCACATCACACAGATTCAGCCAAAGAGAACGATTTCTTTTCCTTTGAGGAGGATGAGGAGGAAACCTCATCTTCAGCAGAAAACCAAGTGGCAGACTATATTAGATCTTCAGCACAAAACTTTAAAGGAACAGTATGTAGGATTGTGGCCAAAACTGGTATTGCAATAACAAAACTTGTGGCTAAAACTGGTACTGCAATCACACAACTTGTGGCCAATACACAAAATGACAACATAAACATCAGTTGAGGGCTGCAACTGCACTTTTTAAATGACAATATCCTGGCCAGACCACTGTTGTCAGTGATATAAATATGTGAAATGAAAATTATTTCTTAATGTCTAGTGACATATCAGGGCCATTTTATGATTAATTGATATAAATTTCTTACATACTGTTCCTTTAACTCTCTGTGTGAATTTTCTCTCATCCAGAAAATTTCACTACGTCACAATGCTGCTACTCCATCTAGTGCACCTGTTGAGAGACTGTTCAGCCTGGGCAAGCTTGTCTTCTCTCCGAAGAGGAACAGACTGTCAGACAAAAGATTCGAAAAGCTTCTCCTCCTACGTTACAACCACTGGTTTAGTTGTTAGATGAGAGGAGTATTTTAGTATAGATTAATGTATTGTTCATTCTCACTGAGAACAAACAACATGTTAATCTACATACACAGAGAGTTGGATAGTGTTCTGTGCAATAATATACAGGTACAGAGATTTATACTACTTAATAGCCAGATCTTCCTTTGTTTGTTTTTACACAAGTTTACATTTGTTTGTCTTAGTTTGCACTTGATTGCAAAGTGTGTGAATAACTGAATATTATTTATTTTCAATATTTAATTTGTATTACTTTACTGAATATTTAAGAGTTGGATAGTGCTCTGTTTATTGTGCAGCATTATAGAGAAACAGATAATTGCACTAATTAAAGGCCAAATTTTCCTTTGTTTCTTATTACACAAGTTTACATTTGTGTGTCTTAGTTTTGCACTTGAATGCAAAATGTGTGAACATTATTTATTTTCAATATTTAATTTTGTTACTGTACTGAATATTTAAGAGTTGGATAGTGTTCTGTTTATTGTGCAGTAGGCCTAATATACAGTTACAGAGATTGCACTAATGGCCAGGTTTTCCTTTGTTTCTTTTTACCCAAGTTTACATTTGTGTGTCTTAATTTTGCACAATATTTATTTTTTACATGTTTTTATTTCTATATGGCAGGCTGCAATCTATTGAGTTCAAATAAATACCAAATTTTATAAAATACTGTATATAGTGTTTTTATTTTTCAATCAGTTAATATACATCTTTGATATTAAAGTTGTTATAGAACGTAATAGCGTTATACAACATAAAAAATAACGTCACAGTTACTTTGCTGAGTAACTAATTACTTTTACAATGTGGTAACTGAGTTACTAACTCAATTACTTTTTGGGAGAAGTAATTTGTAACTGTAACTAATTACTTTTTTAAAGTAAGATGACCAACACTGGTTATGTGACTCAGTAAAGTGTTTATTTGTTTTCCAGAACTGTCTGCAGCCCTGTTAGGATTTGCCATATTCCAGCTGATGGTAGTCTGTGTTTTAAAACATATAATCTATTGATAATTTAGCTGCAGTGCAGTATGTTATTTTAGAAGCATAGCTGATGCAAAAGCCGTCACTTGGGTGGTACCCTTTTTAAATTGTACTGTACATCTCGGTTCCCAAATGTGTGCAAGCCCCAAACCATTGATAATGCCACTGATAACATTAACTTGCGCCTGGACACAATGACAATGAGTTTATGGCCATTTATCAGACACCTTTAAAAACCATTCATAGTGCGACAACTGTAGAGGCAACACCCCGGAGCAATCTAGGGTTTGGCGTTTCCTTCAAGGGTGAAAAGTATTTGGACAAGATTGTGATCTGAGTAAATTTTAGTACCTGGTCTATCCCACACGACCACTTTTGTGTTAGGGTGCACTCCCATTTGACACGGTTGCCTTAAACCATGACAGAGTCTAACTCCCCCACAGGCTTGCACTCATGCTGTACTTTTTCTGTCCTTGCCCAAGCACACTTTGTTGTTAGATTGCAAAGAAAATCACTTTCTTAACACTGAAGCCCATCACAATGTTACATTTGTAGCTTTTTATTTTGAGCCATTTGGGATGCGATGACGCACAGACCTCTCACATGCCTGCGCTCCCCCTCTGCAAGCTGGCCAGGACGCGATTAAACAAACCATGCATGGTATGAAGTGCTCACACTTTGCAAACAAACCAGGTTTTGGGGGTCAAACGGGTGCCATTCTGTTTGGATAGTGGACAGGCGTAGTGTCTCAATTCCTTAACTATTTAGCCATTGTTTTAAAGAATGATTTAATAACAAATGTTTAACTATTCATATAGAAAAACACAGTAAACTGACACTTTGAAAGTCAATTTTACCTGATAAAAAGCTTTAAAGCTAGACCCTGTATGAAAAATTTGCTCCATGACCAGTGGCGGCCGGTGACTTCTTTTTTCGAGGGCGCTGGATGCGAAGTTCGTCACAACATGTATGTGGCCCATCATGTGTGTGGTTCGTAATTTCAAAATATGTGTTCTGCGCGTCGAGTGATCCTATGTGCATCACGTGTCTTGTCAAAATAAGACTTGCTAAAGACGCGTCTAAAGGGTTTATGATAAAAGAAACGCTTGCGTTTGCCCAACCCATTCTCACCAAAAAGCGTACAAATGACACGCAGTGTGATTATCGTGCAATAGATGCAATAAATTCCGATTTTGTGTGCATATGATACGCCAGTCCTTCGCATTCACTTATATGGCGAATCGTTTCGTGACGTTTTATTTATTGTTTTCTCATTTGTTTTCTGTTTTTTTTACCATTTTCGCTTGGGTTTAGGGTTAGAACAACTTTTTATTATATAAAAATGACATCCTAACCCAAACCCCAACTCTAACTCCAACTCCAAGCGACCACGGCTTAAATATAGATAAAAACATAGAGAAACCTGTATATTTAATAACCTGCTTAAACAAATGTGAAATCTACCCTTAACCCAAGCGAAAATGGTTTAAAAAACAGAGGACAAATGAGAAAACAATAAATAAAACGTCACGAAACGATTCGCCATATGGGTGAATGGGAAGGACTGGCGTGTCGTGTGCACGCGGGGTCGGAGTTTGGCGTGTCTATTGCGCGATAATCACACTGCGTGTCATTTGTACGCATCTTGGTGAGAACAGGTAGGTTTGCCAGATACTTGCATAATCTTATGCAAAATCAGAGTTCATTGTTAAGTTAGTGTCTTGCGTGTATTTTGTGAACTTGAGCGTCTCTTTTATCATAAACTGTTTTGAAGCGTGTGCAGCAACACGTGATGCACATAGTTCACATAATGCAACAAATGCATATTTTGAAAACGCAAGCAACACACATGACACTCCAAACACATATTTTGATTTTGCACCCCTCGAATGAGCAGTCACGAGCTGCCACTGTCCATGACATTATAGGGTGGTTTCCCGGACAGGGCTTCTCCTAGTCCCGTCCTAAAATGCATGTTTGAGCTGCCATAATTTTAAAATATCTTGCATTAACGTATTTTAACATATCAGTGCCATTGTTGTGTCTCCAGTGTTGTTTTTTTAAGGTATGTTTGTAAAAACTACTTAAATTCAGGGCTCGAGACTAACTTTTTTCACTGGTTGCACTTGTGTGCCTAACTTTTTCCTTAGGTGCACCAGAACAAAAGTTAGGTGCACCCAAATTTTTGACCGCATCGCATTTTACGTCAAAGTTTTTCAAGCACAACCCTGGTAACCCGCATGAGGACAATGGCATCCTAAAGAGTTCTTTATTTACACTAATTAAAAGTTCAAAGTTAGTTTAAATGTAGGTAATTACCTAATATAACAATTTCCTGTCTGAGAAATTTCCCCTTAATATGTCCTATTGAGTATGCCATTTAGGGTTTTTGCCCTACACAAAAACTGCATTACAGCATGTGAATAAAGTGTGTTTTTCTTTTATTTATGTATGCAAATGTTTATAGACACTGATGATACGTTGGACTCGCAAATAGTTCTGGTTTTGATGATTTGTGCCACATCTGCATCACTCTGGGTCTCACTATGCCTTAACAAAGAGGTGGCCCATTTTAAAGATTTACTCACCTAATCGGCCCAACAGAGACCAGTCAAAAAAGTGTGAAAAGTCCATGTTATTCTAGACTGAGAGCTTTCTTTAACATACTCTGTCTCCGGGGCCACAGCCACTGCTTATAAGACAAGCTTAAAGTGCCAAAGAGAAAACAGTGTGGCTTTTCTAGTTTCCTGGTTATAGAGTTCAGAAATAGCAATCTTTTGGTGTTTCCTAGAAATGTAGACCCTGTCTCTGCTGCTGTAACTTGAAAGTTCATTGAGTGTATCATAAGAAATGTGAAGGTTTACACAGATGGCCCTGTCTCACACAGCATTCATATGAATCACATAACTGATCTGTTAAAGACTGTCGACTCGGGTTGATCCACATCAATGTTTTTGCAATATTTTACTTTAGCTCCAGCTAAAACAGTGTTTTTAGGTGGAAAATTGAATTCCTTTGAGCATTGGAAAGTGACCTCTCTGGACTGTACATCAAAGCACATTATGTACGGTCTGTGCACTCCATTAGCACACATTACTGCCCTACAGTCTGAATACTCCCATTATAATAAGTAATATAATATGACTTCTCTGTTTTTCTCATTCTTACGTCTTCAAATGTATTGAAAGCTAAACAAATCAGGTGAATTTTTTTAAATCACAGATGATTAAAGTGTGTGATTAAAGTAATATGTGCTGGCTTGGAGTAGAAGGTCCTGTATAGTCACTGATTATTACTCAGTTCCTGTGAAGTTGACTTTCTCCATATGCAATATATGTCAAGATTAAAGACATGCTAAGCAAAGAATGATCGATCTTTACAGGCCAAGAGATCTGACTTACGATTTTTCCCATAGACTTAAGCTGCGGTCACACTAGACTTTCAGCAAGCAAATTTCTATGCAAAACCTTTGGGTAGCAACTGGATAGGATATCACATGCTAAAACTTTTTTTTATTCACACATGATTGATTCTGACGTGCTTGCACCATTATGGTTGCTTTTTATTATTGTACAAAATAGGATTGTGTGATACTCTTTTCAGTTTATCCTCCACCTGAGAAGGTCGCGCTTTGGATGGATTCACAGGTCGAAGTTCACCAAACTTGAACTTTGGAATGCAGCAAAGTGCAAAACCTATCGCACAAACTTGCATTTCCGGTCTGACGCATTTGCATGCTTATAAATTAAAGTCAATGGAATGAAAAGTGCAGTGTGACCTTTTCTTGAGACATACAGTATCTAGGGACTTGAGTAGGCCTGCTTTGGGATGGGTCCCAACAACCCCTAAGAACGCTCTTCTTTATCGCTAACAAAATGAGTTTTGCATGGGCAAATATCAGATGGTAACATTACTTAAATGAGGCTTGGAAGTCATTAGCCTACTGTGAAATTTCTTGGCAGATCTTGTATTTAAGTGGTGTGGAATGTGTAGGTCACCTGGTTATCTTCACATCTTCACAGTCGGTGCTGTTCGCCAGTAGTCGTTCCTCTTCACAACCCAGTGTCTGTTTATTTGTAGCCATGGCAACCGAGTCTCTCCAAATGTGTTGAGCTTCACTTGTGAGCCAACCCTCTATCTCTTCAGGGTGGCTACTATAAACTTAACTGGCTACTGTGATCATTTGATTTTTGCTGTTGTCTTAAGGGACCAAGTGGAGGTTAGGTCACTGCTGGGTCAAAGCAATTGGTGTTTATATGCTTGCCTTAGGGAAAAACAACAGAGAGAACGTAACCCCCATGATTATTACCCCCCTCATCCATTATGTAAATGTTTTAAGATGCCTACTGCGCTGAGAGGCATGCCGGAAAATAGGTTTTAAATTGTGCATAGAGTAAAACAATTTTAAAATTTTCTGGTGGGACTCTTCAGTATTTTTCATATTTCAGTATACTGAAGCCATAGAGTGGTATAGAATAAAGGCAGATAGATATTGTAAAATAATTATACACACGTCACGTGTAAACAATTGTAAAACTTTAGACAAGAGCTTGATAAGGTAAAAGCGTGTCAGATTTAGAAAAAGAAGTTTATTAAATGTGGTTCATAAAACTTTAATCAAAATAAAGAGTCAAACAAAGCAAATGGATGTAAGATGAATGCTTGGCGCTTAAATGAAAGTAAAATGTAGATTGGTAGGACTTGGTGTGTTTATGGTGTGTATATGGTGTGATCATAATATTTAATATATTACATTGTATGTTGGTTTCTAACAAAATGGAGCTTACTTCATCTTATTTAAGTTGGACAGCAAACGTTCCCATCTTGGCTTTACTACTTTTATTGAATACTGACGTGTTTATATATATTTATTTTAAGTTTTCAGTTATAAACACAAAACAGACAAACAACAACATACAGCAGTCTTGGACCTTATAAACAGTAGTAAAGCAAATAAGGAATGAATACATTAATATGAAAGGGGGGAAAAAAGAAAAAAGTCCCTTTAATACAGTGTATGGAGATATTTCAAGATTAACACAATAAATGTGTATAATTAGGGTTTTGTCTGGCTCGTAGAGCTCTGTTAGTATTCAAATGGTCAAGAAATAAACTCCAGGTAATTGAAAACTTCTCAATGGAGTTAGTTCTCAAAAATCAGAGTCTTTCCATTTGTATATCAGAGATCATGTCCGCTATTTCCAGTTCTTTAACACAAGTCTCTTGGGCACAACCATGCCCACGTTTACGGTACATTCACACGGGGCGAAAGCGTTAATGCTTCTCATTTACTTTTAATGGGTGATGTCATTCGTTGCCGAACTGAATTGTGGATCTTCTTCTGCAGCTCGCGGCAGAAGTTAAAAAAATTTCTGAACTTTTCAAGTGCCAACGCATGTGTCACCCAATTTGATCGCCTTATGCAAATAACCTAGTGCGAGCCAGCCAATTACATTTATGCAAGACCGGAGCATGTGTTGCGGCCACTGTGATTGGCTGTGAGTGGCATTTCACTTGGATATAAAACGTCATTTTAGAGCGAGAGAGAGATTGTGTGAACGATACCTCTGTGGGTCTCTAAACAGCGCTGTCATTGCCTTGGAAAATCGTCTGTCATGTTGTTTTTGTTAGTCCGTTATTACAGATAACTATGCGAAGTGATATGGAACTATAATGTGGTCAAGAGCTGCCTGGAACTACGTTCGCTGTGCATTTCCCAGAAAATAATTGCACACCTCAGAACGTTCATCAGCCAATCAGATTCAAGCATTCAGCTGACCTGTAGTTTAACTGTAGTAAAACACAAAACAACTGCAGTAACCACAAAACCATGAATATTTTTTCATAAGAATTGACTTTCAAACATTGATATGCGTGTGATTTACTACATACAGTTTTACTTCAGTTACAGTTTCTACTTGCTATTTATTTAATGTCATTGCTGTCTAAAACAACAAAGAGCTTTTTTTCTTTTCTTGTACAGTTAATCTGTTTTGCTTTAGCATTACTCGTGTTTAAAAATGAATAAAAAAGAAAAGGATGTCTGGCAAATATCACATTTTATCAGAGGTAGCATTCCGGTTTCATTGTGATTGATTTACTGATACCTTAAACCCAGACATTAAAGAAAGGGTCTCTTTCAGATGAGATTCAGTGAAACCTAGACATTTTATTGGATATACATTACTGTACAATATATCCAGATCCACAGACACATCCATGAGAAAAACACATTTTAAGTGGATCAAAATTAAAAATATATATTTAACAATACAGTGTCTGTCAGGACCCGTCAGAATCATGTGTTAAATTATATCTAGTCTTTATGTTCGGGGTCCTGGCAGTACCATGTTCTATGTGGGAAATTTTACCCGCTCCCTTACTTGTCATTAATTTCAGCTGTGTCCGTCATTAGTTCTCCCTATTTATTGTCCTTGTGTTTGCTGTTCTGTGCTCGTGCGTCTTGTTACATTCCTTGTCGTGTTACTGTGTCTTGCTTCTGTGAGTATTAAGAATATTTAGTCTAGTCTGTTAAATGTAGTGAAGAGTTTATTGTTGGTTTTTGTTCAGTTTAATGTTAGGTTAGTCTTGCGTTCATCCTGTCTTGTTTTGCCCCATCGTGGGTTTTTTTCCCCCTGTTTTTTGTAATAAATTATTAATTTCGTGTCACGTATGCATTTGGGTTCATTTCTTGTATAAAACCTCACAGTGTCGTCTATATTGTAATGATTTTCAGGATATCCTGGTATTTCTTGAGAAGTCCTTATCTATACAAAACTGACTAATGTGTTCTTCAGAATTGCATGTCTAATATTTGACTCATGTGTTTCATTACATTGACCGAACCAATGAATGTTTTCCATGTGGAAAGTTTTTATATTATTAGTGGGGGGATTCTCTGGAATGCTGCAGAATGAATGAATGTTTTGGCAGTGCATGTTATCCCACAGCAGCTTTACAAAGAACAGTGCTTTATAAACTATACAAATATAGTTTAAATCTGAACATAATCACTTATTATGGTACGAATTGTGCACAGGCAAATGCCTGAAAGCATAAGAATATCAGAAGCTAGACAAATATCATAATGAGTGCTTTGGCAGTATCCTGTGCAATGCATAATGAGTAATAGTGTTGCATATGGTGGTGGTAACCGCGGTGCTGACGGTTAGTTAGCAGAGAAAGGTTTTAGTTTGTCAAACACCGGCTACATTTCCGCTGGACGTGCTGCGGGGGAAGAACGACCTTCCAGTGGAGCAGTGTGTGAAAATAAATTCTGGGCTAAGGTGTGAAGGACTGGGTAACTTCAGTCATCCGTCATCTCGGGTGTTTGAGAAACAGCCCCAGAGAAATCTTAAAAAAACACGAGAGAAGTAACTGGATGTGTATTCGCCATACGTAATACTGTAGTATTAGTTGTAGCACTGTAACTACACAGATGACACACAGTGAGAATAAAACCTAATTTGTTGTCTATTCCTGGTGCAATCATTATGTAATTAAATTGTCCAATACCAATGCATTTGACAACCATTGAGCTATTTACCAATCCAGTATTCCTTTAACAAACAAAACAAAGTTTCCCATCTGCCGTTGGTTGAGCTGTGATGCTATGTCAGGCTGCTCGCACAACAGTGGTGTTAAAAGTATTCATATTCATTACTCAAGTAGAAGTATAGATACTAGGGTTTTAAAAGACTTTTGTAGAAGTTGAAGTATCAACTCAAGCTTTTTACTCAAGTAAAAGTGAAAAAGTACTGGTTTCAAAACTACTTAAAGTATAAAAGTAAAAGTAATGAAAGGAAAAAAAATGTCATTAGAGAAAAAGCCTAGGCCGCACCACAGGGGCCTTTTGGGCACTACCCTATCTCCTCTAAAAAATGTTTCTAAAGGCCATAATAACTATAGTGTTATTAAAATGTTAATGTTAAAAAATTTGGGATGCACTAGGGCCAGGGGTAGGCAACGTCAGTCCTGGAGTGTCGATGTCCTGCAGATTAGCTCCAACCCTTATAAAACCTTGGTTACCTGTAGTTTCAGGTGACTTTAACCTTTATTAGTTTGTTCAGGTCTGCTTGATTAGACCTGGAGCTAAACACTCCAGGACATCGGCACTCCATGTTGCCTACCCCTGCACTAGGCTGCTTCAACCACATACGGTATATGCCCATTAAAAATGAACGCATTTCAATACAATGCAAACAAATACATTAAAGCAGTGGTTCTCAAACTGGATGTCGCCAGATGGTGCCAGGGGCCCCAGTTTTATAATATTTTATGAAATACATTACTTTATTATAAATTCTGTGTAATTAAACCTCAGAAAAATAAGGCTACTAAACAAAAGCAATAAATTGTATAATTTAAAATGTTTTGTTTAATTCAAATTTTAAGTTTTAGACTATTTATGTCAATCCACTGTACACAAGGGAGGCCGCAAAAAATGTTTGATAACAACTGCATTAAAGATCCATATATGTGTACTACTGAGCATTAACATGTGTTCCATAGAGAGGAAGATATAATGACTAGTTGCCTATAAATATTGTAATGGTGCAAAAAGTCAATCTTCAGAGCAGTGCTGGTGGCCAAACTTTTACAGTGGTGCCCTCTTAAGTTAAAAAACAACAAAATCACACAACTATAGTGTGTGTGAGAATAGAAATATGCTATTGTTATCATTTATAATTGTATTTTGACAGCAACACAAACTATAAATATGCAATTATATATTATAGCCTATATTTCTGCATCTGTACTTGTGTAGCTAATGGACTTTTGTATACTTAACTTTAGTCAGTATAAATCAAAGCAATTTTGGAGAATTACTAAATGTCTTTATTGTAAGTAAATTAAAAGTCAGGTTTAAGGAAACAGCTGATGTCTATTAACAAAAGCAAAAGTTTGTATGTATGGTTATGTGTTTGATTGATTTAACACTCAAGCATTCAGCTAAGTAGGTTTTGTTAATGCAAATAAAATTTACGGCAGTTATTAGCATATACAAAACAACAATGTCTTTAGCATAGATATCTTTGCCATGCTTCAAAACGCAACGCAGCACAATGTCATATAAGTTGAACAACTGAAGTTACATGATATAAATTGGTATTGTTACACTAAATCACACAGGTGAGTTGGTGTCAGCAGCCAGTTATACATTTACACAGGCTTGTGAATGTGAACTGACCTGAAAGTGATGCGTGAGTTTTATTTCGTACTTTTCCATTTGAAGACAGAATGCCGCGTTCTGTTACTGTACAAACAGATGGTGGATGATATCAAAGCATCGCGAGGGGAGAAATTCTGCATGCTTTCTAATCGCTCTCGCGGTTCTTTTATGTTTCTCTGTGCAGCGCTATCGAACAAACTTTTGATCATCTGCAGTCAGCTGGGGGCGGGGATTGCGTACAAACCAATAGGGAGTCGGAATGGTGTATGTTTATACTTCTCATCCAATCACAATCGCATTCATCTGGATGATGCAATTTATCAAGATAGGGTTTTTTTTAACGATGACAAGCCGGAATGTAAAAAAAGAAAACAAGTTGAAATTAATAGAAGTAACGAGGCGATTTTTAAAATGTAAGGAGTAGAAAGTACAGATAATTGCGTGAAAATGTAAGGAGTAGAAGTAAAAAGTCGTCTGAAAAATAATTACTCAAGTAAAGTATAGATACCCAAAATATCTACTTAAGTAAGGTAACGAAGTATTTGTACTTCGTTACTTGACACCTCTGTCGCACAAACAGAGCAATGTTTTTAAAGGTCCACAAAGCACAGTGTGAAAATATTTTCCTCATAGTTGTCTGCACATAAAACTGTGATATAAAATGTATTTTGACATTGAAATATGTATACACGGCACATTTAAATGTATTCTAGGTGTGTCTTAAAAGTTGAACGCCAGGTCAATGTTTTCAGCCTCCTTTATTTCAGAAAGGAACACATGATTCATTTCCAGCTATGAGTTATAGCAGGAGCAACTGGATTTCTCAGCACATGTAATAGCTCAGCTCTGCACTTCCAGCTTAGACCGCCTGACGACATTGAAAAATAACAAAACCAAACGTATGCTTGATAAAGGTTTATTCAAAAATTGAAACACCAAAGATTTTCAAGCTCCAAGCTTAGGTCTTATGAAAAATAAATATTATTTGAAATTTTCAAGGTTCAACTTCAGACATACATGAGGTTGGACAGCAACACTCTTGGGATAAATATAAATCACAGATTCCCTTAAGGTTTCTTCTGGAAATAAAAATGTTATTTAGTGATTTTTCCCTTCTCACTCTCACCATCAGCTGGTTCACTGTGAGTTTATAAAGCACTGTTCTTGTAAAACTGCTTTGGAATAGCATACATTGCCAAAACATTAATGCATTCTGCAGAATTCCAGAGAAGTCCCCCCATATCAGTCTAAAAACTTTCCACAGGGAAAACATGCATTGGTTCAGAGTATTAGACATGAAATTCTGAAAAACACATTAGTCAGTTTTACATTCTCTAGATAAGGACTTCTCAAGAAAAAACAATGTCCTGAAGATCATCACAATGTTGACGTCATTGTATTGTTATTTTTTTATTCTGATCCAATTTAAAGGCCGATATTCCGGACAGGGTTTATCCTAGCCCCGACTAAAATGCATGTTTAAGCTGCCTTCATTTAAGAAACCAACAAACAATGTCATGCATTTCACATTATGATATATTTTATTTGTGACATGTATGTACCAGCTCATACAAATCAAGAATTTACTGTCATTCCTGCAGTCAGAATAAAATACATGTTGACAGTGTCAGGGCCCGTCCTTCCTCTGCGGCACGTCCAGCGGAAATGTAACGGGTGCTTGAAAAACTAAAACCTTTATCTGCTAACTAACCGTCAGCACCACGCTTACCGCCACCATATGCAACACTATTCCTCATTACGCAAAGGATACTGCCAAAACACTCACCATGTATTTATCCTCACACAAGGAGGTGATGAACTTTCGGACTCAGTCTTACAAGTGTTGACTTAGGTTTGAGGTTTGGTTGTACATTGGTTTGGAGTAACTAGATATCCAATACTTCATACGCTAGGCAAAGAGCAACATATATATTTTGGTAATGAGGCTCTTTAGTGCACGGCGGGGTTTGGGAAGCTGAAGATTACTAAACGGTGTACTTTCCATTAAGAAAACAGCTCTCTGGATATGCTTTCTAAACCCAACTTAACCACAGTCACAAAACTGTCATGTTATTGTAATATATGAAAATGTTATACTTGACGTTCTGTTTTATTCTCCAGTTTGTTTACTCTTTATTTTCCTCTGTCAACAGACAAACTGCTTGTACTTACTGTTGCCACACAAGAGACGGATGGTTTTCTGCGATTTATGCAGTCAGCCAACTACTTTAACTACACTGTGAAGGTAAGACTGATATAACAAAGTAAATTTGTTCATAGCTTACTAATAACAGTGTGACATTTATGTGTCTAGCAGTTTTTTATGTTTTAGTTAACATCAAATAATTCCCTATTGGTGATACGAGACCTCAACATATTACCATAAAAACTTTGCATGTATAGAAACCAATGAGTACACAAATGATTTTCTGGCCTGTCAGTAATCTATTTGAGATGTGAAAATTGTTTGATAACTGTGCTAAATGCTAACACAGGTGCTGGGAATGGGGGAGACTTGGAAGGGAGGAGATGTCGGTCATTCCATTGGTGGTGGTCAGAAGGTTCGCTTACTGAAGGAGGCCATGGAGTCTCTAGCTGATCAAGAGGACATGGTGGTTCTTTCTGTGGACAGGTAGGTTCAGCATTAGCTTGTATGGGTCATATGCATGAACTAATTATTGTAGTTGGAAAAAACACTTAAACAAGCGAGCATTAACTAGTCACAGCTGATTTGCACTGCTGAGGCCTGGTTTGGTGGCTTCAGTAGGATGTTGGGCACTTGTCAGCTTGTGAGGTTAAGAGCCCGTCCACACGGAGAAGGGTTTAGCTGTATACGCACAAATGTTTTATTGAATTGGCACTTCGTCAAGATGGATCTGGCGTTTTGGTAGCCTTGTCCCAGAGTGGATAAATCTAAAACCAGCACCCTTGCATCTTTGTGTGTACAGCCAATCTGTATATTTCAGCCCTTTTGCTCACACAGATTAAGAAAAATACATGAAAAATGTATATGTTTGGTCATCATAGACTACACACGTGAATTTATTTTCTGATCTAAACATGAACTTGCGCTTTCAGCACAGATAGTGAGGAGCTCCTTGATCTCTGCATTATTCCAGTTTGTACACATTTCTCGTTGTGAATGTTGATCTGTATTTAAAACCTATGTGTCAAAGAGCTGAATGGCAACTTGTTGCAATGACACTACAACACGTCCCATAAGGCATTGTTTTGGCCATTTGATCACATTTGTTCATACACATTTTTTGAGATGACTCCAAATTTATGATTGGATCGGATAAAATTAAAGATTGGATAGGAAAAGCACTGGCTTCGTGTGGATGTGGCCTAAGAGACTTCTTAAGGTTCAGTAGCTTAGCATCAGCTTGGCCAGGCTGGGTGACCAAACAAAACATCCATGAGTTGATGTATTGTGTAAGTTTTTAGGACACTTTTAACCCCTTGTTAAGCAGCTCTTTAAACTTGTAATTCTGTAAGTAGATTAACAATGCTTTAAACCCCGAGTTATGAATCACGTGCTAACCTTAAATTCAGTAAGTTTTCTGAGTAAAAAAAACAAGCCCAAAAATGACAGCAGATATACCATAAAGCAGTGGTTCTCAAACTTTCTGGGATGCCCACACCCCTTGTGTAGGGTGCAGACGGAGGGGCAATCTTCCGAGCTCTCTGATGAAGCCAATACGGAAGTGACTTAACTCTTTCACCGCCAGCGTTTTTAAAAAAAGTTGCCAGCCAGCGCCAGGGTTTTTCATGATTTTCACAAAAGTTTAATGCCTTCCAGAAAATGTTCTTCTTCAAATATATAAACATACAATATAACAAATGAAAGAACAGACCCTCTGCTTTCAAAAAAAAAAAAAAAACAGTTTCATCCTACCTTCAGCAGTTCTTTTGTAATCAGCTTTTGAATATGGATAGGTTTCTGCAAAAACACCACATTTTGTGCAAAAAGCAGAGATAATTCCATTTTTGTGACGGACTTTTCATAGAGATCCCATTCAGAGCGATCTTTAAAACAGACACGGACATGCAGCTGTTTGCCATAGGGCAATACTTCTGGTTTTAAAAAGTTGCGGAATGGCCACCTAGTGGATAATAACGGTATTGCGGAAAGACGGAAATACTCGTCATTGGCGGGGAAGCGTTTTCTCTTGATTGACGAGATATCTCGTCAATGGCGGAGAAAGAGTTAAACTGCAATTCATCGACTGGCCGCTAGAGGCAGGCTCCAAAAGGGACTCAATTCCCATTGACCACCATGTTGAAATGGCCAACTTTACAGTAGAAAATAATTTGTTTACAGCCTGGTACAAAAATAGTTTTGTCTGTATAGCTAATTTTGCCCGTGATAAATGTGAGAAGGGTGATTTTTTTGTAACTCATCCGGTTAAATTATATTAAGACTTAAAGTTCTGCATAATTAGGGCGAGGCCGCTTTAGTGACGGGTGAACTGCCACTGCTGTCACTAGAATCGAGCTAGGCGGGCGTGGTTTCAGGAACCAGACACCTCAGCTTCACCCACGCCCCGCCTCTTTACCCATTTTCGGATATCCGTGAATGATGCGCGATGACGCCAAGATGGCGACGGCAGGCAACGCATACTTTAAGCTTCAAAAACGATCTTCAGAAACCTATGGGTGACGTCACGACATCTTTTTTTACAGTCTATGGTGCAGACCCTTACACTTAGATTTTGAATTATATTAATATATAAATTATATAATGCAGTGCTGTTTGTTTGGTACCCTTATTTATTTAAGTTTTAATTACACCATCTTGCCCCCCAATTTGAGAACCACTGCTATAAAGTAACAGTACCAGTCGACAAGTTTCTTTTTTGTACTACTTTAATATTAATTTATATATGTTTATAATAAAATACTCTTACTGAGACATTTTTTGTAATACCTGTAATAAAATAGTAATAATATTCATCAACAGCTCCTGCTAAATTGTCAAAATGTATGTAGTAGCTTTTCAATCAACTTTAACAAATGTACCGTTCATGTAAAAGCATATACATTTTATACTCAATCAGTGGGAGACATTGTGTTACTATCAACGACTTAATGGAAAACAGCAAGACTTTAAAGCCAAAATAGATAGGCATTTGTTCAACAATTTGGTAAGCCTACATTTAAAACCAAGGCTCTTGCCGAAATGGTGGCATTTTGCTCAATTTATAGTAATCAGCCATGAAAATAGCCTGTTATTTAACCTCCATCATTCATGGAAAATGATGGCATGTTGTTTTATAATGAAAGTTTAGCGAGAGTTCTTTGCCATGCCATGCAGGTCTGGGTGTGGTGTTGAATTGAAATCTCATTATTATAATCACAGAGCAGAAAATCCCAGTGTTTGAAGTTAACTTCATGTTTACCCTGCTATGCAATTGTGTTTATCCATGGCTCATTTATATAAAACCCTCCTTAATATAAAACGCATTTAAATCAAGTCCTTATAACATATCTCTCTGAACTTTAACGCAGCTATTTATACACAACCAAATCTGGAATTAGAGATATTTCTAGGTCGCTTAAACAACAAGAAGTTTAGGATAACAAAATTCAATGCTGTGTTTAAATGAAAAGGTAGCCTTATGTATAACCTAAACATTAGGTAACTCCCATGCAGCTTGTCTCTTTGTTATTTATTGTTATTTTTTAATTACTATATTTTCTTAGTAATATTTCATGCACATGTATATTTGAAAACATATTGCCACATTGAGTCTGTGTCATATATTCCAGAGATGAATTCTCAGTCGTGCTGGAATAGGAAAACAATTTGTGTGCACAGGTGTTCCTCAGACAAGAGAAAACATTGGTTCTTCCCCCAGAGTTCATTTCCTATGATGACATTTATAGTAACTTGCGTTACCAGGCATATTAATAGTGTCTGTAATGCAAGACCTAAGCGCCTATGAAATGCCCTCCATTCTATTCCAGCACTGAATATAGACACAGCTGATCAAATAAACTAGTGGTGGATTAGAAAATATTGTTTATATAACTGTTTTATAACATCCTTAATTTGAAAGTATGACTAACTGCTGATCAATTGATTAATAGGTTGGCGTAGTAAACAGGATGACAGATTAATATTTTTCCCTTTTCCCTCAGTTATGATCTCATTTTTGCTGGTGGACCTCAGGAGATTTTAAGAAAGTTCCAGCAGTCCAATCATAAGGTGGTGTTTTCTGCAGACGGTATTATCTGGCCAGATTCACGACTTACAGAGAAGTACCCCTCTGTTCGCAATGGGAAACGCTTTCTTAACTCTGGAGGTGAGTAAAAGCATGCACACTCAGTGGGATATAATGGAAACACCCTGTTTGTGCAATGACCCATCAAGATGTTCTGTTTTTACATGATAGTTATTATGAAAGATGTCCACAAATCCATTGTACTTAATCAAATCAATTGAAAACAAAGCAACAAGAAACCAAGATAGAAGTTGTGTCCCAAATGACATAGTCTACCATCTAGTGTATGAATTTATGAAGGGTAGTGAGGCCTATTGTCTCTCACTAACTGCTTTTTGCTCACCATAAGTGTAAGCGAATTTCAAGACAAGAGCAAATTACATCAAATGCATAAGACAATACGAGTCAATGAATATTAATTTGTACGTTGTACATTTGATGTAAGTGTTCTCAGTTTTGTCCAACATGACCATAGTCACCATCAGACGGAAGTGTTATGCTGCGTTTACACCAACCGCATTTGAGGCGTCTTCCGTGCCTAGTTTGCTGCTTGAACAGTTTGAATGCATTTGCGCGTCTAGAGCGAAGTAGACAAAAAGCAAGCATTTGAGGCGTGACAGAGGCGAAATCTGCTTCTTGTGGGAAGGGCAAGTGCTATGCGGTTTTCTGTTTGCAAGATGGCTGATGTTGATGTTTTGTGAATTTATCAAGGGAGTTACCGGTTTGTATTTGGTCACCTTACTATAGGGGGAAAATAAACGGCACGGTCACGTGACTCAAACATGTGTATTTACAACTTACCTGGTTGCCCAATGTCCTCACTGACACTCTTCCAAGCGAGATCCTTTTTATTCCTGTCTCTCTAGAAATAAGAGCCAATATCAAGCATTCCTTCATGTTGAATCCGTGACTCTGGGCGGGGCTGCCACCACAGCAGCAAGCAGGCTCCTGATTGGTTAACGCGGCGTGAAAATCCGCAGCAAATTCGCGTCAAACGCAAAATGCACAAAAAGCTCCATTCGCGAGTACTGTGCCAGACGCTCAATTCGAGCCATTTGCGCGAACAAGGCGGAATCGCGTCTACCGCGCTAAATGCCTCATTCACGTCGCAAGACCTCCAGATGTGCGTCAATGCTAATTTCACTGTATGGAGAAAAATCCTGTAATTTCCTTAAAAAATTATATTTTTTCTTGACTAAATAAAGGGAGAGATAATTCAATTATCCAATTGTTTTATTACCAAAGTGGAATATTCCTCTAAGAGCTAAACTCAGGCTACAATGACTGGGAAGACTTTGTTCACACAAGGTCATGACCGTCAGTGATTTGACCCAGATCTTCACAACATAGTTTTCCCCGAACGCTGCTGTGTTGGTTTGTTTGGTCTAGTAGGATTTAGGACAATGCAAACCGAGAGATAACAGAGAACACAGAAAAACAGTAAAATTTCGTTATCTGTGAAATACTATACAGAATGTGTTTTCTTTGTAAACCACCAAGCAGCGGCCAGTCACCCTGTGGAATTTCCTGAGGCATAGAGCTCTATTCATGCAAGGGCTCGAGTGAATGGTGCATTTATGTGAGTCCGTGGGCGTACGTGTGTGTCCGTCCATCCTGCTCAGGCTCTTAGATGAAGAACAGTCACATCGGCCATCATAACACATAAACCATGTGGTCCTTGCTTGTCTTAATGCTGTCTTGATCCAGGCTATTTTAAACCAGTGAATTGCTGCTTTGAATGTGGTGGTCACTGGTCTGGTGTATTGTCCTGTCAGGGCGTTGAGTCTGTGTCATTAACGGGACAAATTTATTTGTGTTGGACTTCCTGTTCGATACCATTCACGTTCCAAATTAAAGGCTGGTTTTATCCCTTAGGCTGTCCAGAAGATTGTGGTGACCAATGTTTGTTTCTTTTGGACAAGGGATGTCATGTCCATCAGTTTGTGGAAACATAAAAGATTCGGAGCACTGTGTTTTACTCAAAATGGGAATCAGTTCTTTTTTTGGTCCTCTTCAGACCTAAAGTGATCTCATACCCTTTCTATATCATCTTCATAAGAACTCAGACCCTGCTTTCGGTGCAGCAATTGATTTTGCTACGTCAAAACACCCACAAAGCGAACCAGGACCTCATTGCTTTTACATGTCAAAAAGAAATGTAACCACAAAAGAACCCAAAAGCGAACCGTACTCAGACCACCTTCGGGTATGGTCTGAGTATGGCTCACTTTTGGGTCCTTTAAGGGGGGTCTGAGATCACTTGGTTTGTTCACATACACACCCTGAACTGCTCCAAGAGCGTTTGGAGGGCTTAAAAAAACTTGGTGTGAAAACACCTAATTCAAATTGAAATCTTTTCAGTGTAAAAATGCCTCCTATATGAAAATGTGCATTTTTATAGATTTTATTAATAAAAAATGGTATTTGCTTAATGGAATTAACATTACGCTATTTTCGCAATTATTTCAGCAGCAATGGCAACAGATTTGTTCATGAAATATTGTAATACATTTTTGCATTTTAAAAACCTAAATCTGACAATGTTGTACCGTCTCTTAATATGATGAATAGTGGCAATCTGCTGCAACATCCTCAACTTAGTAATCATGACTGCTGTTGTAGATGGAGATATGCGTTCGGCACAGATTTTGTGGGTGTGTTTACAACATTATCTGATTTACATAATTTCTTTATTAAATAAAAAACTATGCAGACTGAGCATTGTTTACTTGTGCTCTGCGTGTGTGATTTATTCCTAGTGAATCCCCCATTTGTGTACTTTTGTAAAACAGCTTATCCCTTTTTTGATCACCACTCATTGCCCAAATCCAAGGTTGTTAAAGCAATGTTTCATTTAGTGGGAAACTAATTCTGATTTAAAACCATGTCATAATCCTTTACATCTGGATTTAATCTTTCGAACCTGAACATTATGTCAAGGGTTTTACCGGACTGTAATTTAAGTGCATGCCACCACATATGAGTTGACTACATTTATTCTAAGATAATAAAATAATTTACCAAATAAATTGACATCATACTTGTATGTAGTTGATCTTTTTCAGAATTTCAGGTTCTCAATTACTAGTAAAACTTTGAGACATTGTGCATTTTAATTCTTCCAACTATTGTCATCGAAAGCATCAGGGGATTTACTGTATGTAGAATGCATGGTTTTTGAATCAGGAATAAGAATATTAAGAGTAAAAGAAACAATAGTTAAGGGTGGGATGGATCATGGCACAGTTGTGTTAATGAAAGGACGACAATGAAGAATGACAAAATTGTATGGAGGCCGATGTGAGAGCCAAACCCTACAATTTCTAACTATGGTTGGTGAGCTTTAGGGAAAGATATAGAAACCCCAATGCATAGCTGAGGCCCTACCTCCCTACTAGACTCCATTCTGGGTAAATGTAGAAACTTTTCCTGTCTGAGGTTAGACAACGCCACTCAACACTTCTTGCTTGTTGGTTTTTGTCATTCCTTATAGTATTTTAAGGGTTCATGGAGCCACACCATAAATTGGACTGAGATTGAGGCTTTTAAAAGGCACCCATCATACAGTATCTGGGCATCCTATATAATTTTAGCAGTTCACACACCTTTATTACATCCTATATTTTATTACACATTAAAACCCTTTGTAATGTTTTTACAGGCTTTATTGGCTATGCACCATATATAAACAAGATTGTAAACCAGTGGGACCTTCATGACAACGATGACGATCAGCTGTTTTACACAAAGATCTACGTGGACCCACTTAAGAGGGTTAGTGAACAGACTTATACACAGAACATATAAACATGCTTGTAACTTGACTGCGTCCTTATAAAATGCTTAAAAATGCATCAAAGCACATAAACACAATCTTACTGTTTAAAATTACACCACCTGAACATTTACACAAGCACAAAGGTTATATATTGATTTTGTACACAAACTAACATCTCTTTATTTTTAGGAAAATCTTAATATGACCTTGGACCACAAGTGTGAGATTTTCCAAAATTTAAATGGTGCAGTGGGTGAGTCAATCCGTAAAAACACAATTTTTGGACCATGCATAGTTGAAGTAAAGTTTTTGCATCATGTTGTGATTTGGTTTGTGATTTAGTTGTTATTCACATTATGTGAATCGTATTGTACCCAAGTATGTTTGATCCCAAACTACGGTTTGTTTTGCTAGTCTTATTGCCCCATACTGTATAAGGGTGTGGTATGTTAAGAATGCCCTAGTATGTTTTGCAAAGGTGGTCTTGGGTACGGTTCGCTTGATTCGGGGTCAGGGCAAACACGCCGGAATGCGAAACTTACACATACAGCCACGTGTCACCGAATACCAAATTACCCCATTAAGAGAGGGGTTTTTGACATCATGCACGCTACGCGGATCGATCGATTAAGGACATTAAGCAGCATGAGAGTGATTGGAGAGCATACTGCTCATAATATGTTGTAAAATCTCTCTCTTGGTTATTTTATATCATACGCTAAATAATCTGCACAGCATGCATGATTTTAAACACATTTAATAAGCCATAAACTTATGCATAATTATTTTACTATGTTTAAGAAAGACTAGCTGGTAATATGTGGCAAGGATACAAAAAAAAACTAAATATGTCTTTGGGGTGTCATGTGCCTCGTCATGTCAAAATGTGCTGAGTGCTTCATGGGAACCTACAGTCTTGTTCAGAATAATGGCAGTGCAGTGTGACTAGCCAGAGTAATCAAGGTTTTTGGTGTATTTTTTGTTGCTACGTGGCAAACAAGTTACCAGTAGGTTCAGTAGATTCTCAGAAAACAAATGAGACCCGGCGTTCATGGTGTGCACGCTCTTGGGGCTGTGCAATTGGGCAATTAGTTGAATTAGTTGAAAGGGGTGTGTTCAAAAAATAGCAGTGTGGCATTCAATCACTGAGATCATCAATTTTGTGAAGAAACAGGTGTGAATCAGGTGGCCCCTATTTAAGGATGAAGCCAACACTTGTTGAACATGCATTTGAAAGCTGAGAAAATGGGTCGTTCAAGACATTGTTCAGAAGAACAGCGTACTTTGATTAAAAAGTTGATTGGAAAGGGGAAAACCTATAAAGAGGTGCAAAAAATGATAGGCTGTTCAGCTAAAATGATCTCCAATGCCTTAAAATGGAGAGCAAAACCAGAGAGACGTGGAAGAAAACGGAAGACAACCATCAAAATGGATAGAAGAATAACCAGAATGGCAAAGGCTCAGCCAATGATCACCTCCAGGATGATCAAAGACAGTCTGGAGTTACCTGTAAGTACTGTGACAGTTAGAAGACGTCTGTGTGAAGCTAATCTATTTTCAAGAATCCCCCGCAAAGTCCCTCTGTTAAAAAAAGGCATGTGCAGAAGAGGTTACAATTTGCCAAAGAACACATCAACTGGCCTAAAGAGAAATGGAGGAACATTTTGTGGACTGATGAGAGTAAAATTGTTCTTTTTGGGTCCAAGGGCCACAGGCAGTTTGTGAGACGACCCCCAAACTCTGAATTCAAGCCACAGTACACAGTGAAGACAGTGAAGCATGGAGGTGCAAGCATCATGATATGGGCATGTTTCTCCTACTATGGTGTTTGGCCTATTTATCGCATACCAGGGATCATGGATCAGTTTGCATATGTTAAAATACTTGAAGAGGTCATGTTGCCCTATGCTGAAGAGGACATGCCCTTGAAATGGTTGTTTCAACAAGACAATGACCCAAAACACACTAGTAAATGGGCAAAGTCTTGATTCCAAACCAACAAAATTTATGTTATGGAGTGGCCAGCCCAATCTCCAGACTTTAATCCAATTGAGAACTTGTGGGGTGATATCAAAAATGCTGTAAAACCAAGAAATGTGAATGAATTGTGGAATGTTGTTAAAGAATCATGGAGTGGAATAACAGCTGAGAGGTGCCACAAGTTGGTTGACTCCATGCCACACAGATGTCAAGCAGTTTTAAAAAACTGTGGTCATACAACTTACTAAATATTAGTTTAGTGATTCACAGGATTGCTAAATCCCAGAAAAAAAAATGTTTGTACAAAATAGTTTTGAGTTTGTACAGTCAAAGGTAGACACTGCTATTTTTTTGAACACACCCCTTTCAACTAATTGCCCAATTGCACAGCCTTGGGAGCGTGCATGTCATGGGTGCTGGGTCTTGTTTGTTTTCTGAGGATCTGCTGAACCTGCTGGTGGCTTGTTTGCCACGTAGCAGTGGAAAGTGTGCTGAAAGGCTTGATTGTTCTGGTTGGTCACATTGTGATTCTGTTATTTTGAGCAGGACTGTATGTGCATCATATGTCATGTCATACGTGCCTGGTGCTTATGAGTCGAAAGGGTTCATGATAAAAGAGACGCTTAAGTCTCTCGCAAGACACTCACTTAAAGGAACGCGCCCAGATTTTGGGAATTTGGCTTGTTCACCATATCCCCCAGAGTTAGATAAGTCCATACATACCTTTCTCATCTCCGTGCGTGCTGTAACTCTGTCTGACGCAGCTCCCGCTAGCTTAGCTTAGCACAAAGACTGGAAGTGAATGGCTTCAGCGATCATACTGCTCCCAATAAGAGACAAAATAACGCAAAATTTTCCTATTTATGTGTTGTGATTTGTGTAGTCACACCGTGTACAAATAACAAGGTCATATGAGACACAGCTATCTTTTAACAGTATACGTACTGGGAACTATATTCTCAAAAGGCGAAGCACTGCTACCAGGGGCTTCTTGGGTGCTGCGAGCAAATCACTCCGCCCAAGTAGCAGTGATTCGCATTCTGGGGGATACTGTGAATAAGCTAAATTCCCAAAATCTGGGCGTGTTCCTTTAAAGGAACAGTATGTAGGATTGTGGCCAAAACTGGTATTGCAATAACAAAACTTGTGGCTAAAACCTTTAAAGGAACAGTATGTAATAAATGTATATCAATTAATCATAAAATGGCCCTGATATGTCACTGAAAAAAATGATTCATTGAATTTAATCAGTTTTTTTAAGGTAAGTGGTTGCAATCAATTTATTTAAGCTACATTTAAACAAAAAGATTAGTAAAGTAAAATAAAATATAAAACTTTTGTTTAAATGTAGCTTGGGTGAATTGATTGCAACCACTTACCTTCATTTTTTTCAGGGTAGACATTAAGGAATAATTTTCATTTCATATACTTTTATCACTGACAACAGTGGTCCGGCCAGGATATTGTCATTTAAAAAGTGGAGTTGCTCAACTGATGTTTATGTTGTCATATTGTGTATTGGCCACCAGTTGTGTGATTGCAGTACCAGTTTTGGCCACGGTACTACATACTGTTTCTTTAACAATAAACTCTGATTACACATGAGATTAAGTGAGTATCTTGCAAACGCAAGCATCTCTTTTATGATATGAACCCTTACGAAGCTTCTGTAGCAGGCATGTTTTTTGACATGACGTGCAATGCACATGGGTTAACATGACACACCGAACAAATATTTTGACATGACGATCCACACACGACGATGTTTTGACGAGTTTTGCATTCATGCCTCCTCGGAAAAGAAGTCACGAGCCACTGCTAGTAATAAAATCTGTGGACTTATACTGAAGGGGAAACATAAGCCATATCCAGGAACAAAAGCATCACTTGGGGTTTGGCTCTTTTGACTTGATCTGTAAGCAACCACCTAACAACCACACAAACATCTATGGATCTGCACAGAAATATAATAAATATTCCTAATAATTTAGTGGTGAGATTCACTGAGACCAAACACTAGTTACGTTTTCTATTCCATTTTTTTACATTCAGATGAAGTTCTTCTGAAATTTGGGACGGAGCGAGTGCGAGTGAGGAACACAGTCTACAACAGTCTGCCAGCTGTAATACACGGAAATGTGAACACCAAGGTGACTGTCTTCTAAATACATGCACAGATTTAAAAAGAAAAATCTATTATATCAACACCTATGATATTAAATATAGACTTTTGTGGCTTTAATTCCACTCTGGTCTAATCTGTAAGTTATATGTTAAGTTATATCCCCCATTCTCACAGAGACTGTCACTAGCAAATAACACAACATGTTTTATGGCTGTTTCATGGCTATTGGCTGTTTAACCAAACGATAAACATTTCAAAATGTCCCTGCACAACATCTTCAGAGCACAGGAAACTAAACTGCACTTGTCAAGACATTTTCCAGAGTAGTTACGACACTAATATCCTCCAAATCATGCAATTCTTCAGAATCTGTCAGTGTACAATTTGTGATTAAGACTTGACTTTCGCAACAATTTCAGCATCACCGCCCCGTTCTTACTGTCCAGCTGTTGAGTATGGCAGTTTTACATTCCCTGAATGTCTGAATGATAGGATAATTTTAACTGAGAATTTCCTTATGTCCCTCTGTATAATATTAAACAAACCCCAGGTGGTGTGTTGAGTCATCTTCTCCTGCTCCTCAAATATTAGTGCTGTTTCAAGTGAATATTCATCCATCTAGAACAGTGGTTCTCAATCCTGGTCCTGGAGGCCCACTGCTCTGCACATTTTGTATGTCTCCCTTGTTAAACACAGCTGATTCAAATCATCAGCTCATTACCAGAGATCTCATTGTCTGTCAGATAAGAGACATACAAAATGTGCAGAGCAGTGGGCCTCCAGGACCAGGATTGAGAACCACTGATCTAGAACTTACCACCCATGCTTTATGGTCCAGACAGCCCTGTGTCAATCCATGGGAATCCTCCTTGAGATACTTATCAGACTCTTGGGAATACAAATGTTCTCATAAACACAAGGACCATTAAAAATAACAAGGCTTGAGGATCCACATTAGTAGGTGATGAACAGAAGTCACCGGCTTTCCGTTTACAAAGACTGGGCAGCTCCTATTTCCAGTTTGCAGTGTTTAACCAATTGACCTCGGAGTGCCAAAGGTCAAGACCTTGGTGTCCACAGGTTGTCTGCATTAGCTGCTACCTTTAACGTTAAATTATCTACAACCATCTAACATGACCGAACATAGAACATTTAGACAGAGTGCATCTGGATACCATCTGTAGTGTGGTTGAGGCTGGTTTGAATTGAAGATCGCCTCCTTAGTTTTACTTTCTGACTTCCTGTAATCAAAAACAGCATGTTAAAAGTGTGTATGGCTCTTTTGCCAGTCTGCATCCAAAGGCTTACTTGCTCAAATGAAGCGAGGATACAGAGTTTGCCAGGGAACAGAAACGCAAAGCTGATCAAAGCAAATGGACAGTTTGTAATAAATTAGTTGATTAAAGTTTTTCATTAGTTGAATTTGTGCCAATGAATCTGTGTACAGTACGTTTCCATAGCACAATTTGTAGAGCATTGGGATAGTGGCCCAAACCATCACGGGTTCAATCTCAAGGGAACACACAAAAATGTATGTAATTAAAAAAATACACTTTGTAATGTGTTGAAAAGGGTGCTTTGGATTAAAGTAAATGCTAAATCCAAAGTAAATAGAGGTTTGTGATCCTGGACTACAAGCCAGTCATAAGTAGCGCGGGTATATTTGTAGCAATAGCCAACAAGCCGTTGTATGGGTCAAAATTATAATTTGTTATGCCAAAAATCATTAGGATAGTACATTTCCTAATGTAAATATATCAAAACTGAATTCACCATTAGTGCTGTGTTGCTAAGGACTTTATTTGGACAACTACATGTGATTTTCTCAATATTTAGATTATTTATCCTTACAAATCATACATCAATGGACAGCTTATTTATTCAGCTTTCAGATGATGTACAACTCTACTTATACCACTGGGCCATTGAATGGATAACCACCAAAGTAATGTTTGTGGTAAATGTAGTATAAGCCAGTGCTTCCCAATTCTGGTCCTCGAGGCCCCCCTCCCAAAAAGTTTAGATGTCTCCTTATTTAAAACACCTGATTTAACTCATCAGCTTGTTAGGGAGACAATTTATTGATAATAATGCACACCGGCTTTGCGTCGTGCCGCATAACCACCTTGGGTGTACATTATTTCCAAATAATTCAACGGCCCGTTGTTAATTATTCCCTACTTAAAATATGGCACTGATAATATTGATACAAGTTGCATAGAAGCATTTCCTTAATTTTTTAATGTTGTCAATCAGATTTTAGATATAATTTTTGCTTGCCTGACTTTTCTTGTTGTGCTCATGACAGAAGAATAAAAGATTTATGGGTGGTCCCTTAGTAGGGCAGTAGGCAATAACATGTGGGTTCCCACCTTGGGCTTGGGTTCCTGTTTATGTCCACCTGAAATTGGTCTTTTTGGGTGTGAATAAAGTTATGAAGCTTATTCTTGTGTGTTTAACGTTTCTGTGCAGCTACTGGAAGAATGTAAATATTTGTCAGTGTAAATAATTTTTCATCTGATGAGGCTGTTTGGATTTGGAAAACACAGACACTTTTATCGAACAAATCAACAACCACTAAAGATAAATATTTATGGCTTTCAGCAAAGTTTAGGCAAGCCGTTTATGTTATAAAGTACATTTGTTTCAGCATCCTGATCTAAGATAAACACAGACATCTCCAATATGCCTACACACAGTTCTTTTCCCAATATATATTTAAATTTTAATAATGTGAAAATCAGATGTTTCTTTTGTTATGTTGTCCAGGAAATTTTCAGCGCAGATATACAGCTGCTTGTATTTATCATTTGATCTGTGTTTTGCCATAAATCTAAATTCACAGTCTTGCAATAATAGCAGTGCAGTTGAAGTGTAGTTTATGACAGCACGAATCACTTTTGGTTTAATGTTCCAACCAAAACTACCATAGGCTGGGCTGGGGAAAGGATAGACATTTTTTATCCGTACTGAAACATAAATCAGTTTTACCACCTGGAATACATTTTGGAAAGTAACTTTTTGACCAAACAATGCTTTTATCTAAATAACTGAACATATCTAAGCTGTTAACACGTGGACTTGAACCCATCACCCTTTGTATTCCTGTAATGCCATGTGCTACCAGCTGGGCTACATTAGCAGTGTTTGAGCATACAAAATAATCAAACTCTTCTTTTTCCAGATATACTTGAATTATTTGTCTAACTACATCCCCAATATGTGGAACTATGAGCAAGGCTGTACCAGCTGTGACCATGACGTGGTGGATTTGTCTCAGCTTGAAGTAAGTCATCCAAAGCCACATTTTTTTCCTTTTTTTCTCAGCACCAGAATACTAAAATCACCAATAAAGCAATAAAACTCTTCCAGTTCTAATAATAAATGACTGAATGTTTAAGATAAATAACACATTCCCCCGAATTTATCATCACATTGAGATAAACCAGGAGAAGTCAAGCTTGGGAACGTTGTATCTAACAATAGCAAGTGAGTTGCCGTAGTACTCTTCAGGCATTCATTAAAACAGTATAAATGCCCATAAGGAGCCACTTGAGGAAGAGGAAGAGTTGTGCTCTGCTGTGGTGCAGGAAATGGCTTTTGGTTTTTTGACAGTTTCATTTACAGGGGTGTTGCTGTCAACCAGACCTCTCTTTAGCGGGCAGCTCAGTATGGGGTTTTATCCACAGGGTAACATATAGTGGTTATCCTGAAAATTTGTCCCAGACTCCCAGGGTTCAGCTAAGGTTGGCAAAAAGGGACCATGAGTAGTAGGTGCGCATCGATAAGTGGTTATATGAATGTTTCTGTCACGATACGTTTGACAGAACCCAAGTGCAGACACGGGGGTTCAAAAATAGGGAATTTATTAAAGACAAAAACAACAAAATAAACAACCCACGAGGGGGCAAAAATAACATACACTCGGAAAAGACTAAACTAACAAAGTATTCACATGGATATAACGAGGCATGGAACAAGACAGGGGACGCTGCATCTGGCAGCGGAGACAAGACAGGAGGCGCTGCAGCGGGCTGAGAAGCCGAGACGAGAGGCGCTGTGCCGGCTGTGGCAGAGGCTGCAGCGGCAGTGCCGACGGCTGGAGATGCGCTGGTTGCTCAGTGAGAGATGACAGACCAGGCTGAGATATCAGCCCCTCCTCTTCTTCTTTCTCCTCAGGCGTGGCGCAGAAGCCGTGGCAGGAGAGGTGAGCACAGTGATAGGAGTGGCAAACTCCGACGAGGACCCCTCGGATGTCGAATCCCACATAACCCTCCTCTCACGTTTTCCACGGAGGGAGACAGGTGGAGTGGAGCTTTCTGGGGTAGGAGAGGAGGGTCTCGTATCGCTTAGTGCCACAACCCCCCTGGCACTACCCTCCAAGATGGGAAAAAGTGGGACGGGATGAGGAGCTCTGGTTGCGGCCGCCATCTGGCGATTAGGAGCGCGAACAGACATAGCGGTCCCACTAGAGGAGGGTGTTCTGCGTATCGCCAACCTGGAATCTCGAAAACAGGCAAAGGCACCTGCTAGGTCAATGTGTCTGCTGGGTTCAGTGGGCCTGTTCATTCTGTCACAATACGTTTGACAGAACCCAAGTGCAGACACGGGGGTACAAAAATAAGGAATTTATTAAAGACAAAAACAACAAAACAAACAACCCACGAGGGGGCAAAAATAACATACACTGGGAAAAGACTAAACTAACAAAGTATTCACACGGCTATAATGTGGCATGGAACAATACATGAAACAACAATGAACAGGCACAGTCTAACAAACACAAGGACCTTAAATAGGGGAGAACTAATGAAGACAACAGGTGACAAGTATTAAACAATGAGGGTGACAAGGGAGCGAGGTAAAAGTGACAAGACACGTGGTCTACTAAAACCCATACTAGGACCACGTGATCCCACACAAAACATGGGCCTGTCATGATTGTGCCACAAGACTGGATTAAACAAAGGATAAGATGGCAGAACCATGACCGTTTCTGGAAGGTTTTTTACAAAACACCCCACCTCATCATTGATATTGTCAGTTTTTGATTCCAAGTCTCTTGGATCTCTGACATTGCATCTTCAAACAAGATGCCAGCAATTTCATAACTCTCTCCCAAATATATTTCTAAAGATCTCAGCAATGTCTCAAACAGTCCCAAATTTTTTTTCAGCCCACAAGTCATATTTGATTTATTGCTAGAAAGTATTTCATCAAGGGTGAGCTCAGATTTAACCCAGTTCCTGAAATGTGTCATTTGTCAGGGCGAGGCAGTGGCTTGGTCACATCATCTTAATCTGCTTTGTGGTTGGTTGCTGAAGAGTGGACAAGGGTTCAGATTCTCACACTGCTGAGGTTGAAAGAACCCTGGTAAAAGAAACCGTCCCAGTCTAGACTCTGTAAAATCCTCTGTGTCTCCTGTTTAGTCTTTGGTCTACTGTCAGTAACAATTTACAGACCTCTGGCTCGATCTTCAGACACTCCCTTCGGAAACACTGTGCCAGGGTCGGAACTGGAAAATTACATGGTGCCAGTTAGGCCCTGTTTTATCTAGTGAGCTGTGTAGACTGGTCAAGAACCACAAAGTAGTGGTGACCGATCCATGTAACCTTAAGCTCGGTGTCATGGGAAAGAAACCTCCAGGTTCTTTAAGACCTCCTGCATAGATTGACGCTCTGGGAAGGCTATGGCCAATCAACAGAAATCTAGTTCTATATGATTTGAATACCTATCAGTGTGGACTAATAAATAATTATTTAATTGTTTAAAATGCTGCATGCACACCGCCATTGACTTTTTTGCTGTCACTCATCTATTTTAATTAGGTCATTAGGAGGCGTTTCTAGTTCTGGTCCTAGTAACAATTATATTAATAAATAATAATAATAATTCATTACATTTGTATAGCGCTTTTCTGCAGTACTCAAAGCACTTTGCATATGAAAGGGGGATTCTCATCAACCACCACCAATGTGCAGCATCCACCTCTTTTGAAAGACATCCTGGGATTTTTAATGACCACAGAGAGTCAGAACCTCGTTTTAACGTCTCATCCGAAGGACTGTGCTTTTTGACAGTATAGTGTCCCCATCACTATACTAGGGTGTTAGGACCCACACAGACCACAGGGTGAGCACCCCCTGCTGGTCTCACTAACACCTCTACTAATTATAAACAAATGAGTAATCGTCATCTCAGTGAATGATGAAAGACGGATGAGGGAATTCCACTACTTTACTCTCATTGGTAGTCGTTGATCTTTTTCCAATGGTCACTGTCGCTCATATTGCCTGAAGTCCCCAAGCTTCCACTGAAATAAACATGATTGTGTAGGCGGCTGCTGGAGGTAAGCATACAGCATAAAAGTGGTGAAGAAGATGAAAATAAATAAATGTTGAAGATGTGAATAGATTGTTAGAGTAGAAGTTGTTAGAGCAAAAACAATCCATTTGGCAATACTAATTGTATGCTTTATTCAGGGATCTCAAGTTTTATCAAAAGTTTGGAGTGAGATTACCTCTATTAGGGGAGGGGACACTCAAGTTTTTGCAGCAGAGGCCCCCCATCCCCACCCAATTCTCTCAAGTTTGTGCAAGCCTCTCAATTTTACCCATTGTCCATAATTGACTGGCACAAAACTAGAAATTACAACAATTGGTAAGTCTGATAAAAGACAGACAAATTCATCACAATGCCTTGATGACGGCAATTATAATAAATACATCTTTAGTCCTTTCATTAATTTTAGAAAGTCTTTAGTAATTTCCTTAGTTTCAGGTAAGAAGCTTCTGGTTTTAAAGCAGTTTGAGAGTTTTTGACTGAATCAATGATAATTTAGCACGAATTTGGATATATATCCCCAACATGCATTATTTACCGCATTCATCGCATAGAGTAGTGCGAAAGCATTTTGAAATCAGACTCATCCGTATACTTGCTCGACTCTTCTTGTGGTACCTTAATGTCATCTGCATGTTGTTTTTTTTGGGACACTGCGTAAAGTTGAGCACATATAAAAACTTGAGAAAGCCATGAACACGGCAGAGAACTTGCGTATGTCTGTGCCTCGTCCATTTTTTGTTCAGCAGGAAAAGTTATGTCTTCTCAGTGTAAAAAATACAAGGTACGGCATGTGAACTGGCTTAAATGCATGTCTCACAGTAAATCCGTGAGACTTGGGAGCCCTGGGTTTATTGTTACATCCCTATTGAAAAATCCCGCTAAGAACAGCATAAGCTGGTTTTAGCTGGTCTCCCAGCTTGGTTTTAGCTGGTAATGCTGGTGTAGCAAGCTGGTCTAGCTGTGTTTTGGTCATTTTTTAAGCTGGTCTAGCTGGACTTAGCTGGTCAGGCTGAAAGACCAGCTGACACACCAGCTTTGCCAGGCTGGGAGGACCAGCTTAAATAGGCTACTGCCACCTTAAACCAGTTAAAACCAGCTACCAGCTTATGCTACCAGCTTAACTTAAAACTGTGAAATTGCAAGACTGCATTTATTTATTTTAAATTATACTTGATTTATTGATTTACTTTTTTGTTTTGTGCATCAAGTTCTAAATACAAAGCGAAATCAATCAAAGGAGATAAAATACTTTTAAATAGTAAAATATTTAATATGCTGAGTTGTCCAAAACTAAAGATCCTCATACTGTGATATACGATATGTGATATTTTGGTCATACCGTCCACCTAGTAAAAACATCTTTTTTCACTGCAAGATAAAGTGCTCTCCGTTTAATGCTTGACAAGTTTTCTCCTTATCTAAACAGATGTTTCCACGGGTGACTGTTGGTGTATATATTGAGCAGCCGACTCCATTCCTGCCAGAATTCCTACAGAGACTCCTGACTCTAGATTATCCCAAAGATAAACTGGATGTCTTTGTTCATAACAATGTAAGTGTCTGGCTGAGAAAGCAATGATAAACATTTCACCTTTTGGATTTCAGGTTGTTCATGGACGTTCTTCTTCTTTCTTCAGTGAGGTTTACCACGAGAAGCACATACAGAAATTCTGGGATGAGAACAAGGATGTATTCCGCAGCTTTAAGGTCGTTGGACCCGAAGAAAACATAAGTCAAGGAGAAGCGCGGAACATGGGCATGTAAGCCTTCCCCTAATTTGAGAGTAACTCTTGAAAATATGCAAATAACATAGAAAATTACAACGCAAAACTGACTCTTAACTTGTCGTTTCCGATTGAAGCAAACCTCTACCTCTGAGAGCCACATGTCAGCTCCTTATAAACAGAAAAACACAACAATAACATACAACTCACCACAAAGCTGTAAATCCACCTCTTCTGTAACAATGTGCCAACAAAATGAAAAAGCAAACTCTTCCAGTTGTCCTCAGTTTGGCACAGAGCAAAGTGATGCTGTTTCCAGATTTCCCAGACCAGCACCAAAACTTTATTTTTCTCTTGCATGTCTGCTTTCATAAAGTGGCTGTATTAAGAATTGTAAACTAATTAAGTTGTTTTTAAATCAAGCATTATGTTGCTTACTTTATTTTTTTGCTCGTACCATACATAGGGACTCATCATGCACAATTGTAAAATAGACATTTGTTCTTAAAGGGACATTCCACTTTTTTTGAAAATATGCTTATTTTCCAGCTCTCCTAGAGTTAAACATTTGATTTTTACTGTTTTGTAATCCATTCAGCTGATCTCCGGGTCTGGCGCTAGCACTTTTAGCATAGCTTAGCACAATCCATTGAATCTGATTAGACCATTAGCATTGCGCAAAACATTTACAAAGAGTTTCAATATTTTTCCTATTTAAAACTTGACTCTTCTGTAGTTACATCGTGTGCAGAACGTATGTAGCTAAGTTGTGAACTCTCATAAAGTAATGTGTGGGTGCACAATATGACGTTTACCTACAATTATCCAACATAGGCCTACCGTTATTTTCAGTTTTTAATTTTCCTAAATATTGATCATCTATTGGTCGCACGTCTTTGCGTGATACAATTGCCAGTCAGAATTGAAATATGAATTTGTTATGCATGAGCTTTGCTTTTCTGGTCTATAGCATTGGCATACTCATGAATGGAAGTCAGCAGATGGAAAACTCTAGTATGACCGTGTCATTACGCTTCAACTCAGTTTAATGGTGCAATTCAAAAATATATAGTAGTGTGTAGGTTGTAAGTTAGTGTTTCTTTCCGTCAAAATTAGGATAAGTTGTAACTTATGCACAGTTAGAGACTAGATAGGTGTGCTCTTGCTAGATTCTAACTTCATGTCTGTGTTCAGAGTCAGTGACTGTTGCCACAGGGATCTCATTCAAGTTGTTTGTCTAAATTGCTAGGCCAAAAATGTTGGTTTAAGCTGCTAAAGCAGATGTTAAATGTTTTCTACAGACACCTGTCATTGTGTTTTAAAGTGTGGCAGTACAAATTTGATCAACATGATAACCAAAGGAATTTTTACTGTTGTTTCATTGCGCAGGAGATTTAAATGACTCCATTATAAGCTTTTTTCAGATGCCTTAGATAGGGTGACCACACGTGCCATTCTTCCCGGACGCGTCCTAGCCAGGATTTCGGTGCGTTTTCCGGAAGTCGTATTTCTTGACCGCATACGCCATTCAGTTAAAAACATAAGACATACAATCGTAGTTTCATTCTTACCTTAAAGTTAACGGTTGCTTTTCTGTAATAATAATAATAATCCTCTATGACGTATGAGGTCGACAAATACGACTTCCGGAAGACGCACTCGAAATCCTGGCCAGGGAAGAATGGCACGGATGGTCACCCTACCTTAGACATAGCTGAGATGTCTTCTGAAACTTGAGGAGATGCATGTTTAATTAGTGATTTTTTTTCATTTGGATAAAAAATCTTAGAAGGAGATTCAGGAAAAGTCTCATTTTGCTCTCAGATATTAAAGGGGACATATCATGAAAATCTGACTTTTACATGTTTAGCTATAATTGGGTCCCCAGTGCTTTTATCAACATAGAAAATGTGAATAATAACAACCAAGTAAATTAGTTTTGGTAAACCATTCTCTGCAAGCATGTGAAAAAAATAGGTCATCAAAATTTGGCTCCCCTTGTGATGTCACAAGGGGATCTTGTAATAATAATACCACCACCACCCCTTAATCTGCACTGTCCAATCAGGGCAGTGCCATTTAGTGCAGACAGAGAGGGAGAAAATAATTATCAGCACAATGAAGTTTCAATATCAACAATGCACCATTATGGTGATCAGTGTTTGTATTTCATCAGCTCATTTGCATTTAAAGGGACACACCCAAAAATAGCATATTTTTTCTCACACCTATAACGTGGCAATTTTAACATGTTATAATTAATTATCTCTCAGATATTTTGCGCTAAAGACTTCACATAAACACACAGAAGACTTATTTTATTCTTAAATAAAATTATTTTTTTTCCAACAGGGATTTGTGCAGAAAGGATCTTTCATGTGACTATTACTTCAGTATCGATGCAGATGTTATGATCACCAACCGACAGACCCTTAAACTCCTCATCGAACAAAACAGGTAATTTTACATTTTACTACAATTATTTAATGAATCTGGAATCTTAATCTGATGTTGGTCAAGTGCTAAAACCACACACATATCACAGTGGACCAAACACAACATTTTGCCAGGGTGGCTTCCTCTTTTCCCATGGTGCATAGAAAGAGTCTGTGGTGCATTGCATGGACTCCTGCAATAAACAAGTTTAAACTTAGCTGCATTTAGTATTATGCATGAGTTTGGAGGAAGCCTGACTTGGATATTTAAAGAAACCTTGGGAAATCTCTCTTGTGACCTCTGGGTTGTGGTGTGAAATTGTAACTCGTAACTGTGGGCATGTGGAATTTTACTTTCTTGCTTCACATTGTTGACCAACACTATAATTTCCACTAATGTGAATGACATGTTTACCTCAGCAAAGTGATATTTTGTGCGCTTCTAGCGTTTTCACAATAAAAACACAATAGTGTTTAACTGTGTGACTTCAGAAGCTGAACTTGTTTTTTATACACTGTGTGTAATCCAGTAAAAGTCCAAGACCAAGTGTGTTTTGTTGACATCGGACTTTTACTCTCTTCTAACAACAGATTTCCCTTTACTTTCTCCTGTGTTCATCCTTTGATTTATTGTCATTTATTTATTTAATAATCACAGTGTCTTGGTTCATCTATTGGCTTGACTAGCAGCAGAGACAAAGGCCCAGTGATTTTTATGTAATTTAACTTTTCCTTAATCTATCTCTCTACTTAGAAAAATAATCGGACCGCTTGTCACCCGTCATGGAAAACTGTGGTCCAATTTTTGGGGAGCCCTGAGCCTGGATGGTTATTACGCCAGATCAGAGGACTACATTGATATTGTGCAGGGAAAGCGTGTGTGAGTATCTTGGGTCTGATACAGGAATGATTGAAAAAAGAGTTAAAGCCAAAAGAACTTCAGTCATATTCATTTTTACCAAAAATAGATGTATTAGACTAGATATACAAACTACTGTAAGGCTCACATCAATTCCTAAACATGGATTAGCACATTTTAATTATGCAAAGCTGACCAAATATTTACCAAAGTTAAAAAGTAAAAAGCATGTGCAGTTTATGTCCATCATCAACACACAATTAAGCAAAAAATAAATGAAATAGTAAGTATCACTAGTGGTGGAGTTGATGGTTACATCATACAAACATGGGTGATTCTCACGAAATCCAGACTTAGAAGGTGTCCAGCATCAGATTTTTTAAAAAGCCCTTGAAGCCAAATTTTTTGCACATATAAGATTAAGGTCTGAACTTACTATAACCATTATTTTTAGAGGATTTAAAAATATTTCGTATAGAATTATTTACATTTTTTAGATTATCATTATAAAAAATTATCATTACCGCAACATGATATTACATTAAATATATGCATTTACAAACTCATGTTTCGGTAATGAGAACTAAAAAGCTATCTAGGTACTATGAAAAACAAAATTTCAACGTTTATCTGGAGAGAAAAAAATAAGAACTGCTTACCTGGTAGCCATCTTGAGTGTCACAGTCAATTATGTCCCTTCCAACAATTTTTTTAAATGTTAGTTCCTTAAACAATGATTGAAAATTGTTGCGGAGGATGAGAACATTTTTCTTGGACACATTTTATTCCTTATTATTGTCTGTACATTTAACAATGATCACCAAGTACAACATGTTTCTTTACTGTAAATGTTTAAAGTATAACATGCACTGAAGCTTTTTATTTTTTAGAATTTTAATTATAAATATTTCCAAGTCAAAGAACCCAAATCCAGTCATGGACACATTGCGGTAATGAAAATGTTCTCCTTAAATGTGGAAAAAACAACAAAATTGGTTTTTATGATGTCATTTGAAATCATGTGCAAAATAGTACGTGAAGAGATGCTTGTAACCGTATGTTTCTTATTTTGATAGCATTTACTTTATCAAAATGTTTCATGACACCTCATAAGTCTAATTTCACGAGAATCACCCACATGCTGTAGACATGATTCATGATTTCCAAAACTTAAAAAAATGGATTTCTTTTAGGATCACAACATTATAATTATAAAGGATTCTTATATGCACATTTCAAGCATAATGCACGTCCTGACCCGACTTCTCTCTTGTGATAACAGCGGTGTGTGGAATATCCCCTTCATGGCCCATATCTACCTGATAAAGGGCCAAACGCTGAGGAATGAGCTGAACCAAAAGAATGTGTTTGTGTTGGAGAGGTTGGACCCTGACATGGCCATGTGCAGGAATGCCAGAGACCTGGTATGACTACTGTAACAAAGAGCTATACACTAGTACAGTACATAGTTTCATTAACCACATTATACAGTATCTAAATCAGCAAACAAAAATGTGGTTTTAGGTATATAATACAAGCCAACATGTAAATATTATTAAAATGTCTTTTTATGTAAGCTTTGTTTTAGAGATAAATGATGCATTTACTTCTAAAGTAAATATGTTAATCTATACAAGTTTGTATATGACGTTAGATTTTTCAATGCTTTTAAACATCTGCTGCTCTTTTGTGACCAGGATGTAACTGGCAAGTATTCAAAGTATATCAATGTGCTGTTTGTGTTAAAAGCATGACTTCTTTATTTCTTTATGGCAGCTGTGGTTCATTTACAGTTTCTTCATCATCCTCTTGTTACATCTATCACATGACCTTCATCCAATAGGAATGGGAATCTCTGGCTGGCTGCGATGTGGTCTAAAAACTAAAAAGCAATCCCACTAATAACTATGCTTTTTTTCTAAACGCTTAATGTCGACTAACTGCTCAGGACATCTTAAAGCTTCGCATAAGCTCCTTTCTGACCAAATTGGCCAACTAAAAACTAAATAAGGGATTTTTGCTGCGCAAGCATTTCTCAAGCGCTGCCCTGGAAAGATTTTATGTGGCAGGTCCATTTCTTTCCTTATTCTCTATGTGCATTGTACTTTCTCTCGTTATATATTTTACATGGTGCTTTTCCTTCATTTTAGACAGTACACAGAGAAAGAGAATCTCCTTCTCCGGAATCATTCCATATGCTCAGAGCCCCAAAGGTTCCTCTTGTTTTGATTATTACTTCCTTAAAATACAAATATTTGTTGTAAAGCAAGGCATCTCTTTTCCAAATGGTAAGCAAGAAATAATCCAGCCATAATACATTTAAAAAAATATTCAAATGACAATTTGCACTAACATTTAATATTTTATAATACAGTATATGTATTATAAAACAATATTAATGATATAATCTAGAGTATCTATGCTGATGGTTAAATTTCGTCCAGGGATGCATGAGGAAAAACCATAAATCTCTATTTTACTGTACATAGTTCAGTATATGATTATAATATGGTTTTTCTGTCCCAATAATGTAGATGCATGTCTCTGTAGGCTTTCAAATATTTATTTTGAAGCTTCAGTCATTCTGAAACGAACGCATCTCACCCAGACAGATGTGTGTTCAAATAAACAAGCCCATCCCTTTGGGAAGGTGATGCCGTTGTTTTCAGTTTGATAAGCTACATCTGCTCTCTGATGGAGTTAACCTGGAGAGAAAGCACCACATATTATACTGTATGCAGAACTTTAAAATCTTGCACCTTGAGTTAAGTGGTGGAAAGGCTTATGAAGGCAGTAATAAAGATCCCATGCATTATAGTAGCCCATTTCCCGCAGTAACATCTGGGTTTAAGAGCAATCCCCTCCCAAGCACAAAAAGCTTACCCTCATAAGCTCCTTGACTTATCTCAGCCTGGGCAACGAATCTAGCACCTGTTTAAATTCAACATTCGTGCTTACTTTTGACACGGTCAAGACTAAAAAGAAAGCCTAGACTGAGAGTAAGTCTGGATCTTAATCCTTGTCCCTGCTTCTAGAGTAGTAATCAGGAATGATGATTCCTGGAATTGCTTTATTCCCAAAAATTATCCATGTTCTGTTCCCACTCACAGACCTCCTCTACATCTTTTCACAGACTATTTGATTATTGGGGATTTCTTCTGAAACACTTGGAATAATCTGGAATAAATCAAATACTTGTTTTACATTGACAGTTTCCTTTGAATTGTTGGTTGTTTGTCATAAAGTTTGTAGGATCTCATCTTATTTTCTTTGTCCACTACAGGGAGTTTTCATGTACATTACAAATCGGCACGAGTTCGGAAGGCTTATTTCCACAGCCAACTATAACACATCTCATTTAAACAATGACTTGTGGCAAATATTTGAAAATCCACTGGTAAGTAACCAGATGACCGAATGTTTTCTGTAATACAAAAGCAGTCAGAATCCAGAAATTATTTTTATTAGACGGTACATTTGTCATTGATAATAAAGTAGAGTGCTGAACGAGTAAACGTGTGTTGACCTCCATCAGGCCTGGTCTTTGTCCATCTGTTGAATGAAAGCAGATGAAGTGAACAGTGTTTGGCCGGCACGCTGGGGAAATGACAAATACAGCTAAGACATAATCCTCTTTCTTTTTCACAGGACTGGAGAGAAAAATACATCCACGCCAACTACACACGGATTTTCACAGAAAACAACTTGGAGCAGGTACAAACAACCTTAAACATTATTATCAGATTAGACTTTTGTGCAGTAAGTAAACTAGACACGATATTTAACTTGAATCGTGTCATAATTACTAGTCCACCAGTAAGTGTTTTGTTGAGAGATAAGTAGACATTAACCATAAAAGTGATGCTGCTAACCACTTGCAAATTTGCTTGGTTTGGTCTGCCAGTGGTACCAGTTGGCAGAAGCTTCTTAAAGTTGTTGCTTTACGTGGCACTGTTTTTTTCTTTGCGCTGAAGCCAAGCACAGTGAAACTCCAATAAACCAAATTATTCTATCCCTAAAAGTGTTATAAGAGTTAGCATCACAGCCCCACACGCAGAACATTGATTTTATTTTTTATTTCCCTTTAAAAAAAAATTATATGCTGTTTAGCTGACTTGGAGTTATTAATGTGAAAATCGTGCTTGTACGAGGTGTCAGTGTGATATTAAGCTGCTGTTTATGTTTCTGCAGCCATGCCCAGATGTTTTCTGGTTCCCTGTGTTGACGGAGAAAGCCTGCGATGAGCTGGTGGAGGAGATGGAAAACTTTGGATCATGGTCTGGTGGAAAACACAAGGTCAGATAAACCTGCCGACTTCAAAACAGTCGGCACACTTTGCACAGGAATTGCTCAAATCCAAGACTCGAAAAGGAATATTATTCACCTAAAAAAGACAAAAAAACATCTGATTTGTGAATGAATCATTTGTAGTTAGATTTTTTAACTGAATCAAGCAGTTCATTAAAAAATAACTCCTTTATAGTCATGAAGGGTTTTCAAAAACAGACTGTGTTTATTGGTGGAACTCACTGTTTGTGTTATTTACTGATAACATTCGATGTTTATCACTGTTATTATGTGTTCATCCTCAGGACCAGCGGATCACTGGAGGCTATGAGAGTGTGCCGACGGACGACATACATATGAAACAGATTGATTTTGAAAATGAGTGGCTGCACTTTATCAGGGAATTCATCTCCCCTGTGAGTCTCAAGGTCTTCTCTGGCTATTACACCAAGGTGAGTTGATCTGTCTGGGTTTGAACCAAAGCTATAATCAGTTCTTAAATCATTACGTCTGAGCTTGTTTTGAGGTATATCCATCTCTTCTCCCCTTCTCTATATTTGTAGTCTCCATGGCATTTTATTCTTTACTGACTATGTTGAGAAAATGAAAAATGACAGGGCCATACCAATATGATTTTTTTTTTGCGTTGTGACCTTATTCATGACAATTTCACTTATAGGCCTATGTATCCCTTCCACGCATGGATTATGAGAGGCTAGGTAAAAAAAATCCAGTTTTTTTATGTGCACGCGAACATACACGGACGGCATTGGCGGCTCGTGTTTGCTCTTCCGAGGGGCGCAAAATGAGTGTCATGTGTGTTGCTTGTGTTTTCAAAATATGTGTTTGTTGTGTCATGTAAACCATGTGCATCACGTGTTTTGTTAAAATAAGTGCCTGCTGCACATGTGTCAAAACCGTTTATGATAAAAGAGACGCTCACGTTCACAAAATACACGCAAGACAGTAACAGTAAACTTTGATTATGCATGTGATTATGCGAGTATCTGACAAATGCGAGCGTCTCTTTTGTCATAAACCCTTTGGACGCGTCTGCAGCAGGCACTTATTTTGACAAGACACGTGATGCACATAGGTTCACTCGATTTTGGTATAGGCTGCCAGGTGGGAACACCTCCGAGGTGTGGTCTGATATTCTCTCGTTTTTTGCCACCTTTTAGACTGTGCTACCTTCGTGTTGTTGTACCTGTTGTACCTGAGGGTTAGGTGTGCCATTGCTTTGACATATGAAAAACATAAGACTCACCCTACATAAGACTCAACATAAGGTGAGTCTTATGTTTTGTATAGGAGGGCATAGCAAAATTGAGCAAGGTAACACAAAATGTCAAGCAATGGCACACCTAGTCTCAGCCTCAGACGTCACGCCCACAAACTGTTGGCTGAACGTCTGATGTTTTTCGTACACTTTTCTGGAAACCTTGTGAGAATGTTAAAGTCGTCTTTGATTGGTTGAAAAAAACGGATTTCCAGGAGACGCGAGTGTCGCGATTAGTTTCGGTCCCTGGAAAACAAAGCTGTGACGTTCCATTGAGGAAGAGAATCAGTCGTGTTCACGTGGATAATAATGAGCAGTTATCATGATCAGCTAAACATTGGATTTTCAAAAATATGCAAAGTTCGCGGCATCGACTCTCTAAAAGACGTCAAAGAGTTTTGCTTGAGGCAGTTAGTTGAGTCAAAAAGTTCAGTTCTCCTGAATTGCTTGTATGTGTTAAAAAGTGGAGAGATATGCTTCAAACAGACGTTTAACGGGAGCATCTCATTGGTGTGGCTGTTGATGAAGTGCACAACGTTGTTCTATGGTGAGTAATGTTGTTTATTTAGATGCTATTCGGTTGCGACTGGTTATTTAAAACCTGACTTGTTGCCAGCCGGCTCGTTATTGTGGGGAGTCCGAAACGTGACGCTAGATGAAACAAACTGTGATTGGTTGTTTGATATGTCGGTCAAACAGCTCGTGGGCGGGCTTTGTCCAGAAAAAGCAGCGAAAAACACCAGACCTTCAGTATTCTGGCTACGCGAGACTATGGCACACCTAACCCTCAGGTAAAGTCAATAATTGGGAAATTTAACAAAAATATGACTCCTTACTTAACGTTACAACTTTTTCATTCCTAAATAGCCTTTGGCCATCTTGGTTTAGAGAAAAAACAACTACAGTACACACCATATAGGCACCAGTGTTGGTCAAGTTACTTGAAAATAGTAATTAGTTATTGATTACTTCTACAAGAAAGTAATTAGTTACTTTACTAGTTACTTTACTAAGTTTCTTTTCACAAACATGATGGATGATCTGAATATGCTATAAAGCAACAAACCTTTCAGCCTAATTCTATTCATTCTGTATATTCCATCATCTAAAATTGAATCAAATGAAACCTCTTGACGCGCACTTATTCGTTGGTGTTATGACGTCGTTTTTTTAACGCTGCTAACAATATCTATATAGCCTACTGTCTACAAACATTAATAATATTAACATTACTATACATCGTTTAGAAGGTCTACGGGTTTAGCATCAGTGTATGGTCTCTGTTTTGAGATACAGAAGCATCATAAATGTAGTATTTTGTGACAGAAGTCCAGATGACGACATGCAAAATATAAACAGCACTTCTTACCTTTGTGTTGATATAACGATCACGAGTCGAATCCAGTCTGTTTTAGATGTGTGAATAACCCATGAAAACGGTCTAATACAATACATCCATGACCATTTTTATCCACAAATGCGTATAATCCATGAAATATAGATATACAATCTGTTGTTTACATCAAATTTCAATATACAATCTAATTTTAATATACAATCTGAGGACTATTTACGTCGTAACATTGTATGAGATGGAGACGCAGTGGTCATGTCAGCTGGGGGTTCAGGGTTTATTTCAGCAAGTTTCACAGTCCTGTGCCGGCTTGCTAGGTGTTTGCTCAGATTTGAGGTGGAATTTTTCGTTGTAGATAAAAGTTTTATTCCCACGGAGAATGTACAGCGGACGCCGATGTTTTTGTCACCTTTAACTGGGTTAAACTCAAAGTAATGTCAGTACTTCCAAGCATTAAACGCTGCATGGTCTTGTTCTCTTCAGCGCTCCATGTTGTCTCTTCATGTTCAACAACAAGGTTAAATCAAGGTTAAATAACGCAGTAACACAGCCTGCTTACGGAGAAGTAACAGTAATCTAATTACTTTAATTATAATCTAATTACTGTTTTTGCAATTGTAATCCCTTACTTTACTCGTTACTTGAAAAAAGAAATCGGATTACAGTAACGCGCTACTTCTAACGCGTTACTGCCCATCACTGATAGGCACCATATAGGATGATTCACAAGTGTCCCCAGTAGAGATTGCTGTGCAACTATTTCATCAAAACCACATGCACATGCAAGAAATGGCTTTTAAATAGCTGTCCACTGCAGTGGATTCCATGCATGAAAGATGGATACTTTGGATATATTTGTAATTCTCAAATTCATCTGTGATGTTCATAGACTCGCACAATAATACAGTACTGTACAGTACATCATGCTTGGACAAAATTGGTTAATTCCAGAGAACCATTGGAGCCCACTTCTGGAAAGAAACACCACATAAATCTTGAGAAATGTTGTTGATGTTGTTCCTATCACCAAATTACTTTCAAGCAGCCAAATTATGAGACACAATTGTCTTACCTATTTCAGGATTTCCACCAGGAGGGTGCTGCCCTTCAGAATACAGTAAGAAGGGTGTTTACTACTGAATGAAATTCACCCATTGCTTTTTAAATTAAGTTATTAATAGCATTCTGATTGCCAAAAACAAAAATCTGACCACAGCCCCATCCCACAATTTTGCTTGAGGTTTACAAATTCAGGGAATGTCACAAAGCAGAAACCCATAATTCAAGATACCAATTTCCATATTATTGGGAAACCATATTGTATATATAAATCCAATACAAAGTCAAAGAGAATATTTAACTTTTGCCATACCAAATTTGAGAAACATACTGAGCCAGAATAGATTTCCCGCATCTTAAATTTATTACAATTTTGTTAATTATACTACCGCTGTCATCTAAAAATAATACAAATTGTGTTCCTCATCCAAACCCCACTATTTCTCAGTCACATCAGTAAGTGTGTTGATGTACATTGCACATTAGCAGGATTTTAAAAGTCTTATGCTACCTACACATCAAATGCGGGGCATCGCATTACTCGCTTTAGATTACTCTTGGGATTTAACTTCGTGTCATGCAAATTTTTCATTCAAGTTGAATATTTTCAACTTGGGTGAAGACGCGTTTGAGGCGAATAGCATGTGGTTTCGCGGCAAACGCGCCACCCATATTGCATCATTCTCATCGCCCCACGCGAGGACGCGTCTGATCACGTCTTTGCGTTGACTTTGTATGTAATCTACTCGCGTAAATCATTGAACTCGCATCTGGTGTGAACCCACAGTTAGGGACAACTGCAACACTTCCTGAGAAGTGTCTGAGACTGATAGATCCCAACTGATCCTGTCTGAGAGTGATTGATCCCAACATGACTATGTCAAAAATGTTAGATCTTACAGATCCAAGGTTTAGATTCAGTTCAGTTGTTCTCACTTAGATATCTCTTCATCAGGAAAACATTTTTTTTTTGTTACTTAAAGATAGTCAACTCTGATGGGAGGTAACACTTCTACTCAACCATTAGGCAAATGCAGAGATCGAAGTGAAGGAGTGCAGGCCGGAGATCAGGAGATGAAGGGATGATAGAAATAGTTTATGGTTGACTTGAGTCATGGAATGTCTCTCTCTCCCTCTCTCGCTCTCACTCTCTCTTGCTTTCTTCCTCCCTCTCTCTCTCTCTCTCTCTCTCTCTCTTGCTCTCTTCCTTCTTCTCTCTCTCTCCCTCTCTTTTTTTGCTGTTCTTTGTAAAACCTTTCTATAATGTTCACTAGATAAGCACTGTTACTGTAGGTCTCTGGTTGATTTAACACATGGAATGTGAACTTGGCACCATGAATCAGCTTTTTGGGGTCATTCATTCAAAAAGGCAGTAAATAATGATAATAATAAAATAACTAAATGTATTACTCCTATTTGCAAAAATGTTAAGTAAGGGAAAATGTACAGATGGTTGTAATCACAGAATGAATACCAACAAGATGATCAGGTGGTCTTGTATCACCCTGAATGACTTCATTTTGTGCTAAAAACCTGCTTGATGTAAATTGTCCTGCTTAATACATGACTTCTTCCCCCAGGAGTAATTTATTCAACATTAAACATTGATTTGATATTTTATTAGCTAATTTGTAACTGTCCACTAAGAATTTTTTTTAGGATTTAAGCCAAGACACCAAGTTCAAACAAGACGAAGATGCCAGTTGTTTTAATGAGATGATTTGCATAAATAACAACTTCTGAACTTTCCAATCAGAATCAACCATTCCAGTATAATACAGCGCCATGTAACTGTAATATACTGTTTATCACATAACTAAAAAAAAAAATCATTGACCGTTCCAAACACACATCTGTTAAAGTTCTGTTGGATTTTGATTTTGCCTTCTGTTTTTTTTATTCAGGCCTATGCTGTTATGAATTTTGTGGTGAAGTATACTCCAGACAGACAAGCCTATCTGAGACCGCATCATGATTCATCAACAATTACTATTAATGTTGCTCTGAACAACAAAGGGTTGGACTTCCAGGTAAGCTTGCGTTGTAGGTTAAGTTACAGTGTTACGTGCAAATTCAAAATATGTGTTTTAAGCAGTGTTGGGGTTAACGCATTACAAGTAACGCGCATTACGTAATAATATTACTTTTCTGAAGTAACAAGTAAAGTAATGCATTACTTTTTAAATGTACACATTAATATTCAAGTTAATTTTCAGTTTAACTGATTCAATTTAAAAATAAAATGTACTGAATCAAACTGAACATATTAACGTACAATTTCGCACTCTGTGCACCCAAGCAGGAATAGTTTGAGTCAAAAACAGAGATGGCAGGCCAGAGCTTGACATTTTTGCGATCATAAAAAACACCTGCAATGCCTACAAGAGAGCAAGTAAGAAAAAGTCACGCAAAAGTAACTTAAAGTAACGTAAGCATTACTCTCCATGAAAAGTAACTAAGTTACGCAATTAGTTACTTTTTTGGGGAGTAACTTAATATTGTAATGCATTACATTTAAAAGTAACTTTTCCCAACACTGGTTTTGAGTGTCAGTGTGTGTGGCTAATCATGTCAAAATATGTGTTTGGTGCATCATGCGTCATGTCAAAAAACGAGCCTGCCGCACATGCGTCGAAAGGGTTTATATAAAAGAAATGCTCACGTTCATGAAATACAAGATACTAACTTAATCTTAGGTGTAATCAGAGTTTAGTGTTAAGCGAGTATCTGGCAAATGAGAGCATCTCTTTTTTCATAAACCCATTCAAAGCGTCTGCAGCAGGCATGTATTTTAACATGACACATGATGTCACTGGTTACGTGTATGTTGTGTGATGATTTTCGGGCATCCATTTTATGGCATACTACAAATAAAACAGCATCCCAGGAGATATTTATATATCAATGAATATAATCTTAACATGTGTTTAAACTCATGATTAAATACATTTTCTTCTGTTTTAGGGTGGAGGATGTCGATTTCACAGATATAACTGTTCCATAGAGTCTCCTAGAAAAGGCTGGAGTTTTATGCATCCGGGTAGACTCACACACCTCCATGAAGGACTACCAACCACCAGTGGCACACGCTACATTGCAGTGTCCTTCATAGATCCATAGGCATCCACCCACCCTGCTGAAAACCCATCCCAAACCAGCATGAGGTGGTTAGCTGGTCTGCCAGCCTGGCCAGTTAGACTGTTTTTGCTGGACATTTTAGGTGCTTAGGATTGATGACCCGACAAACCAGCTTTAAAAATCCAGAACCGGCAAGCCACCTCCAACTGGTTTAATCTTTTTTCTACAATAGGAATTTACGAGTCTTGTTTGTGTATTGTCATCTGTTTGGTTGCGTTTTTAGTTTTTATGTTTCGTGTGACTGTCGTGTGATCTTCAAAAACATTACTACTGTCGAGAGAAATGGAAAAAATGCTGATTATAAGAAGTTTATTGAAGGTCTCTGTACACATACACACACGCAGACAGACATACAAACCATAGTGAGAGATTTGACTGTAATTTTACTGTAACTTTGGCCACACATCAGGTGATGTCAGTAACTTTATTTAAACTGGTTTGGGGTGATTAGTGTTCACACTCATTCATAATTGCTGCCTTTAGGTCTTCCTGGGAAGTTCCCTCTTATACATTCGGAAATTATTATGACATGATGTGCATTCAAGTAATTTCAGTTGGAAATAAAACAGATGTTTACAGCCTGACTAACAAGATTGGTGCTAGCACAACAACATTTATTTTAGGAATGGTCACATCTTCTGCTACCAAAGATAATAATGGAGAACATAATATTTGTTATGCACCTTGACACCTCAGTTGTTGGAGTAATGTTTCATGACTTTGCAACATGCAACATTTTGGTGGCATTCATCTACGCAAATACAATCATTCTGACGTGACTTGAACGTACCAATAATTTTACTTTTAGCCACCACACCCCCTGAAAAGTGAAAGGGCATAGTTGAATTGGATGAATTCAGGTTTATTTTCGGTTGGTAAGAAGGACCTCTTTGTTAATGTACTGTAAAAATAAATATGTATATGAAGTTGTTAGTGGCGATGCAATAACATGCTTTCAACTGTTCTTCTGTGCAGTGCCTGATCATATGTTTACAAAAATAACATTATTGCTAGAGTTACATGACTTTTCCAGCAACAATGAAGTGTGGATATATTGGATATAGAGTTTGACCAACTTCAACAAAGATTTATACAAAAAGCATTTGTAACTGTGTATGTTTGCACAACAAAGAAGTACGGGATTTAAAATGAATCCTGTTTAGGTTTTTTTAAGACAAATTCTTGTTGAAGTGTTTTATTGTAAAATACAAAGAAAATGTATTTTATACTGAGAATGATGTTAAATGTTTTACTTAATATGTGTCATCCAGGTCAATCTCTTAACTTATTTTTAAATCTCTGAAATAATAAAACATGTTTTGAAAGATGTTTTTTTGTCTTCACTTGACAATGATAGCTTTGTGTTGAAAACCGTTAATGACAAAATGTTGAATTTTGCATGAAAAATAGGCTACAATTTAGTTATGCAGAACAGATTATGTTAGTTTCACTGGCATTAGATATTAAAATTCCACAGAAACGTTGTGAAATCACATTTAGCTTACCAGTCATGCAAAGCACATTATTTTATGCAATTTCACCAGATGAGAGATTAAAATTGGGAACAGTCCAATAATTTAACCACAGAGTCTTTAAAATATACTGCAGCTTTAGAAAAATACAGACACAAAGAAACTTTTAGTTTAATACACCTTGCATTTTAAAAGGTCATGATACTTCTCTAAATTAGGCTTATCTGATAGGAAGCCGATTAGAGCTGAAGATCTGTAAAATGATAGAAATTATGCTTGAACCCGACTGAACCTCTCAGGGTTAAGGCATAATTTCTATCATTTTACACGGGCTCTGGCTTGCACTCCAGATTTTGTGGTAAATGAGCGGTCATTTCGATTAGCGCAAGAAAGATGCGAATATGGTTCTTGAGAAGGTGAAACGGAGGCTTGTCTCTGGCGATTACGTTTTGGTTGCATTAGCAACTAAAGCAAAATCTGAGGTGTGGAAATGTTTTGACCCTGTGCATAATGAGAACATATATTATGAGCCAGCGGGTGATACGAAAATGCAACATTCTGTTAAAGTACGACAACAAAACGACAGGGATTTCGTATCTGATAAGCCATATTGATCCAAGCTGTTCAACACCTGCCAGTGCCCAGGATCAACCTACAATAGAATTGTTTGTTACCACATCAAAACCCATCCCTTTAAAAAAAACAACCCTGCTGGAAAAACCAGCAAGACCATGTTGTGTTTTGGTGCTGGTTTGCTGGTGACCACATTAAGGTTTTTAATATTGTAAATGCGAGGGGTTTGAAAAGTTGGCACAAGAACTAATTAATGTCAGGGCTGTGTATGGGAGGGTTCCGGTGAACTCTAGTATTCTCCGCCATGTGATAATTGTGAAGAGGTGCCCTAACATGGCGGAAGAAATGAGGGAAGCTTAAGTACAGAATATTAAGACTTTGTCAAATAACTTCTGGTAATCCTCTGTCCACGTGTCTGTGGTCATTCCGACTGTGCCATCCTTTTAACAATCACATGCCATTTCATAGGTGAGGATATGGAACTGGTAAATAATACGGCAGTGGCTCAGTGGTTTGTGTAGGTTGTCTACAAACCGGAAGATTGGTGGTTTAATCTCCGACTCCACCTGGCCAAGTGTCGAGATGTCCTTGAGCAAGACACCTAACCCCAGCTGCTCCTGATGAGAGTGGCTGACACCACTGTTGGTGTATGAATGTGTGAGTGAATGGATGATTCTGAGGCAAATTGTAAAGTGCTTTGGATGGCCATGAGTCTATGAAAGCGCTTTATAAATGCAGTCCATTTACCAAACCCCTGACAATTACAATGTTCCCTTTGGAAGAGGCAAAGACAGAATAAAATATCAGATGAGACATATTGAAACTGGTGCCAATGTTTCGCCTTGCTGCCTCCTCTCTCATAGCAAAATTGTATGGGTGACCGATGAGGAGGCAAACATTAAATTAGCTCTGTGGCCATACCAGAGATTAGACTGCTTTGACCATGTCATTAATACGGTACTGCACCATATGGACTCAACACTGCAGAGTTATCCAAAGCCCACGGTGCTCCAGACATAGGAGATACCATTTTTGCTGCTAAATCATTAGTCAGGCAAATAGTAAATGTACGGTGTACCTCACACTGACTTCTATACAGACCATTTATCATGAGCTCCATGAAAAGTTTGATGGCACGAGGGGAGAATGCACACATTGAAAAAATAGCACTGGACACACTGGGCTTTTTGATAGACTTTCCTAAGCCATCCTATGAAGCACAGCAAGAACTTGAGGGAGACCAGTATCCAACACCTAATCTGTGTGTCTCTGGTGTAAGAAACTGAAACCCTACTGTCAGCCCAATGATCTAAACTCGACTCAGCAAGCTGTCATGCATAAAACATCATGAAGAATGGCTTGTGCGTAAAGTGATAATACAGGATCTTTACAAGATCGCAACTTTCCTTTGGCCAAAATTTAACCAGCTGAGAATGTTGTCACAAAATCAGACTGGAATCCAGTACGAGCTCATGCCTGCATGGCTGCAGGTGCAATAGATGTGGAGATTCAAGACCCAGAGTTCTCCGAACCCACTCCTCCTGCGCCAAAAAGAGCAAATTTTGCGGAGTGGGAAATTGTACAGCAAGCTGACTGGGAAGATGACAAGGTCACTCACTACATTAAAATGGCTGTCATGGAAAATGAAATGGATGTTCTTGGCTGGTGAAAGATCAAAAAACCATCCTACCCAAAACTTGTAAAATTAGCCAGATCAGTACTTTGCATCCTGGCCAGTAGCAGCAGCAGTGAAAGGGTGTTCAGTGCTGCTGGACGCACCATGAGTGTGCGCAGGATCGCGTTGAGGCCGGATTGTGGGGAGAAGTGGGGAAGCTAATCCCGCGAAGCTTTTATCTTAATTTTGTTATTGCCAAACACCCATCTTTATTTAGAAGTTATCTACATTTAATTTGTTAAGAAAGACTCATTTGTATTGGCGTGTTAGCCTATTTATAGGCTAAGTGGCTTATTTAGAGTGCTGAGATGTTACGATCTAATAGAGGACTTCTTTAATTTCTTTGTTCCAACTTCCAAGTGGCCTATAGCCTACGTTAGTTATGAATAAATTATGTTAAAACATGTATAAATGACTCATTCTTGTCAAAAGCTGTGTACGTGTGCACATTGGGCTATAAATAGGATCCAGACTTTAAAAGAGTTGTCAATCAAAATGTATTTCTCAGGCTCTGGCCAAATTCTGTCAGGCTCGGGCCCTGTCAGATCTAACTTTTAAGGCCAGATTACAGCTCTAAAGCAGATCACTTAAGCTTCACTTGTCTTCACCTCAGCTGGTAGCTGCCACATCACATTACTACTAATTTGCATCCCCTCAACCTTGTCGTGTCACACGGTTGTTCAGCACCTCAATACATCAGTTCTTATTGAAAACTTCTGACAGTGTGAACAAATCTGCAGTGTAAACCTGGTGTAGTGACCTGAAGAAAGGTCAAAAGTTGTTATAGCGATGGATGGCGGTGGATATGCCTTTTGAGTCGAGACGTGAGAGCTTTTTCCTTCCTTTCGTCTCCCAGTTGGGGTTTCTGGGAAGAGCTCGCTGACTTGTTCAATGTTTCCGTCTGGCTCTGCGGCTTTGAGAAGCTGCTGAGAAATGCAGTGAAGGAGGGAGGCATGTAGGTCAGAGACAGCAGCCCAGCAGCAGGCTACAGAAAGAGCCTTTTGTGGCCCTTTTCTCCCCTCTGCTTACGGCTCTGAAAGGTATCATTGATGCTGAGCAGCGGCACAGGAAACCAGCGAGGCTAATAAACTAACAGGTTCTTTGTGAATAACTTATCGAATAGAGCTGAGAGGGAAAGTTGTAGTCAAAAATATCGCAGCTGGACAATTTCACAGGGAATCTGAAGTCAGATCAGGCCACGTTGCGAAAAGGTGTTCGACCAATAGAAGATCTAGAGGCTCTTTAGAAATGGGATTTTATGCTTTTTGGCTGTTCGTTTACCCAACATTTTAGGGTCCTGAAAACACAAACATTTGAAAAAAGTGTAATTGCTATTTTTTTAGAATAGCACTGTTATTGTTTCTCTTAAAACAACAAAAATGCAAATGTGTGAAAACTGTGACATCATGTGCATGCATATAATGCGTTCAGTCAGACACAAGTCGGGTATAATATTAGCGGCCTCTGGTAATATAAATTGAATGGGTTTTTGCCGAACGGAACTGAGTAGACCCGAACTATCTTGCATGTGTGCTCCGAGTCCTTTTCCAACCCCCCTCGCTTGTGACATATGTGACCCGTCACGGAAACGTCTCTCCGTAAAAGACGTTTTTTTTGCAGAATCTGTTAGTTGAGATCACGAAGAAGCCTCTCCATGTTTGAGATAGCAGTTTTTGTATATTTAAAAGCGTACATTTTGCGGTTGAAAGCAGCTTGTTTTTCCGGGGATTCTAGCGTGCAGCGGGGAGTCACTATCTGTGTGTATTTACATATGAATTTATTCAGCATTGTCTTCTCTTTCGGTTCTGTTGTCAACCGCGTGAAGTCACGTGACTGTAGTGACGCGGCTGACCTGTTCCTCAGACATGCTTGATAAGTTTTTTTTTTTCAAACTTACAGCATGCATCTCCCCAGACTGTAAATGAAGCTCGGGTGCAAAAAAAAAGAAAAAAAAGCTGGGGCGCAACATATAACAGTCAGCCGCGTCGTACGTCAGCTGCGTCACTGGCTTGTTCGACTTAATGCGGCGCCACATGACGTCAAAGCACCGCGAGAGTACTTTAATTTCGACTCGCTCTCGCTTTCATTTCGCGGTATTTTGACGTCATCTGTCTGTCAGTTCTTGCAGCGCAGCATGAAGTCAAACACACACAAAAAAGTCACACAGAGATCATTGAATTCATTATAGAATTGGCTATATGTTTTGTCTATCAATATTTTTCATGAAGTCATTGGGTGATGGAGGAACGAGCGAGCGATTGGTAACATCTCTTAAGGACGTCACGTTTTCAACGGCGCTGTTTGGATTATCTATTATACTACCTCCCTATCTTAAATACAAACTTCGAAGGCGGGTTCAAGTGTTTACAGGAACGTAAAGTGTAATCTCATATACCCTTACATGTTACGATGTAAACAGTCCTCAGATTGTATATTATATTCTACTACCAGACGTTCATGCGAAATCTGATGTAAACAATAGACTATATAACTATATTTCACGGATTATACGCATTTGCGGACAAAAATGGTAATTGGATGATTCACACATCTGAAACAGACTGGATTCGACTTGTGATCAACATAAAGGTAAAAAGAGTCATGTTTATTTTTGCATGTTGTCATCCGGACTTCTGTCACAAAATACTACATATGATGCTAGAACGTCTGTATCTCAAAACGGCTTTACAGGGGGTATGGCTTAGATTTAAATGAGCCCTATTGTCTCTCCCGGCAGGAGAAAAGTGTAACTTTCCGTCTCTATTTTCTCGGCATTCTCTTTATTGAATATATTACGCATTACATTGCCAACTTAACTGCTGAGATGATATAGCATTTTGTCATTTTTGCAGTACTGAGTGATTGGGGTCGATTTTACAATGTTGTTGTATGTATGTATTTAAAGTGCAATGGAAAAACGTTTCTGTTTTTACGACAGTCATTGTCATGTAAATGTGCCTCCTAACATCACAGATTAACCAAAAGCAATATGTTGATTTTCTTAAGTTTTTTAAATGTATTATTATTAATTGTAAATGTGTTAAAAAAAGGTCCTGGAGCGTGACATTATGCTACCCACATTCATTGTGTGGTCCTAAGTATTTTTTGCAAGATTTCAAAGTAACGTGACTTTTATCTTTGTATATAAAATGTTAATGATGCTTTAAAAACAGCTGCTGCTGCTTACAGTGGATAGAAAATGCTACATCCATGGTGTGTCTATTTAAGGTCAAGGACAGGAAATCATGGTTTATGAAGGAAAAACCTGAGAGCCATATGCAATTGAATTGACGTGTGCTAACACAGTGCCAACTGTCAGGTAGTGTAGCGGTTACTTAGTGCAGGACTGACCACATAAGAAACTTTGCCACCCATCTGTTTTTGTCCTTTATTTTTCTCTAATTAAACTCACACACATTCATTGTGGGGCAGGGTGGAGTTATTACTGACTGGTGCCACGCTGTTTACTGTGGCGTTAGGGTGGAGACAGTTGTTTAGCAGCAGGCACAATTAAAGCTGGATCCCGTAAAGTGGTGCCAGCCATCCGGCACAGCACTGGCAAGCACACCAGACTTACTGAGCAGTGTTTGCCCACTGGCTGGAGTTTAGGTATTTAAAACATTTCTTTTATAGCACAGTCATGCAGGTTCTCAGTGAGGGTTGTGTCTTCAAATCGGTTAAATGAGCAAACGCAGAGAAAAAATTTAACGCAAAATGCATGTCACATCTCACCTGTTTACAGATCAGGTTGAGAAGAATGCATTTTTAAATATTTCTTTAAAAAACACATGGCCACCATATGTGACCCATTATTAGAAAACCTAAAATGAAAAATTTAAAATGTTGATGCTCCTAATCTCAGATTCGGATTATGAGACTTTAGCCTGGACTTCACAGGTAATATAGTGCCTGGTTCAACTGTATTGCTGAATTGTTGGTCAGCAAATAAGATGCAGATTTTTCTGAGTTCAGTAGTTCAGCGTGAAAGTGTCTGAACTTGAACCCAGAAATCTTTTCTCATGCGTTATATTTACCATCCAAATGGATTTCCTGGCTACATTTGTTTAGTCTTAGTAAGTTTAGTGAATAAGTGGATGAGATCATTCAAACTGCCCAGCATGAATGGAATCTTTAAAAGGTTCGACACAAAGCATGACATCAGGTCTAGAAGAGAAACAATGCAGACTTTCAGACCATCTAAAAACATTACCCTCTCATCACAGGAATGAGCTCTAAATTCAACACATTATCACTTTCAATTTAACACGCTGTCATATGAAAATAAATGTGGGATATGATTTTCAATTAAAAAAAGCCAACATAATTTTATGGCACTAAGTGCAAATAGTAAGTGAAAATAAGTTTAATTTAATGACCAAAATGATTAAATTTGCAATGAGTGTAAATAGTAATTTGATGCTATATTGGCAGATAATATTTGCACCTCAGTATTTATGTAGATTAACAGGATGCAATAATAAAATAGAATGTAAAATATTACATTTATTAAAATAATGAAATTATTGGGAAAATAAATCCCTCCCTACAAATAAATGCATTTTCAATGTGATAGGTAAAGAAAGAAGAGCGAGTTCGGCAAAAGGCGGATTCAAATCAGCAACATCATATCAAAAGCCTGCTTCATGAGCCATAAACTCAACTGCCTGCGCTACTGAAGCCATTAATTTCAGTGACTATTTTTAAACTTTAGTGCTCCAACCAGACATTGGTGGGCGGAGCTAAAGTAAATATATTTTATACATGATTTAGGCATTTTTAGCATATTACCCAAACCCCTACAGGTAAACCTAGCCGATTGTTTTTTATATAATATATGATATAATATTATATTATAATATTATAAAAATCTTAAAGGATAATTCCGGTGTTTAACACTTTGAGTCTCATTTCAGGTTTGTTTTGGATGCACTATTGTGATGGACACTGAAATTTTGACAATGGGTCGTGTCTTGACTTTTTGACTCGTTTAGAAGCGTCTCTTGCACAAACATGTCATTAAAACAACACTTAACATTCATTTTCAAAACTGTGCTACTCACAGAGTGGTTCGTGGTGTTCATTGATGATTAAACAAATATATCGGCGCAATGTATGATTGCAATCCGTGTTATTTGCTATATTGGAACTATTTATTTAGATACCTCACAGCCGCGTATATACTTCCACTCTATACTTGAGTCTGAAGCGTTAGCACACTCCCGACCACTTGATGGCGACAACCACTTTGCCGTACAAGGACGCTGAACGGAACTCAGTGTCTAGCGAATAGACAGTCGCAATCGAGCTCAACTTCAAACCTAAGGCTGGTCACTGAGCCATCAAATATGGGAAAAAATTCTTCTGAGAGAAACCGAGCGAAAAAACTACAACCACACGTAAACAGACCCCTTTTCCGTTTCCGGCGGCGGAGTGATATATCAGCGAATTTTACAATATGCCAAATAAAACACAACAGAAACTTCCCTTCTCTCCATTTGCGGAGTCAAGCAAGTTTTACCATACACTCACCTGCCCTCCTCGTGCACTCACAGAACACACCACGGCATGCACCTCATCTCTGACTGGAAGTCCAGGAGAATGGCGACTCCACCAAACCTCTCAATGCTAGCTATGTTACTACCTGTCTGAGGGAACACTCTGCATGGATGCACTGGTGTACAGCTGGCCTCTGGGTCCCCCAGTGAGCCTACTTGCACAGACAACGTGCAAAGTCAGGGAGGACAAGGAGCACATCCTACTTATGGGCCCTTACTGGCACACCAGGACTTGGTTTCCCGAACTCATGTTCCTTGCAATAGCCCTCCTTGGCAGATTTCCCTGATGGGACACAATTTGGCACCCGCGTTCGGACCTGTGGAAAACTCTAAATGGTCTTTGGATGGGATGCGGAGGTCCTAAAGTGGCTTACCCCAGTAGGTAGTGCACTATCTTCTAGACAAGCTTACGCTTAAAAGTGGGACCTATTCATTGAGTGGTGTTTTTCTCACTAAGAAGACATCTGTTGCAGCATTGGTTGAATCGAAGGCTGTCCCCTCCATGACTTAAGTATATCGCTGCGATCTCCGTCCACCTATAACAGGTAGATCGCTTTACCAGCATGACCTGGTCATTAGGTTTCTTAGGGGGGCAAGGGGCTTTAATGCACCTCGGTCCCCCTCTATGCTTTCTTGGGACTGAAACCACTTTAGGACTTCACCCTTCGGGCTTTGCAGTGAGTCGAGCTCCACAAAATCTCCATTTATCTTTGAACCTGGTTGCATTGGCTTCGATAAGAGGGCAGGGGACCTGAACGTGCTTTCAGTCTATAACTTGTGCCTAAAAAGGCCCGCTGACTCCAGTGTAATGCTGAGACCCTGGCCCGGCTATATGCCCAAAGTTCCCACCACTCCCTTTGAGGGTCACCGATGTGACATCTCTGTTCCCTTCATTTAGGAAACAAGGGTTACATACATAACCAAGATGTTCATATTTATGGTGTCTCAACATAGCACAGATAAATACACTTTTTCTTAAGATTATCTATAGAAGTACCAAAGGAGAAGTAGGAAGATATTTTGAAGAATGTTTGCAACCAAACTGTTCATGAGCCCCATTCACTTCTATAGTATTCTATTTTCCTACTGTGAAAGTAAATGGGGCTTAGGAACGATGTGGTTGCAAACATTTCTCAAAATATCTTCCTTTGTTCATTAGAACAAAGAAATGTACACATATTTGTAACTCAACATGAGAGTGAGTAAATTATGACAGAATTTTCATTTTTGAGAGGTGTTGTCCTCTAAAAATGACATTTAATCAGTGATGTGTGGGCATGCTACACATGTGCTGCACGTTATCATACACTCCAAAAATGGACAAAAAGGTCAGAAAGAGACAAACCCAACCCACTGGGTTGTAATTTAACCTATGCTGGGTTGTTTTAACCCAAAATGCTGGGCAGTTAAATATCCCAATGTCCCAACGCTTGGTTAAAAACAACCCAGTATTTTTTTGGAATTAAGACATTTTTTTTGCTGTATGGTTTCATAAAAACCCTTTAACATCCACTTTTAGTTTTACAAAATGTTTCTAATTGTGGAAAATATCTTTTTTCCAACTGGTAAATACAACATTGTGGAGGCGTTCAAGTGCATTCATCTTATTTTGCCTTACCTCATCTTATCTCATCTCATAATTTGACAGTGAGAGGCAAGAGTTATATTCTTTGTAATTATTAGACATTTTGTCAAATAGACAAAATTGGTAGCTTTGCCTAAGTGGTTTCTAGCTTTAGTGTTTTGCTTATGTGGCATTATTAAGGTGTGACATCACGCTGACTTCCAGATGGTCTACAGGACTCATTTCTAGCTAACACAGCCAACACCCCATATAAGCTCTGTCCTTCATTTTTATTTAGTGTTTATTAAATGTGGGCTGTTGCCTTTGGGTCCCTGTAGGGCCTTTTTAGAGCACTCACAGGTTGTACAGCTAGACAGACCCCACCCTGTGTGCAATGTGTTAAAAATGTCTACTGCCATCCTAGTTAAGACCAGTCATTTGATGCTGACGCCCATAGTCATGACTACTTTTCAGGTGAGTACTATATGCTTTCTCTTAAACAGTAATTATGGTTGATTGTATACTTATGAGTGCACCAACTTGTTTACTTTGCAGCCATGGGATCGTTTACTGGATCATTTTAAATGCAGGGCAAAGCCCATTTAGCCAAATTACACAGCAACGCTCTGGGAAAACAATCTACAACACTCCCAGACATTTATCCATCGATTTATGGAAAGACACAAAAGGAGGTCTTTACCCACAAACACTTTCATGAGCAAGGGAAAGCAGAACTGTCTCAATGGCTGTCTTTCTTTTTTGCCATTCTGCACTCTCTGGAGTGGATTTATAGAGTCCAGCTGAGGCTACCATACCAGGGGTTGCTGGCAGGAGTTCCTGTTTAGCAAAAGGTTTATGATGTTGACACTGAGGTGTTTCTAGAAAGTGTTGTGCACGTGTGTAATCACAAAAATGCTGTGCTTTAAGGTCTGATCTGTCAGCATGCTTTGCCGATCACAGCCAGACATTGAGCACACAAAATCAGCCAAGTTTGTGTGTCAAACAGTCTGTCTCAACATAGACTTGCAGTAGACAGACTTCATGCGGTTTTACAGGATGAATGGGACCAATGAAATCTGTCTCTCACAATAGGGTTTCTTTACTGTATGGCCAGACAACGAGGAAGTGGTAGACTTCGGGATGGATGTAATATATTTTTAAGCACGAGCAGTGAACCATAATGCACCTACATCAAATCCCAGCTTCATGAGTCAATAGGGCCATAAAGTAAACCTTGTTGCTTTTGCTGCCTGATTTGTTCTACGTCTATCAATGTCTCAAAGCAGCTACAAAGACCAGACCAAACTAAACACTACACAGATATTCAACAAATAGAGCTATGAGAAAACCACAAGCAATATTTGTGTTGGGAAAGTCATGTGGGCTGTCAAAGAGGCAAGTCTCAAAGACAATAATCAAAGACAATAAGCCTTGCTTGTCTCTGATAAATGATAATAGATTGAGAACAGCAGTGGGAAAATCTGCATCTGTTGTGTTCTTCTCTGTCATGTTTGTTTGCTTCGCTGTCATCTTGCGTTTGTGTTGATCTGTTTTGCGTCACAGCTGTCTGCTCAGTGTTTATTAGGGATTATAACTGCCCAGTTGTTCTAACAAGACCTAGAGGGGGCATTGCAAAGTTCCTTAAAAGGACTTCGACTGGGGTCTCTGTTTGAATTTCTTGCTGGAAGGAATACTTTAAACTTCCTTAAATTGAAGGGATATCTTCTAAGGCTGGGAAATATTCAGTACTGGATTGTGAAGTAATTAAATAGCACCTTGGTTGGTTCACAGAGCATGAAATGGTTAGGTCTACCAAAAAAATACAACTGCATTAAATCACTGGGCATATCAGATTCTATTCTACATGACCTTAACATTGGATCAAATCTAAATTTGGGATGCTAATCAAAATTCGCTTTGATTACAGAAAAAGTTGGTTGAATTCTCTCACAATGCAACAGCAGATCCCACACAGTAGGCTAGAGTTTGCTAAAGCTGTGGTTTAAATCAAAGTTAGCTATCCATGACGGTGTATGCTCCATTCAATTATAACCAACCATGCATCCATTCCCCAGACAAAGAATAGCTCTATGCGTGCCCTCTGGTTGAGTAAGGTAATTGCATGCTTCTTTTGGCACAGGGCTTGTTGCATTTATACTCTGTACCACTTCAAGTCCCCAGTTGCATGTGGAAGCAAAGTCAACCCTGCTCTGCCTGGGAAAGAAGAGTGCATTTGGGGTTGTCGGTATGAACCCATCGCCCCTTGTTCTTCCTGTGAAAGGAGTCCAAGTCAACTCCGAAACCACAATAAGCCCAGTGACTTTGACACTAGAATCTCGAAAGATCCTGACCAGACACTAAAAAGACAACATTTTTTCCCATTTGACTTTTCAGGACGTGCCTGCGTGTCTCTAGAAACTTTCGCCACTGTGGATTCTGGACGTAGGACTGAGGTTCGGTCTTGTGGCAAAGTCTAATTTACTTTTGGATGCTGAAGCATTCCCCATTTAGTTTTCTCTCTTTCTCGTTTGGTAGAAATTTGAAATACCGGTGATGGGCGCATAGTGTCAACCATATTGTGCCTAATTTAACAAATAAGTTAAAGAATTTAATTTTATCCCAATCATTACTGTGAGAACAGATGCACAAGGGCTGTCCCTTTTAGTTAATAGAAAACAATATCAAATGGGAACTGGTGATATCTTCCAAGAAAGCAGCGAAATACGAGAGGAAAATGAGACTGAACAATGCAGCCAGACTAAACAACAAGGTTGGCACTACAAAATAGACACAGTAGATGATGTAATGGTAGCTGAATTTATTTGAATCTCTCTTTGATGTATAGCTTATTAAGATCCCTTTTCCCTGAAAACCAATAAAACCCAGCAATTTCAAAATTCACAGGGACATTTAAAGCCACCGGGCTTGTTGTACTTCACCCAAGGTTTTAAACAGCTCAGTTTCCCTAGTTTGTTCTTCTCCAAGTTATCCAATTGTTCCTGCCAAGCACCACAGTATTGGGACTGTAATGGTTGTTCCCGATAGTAGGCTGTTTAATTTTCTGAGGGACATAGTTTATAAGGAGTGAACTTCTCTGGGGGCATTTGTGACAGCTTCATGATTTCTTTAGCCTTTCTCACATCCCATGAGGTCATTGCCTTGTGCATCTGGAATTTCCTCCACTAAACGCAGCGCAAACCACACCAAGTGAAGACTAATGGATCAAACTGTTCTCTTCCCTCAGCTCTGGAAATATTACATATGAGCATTTCTCTCCACATTTACCGCATCGAGTTGGATGGCAAATTCTTGGAAATTGCAGAACATTTTATAAAAAATCCTGCTTTGTGTCTTTACTGTATGGTAATGAGGCACATCTTCCAGATGGCTGACATTTAGTGTTTAGCAGGTAAACTGTTAAATCTTTCCTCTTGATTTCCAGTGCCAAACATGCCAAAACGTTTTGTCACACAGAACATCTGTGAAACACTTCTGACAGCTCTGTGATCATGCTATAATCAACTGTAACCAAGTCATGGCTGGTCACCAAGGCTGGTTTGCAGGTCAATAGTGCACACACATTCAGACAAGAATTAACCTACAGCAATTATAGCCGTAGGTCCAAGGTGGGGTGTTATGAGTTAACAAATCCTATCCCAGGTAAAAAGTGCACTAAAATACACTTAAAGGGAATAATTTTGTAGCTAATATACTGTACCAATATAACAAATTTGTCTTGAGTACTTTATGATATGGTTTTCCAAACAGGGATTAGCTTAAGCCAGGACTAGACCAGGGGCGTCGCTAGACCCCTTTTACTGGGGCACATGCCCCAGTGTAAATCTTTTGTGCCCCTGTGTAAATCTCAAGTTTACATTTTAGCAGTTAACTATATTTCTTTACAAAGACAATCGCGGCAAAACGGATCTATATGCAATGTAGTTACCCAATTCACATTTGAAAAAGCGACGCAGCAGTCGCACTGACGCGTGCACGCCCCAATTCATGTCTGCGTCCACGCACCCATTCATGTCCGTGTGCGACTGTTTTGCCGTGCGCAGCCGCATACAAAGTACACGCGATTGAGTTGGTTTATGAAAACATGACAAGACTAACGTAAGTTTATAAATAATAATGAAAATCTTATTTTCACCCGATCATTGACGCATGTGATGGACATCAGAAATGCTTTGTGCAAAGCAGGAAAAGGGAAGCAAAAATGAGAGATGATGAGTTTAATAAGGGAGTAAAGACACATAACATCTTACCCTGTCAGGGCTCAAACATTAGAGGAAAAATCTCAGGAAAACCTCTGTCAATAGTCTATAAAATTGCATTGTTCACATACAAAAACTGTGTTATACTGTTCTGTATTTTCAGATATGAAATTAATATTTAGTTCACTAGCTCTAAGTCATTACGTAAATAATAGCAGTAACTAAGATAGATTTTTTTTAGTAGCAGTCATAAAATGAAAATATTCTTAAAAATAAAAAAGAAGTTATAAATCATTATGTAAAATGCAAATGTGCACAAACATATTTTCTCTCCTGTCATTATTTCCAAACATTTTATGCCTTTAAACATGTTAATAATGTTGTATATATGTATATATGAAGATGATACTTAATTATTTTTAAATAAATGTTTGTCTTTCCCAGTACTTGTTGCAATGTTGGAATAGTGGGATAAGCAGAGGAAATTGTATCTTGCACACCGCAGGCTTTCAAGAAAAAGTAAAAAAAAATGGGGGGCCTGTGCCCCAGTAGAGCTTTATGCCCCTGGACTAGACCTTAGATAAATAATAATAATGTATAATTTATAAATAAACATTACTAGTGTGCATCTTCAGACACAACACTCACACTGATATATTTTAAGGTATGACAGAGCAAGTTGTTTTCGGTCAAGACAGCACTAGCATTGAAGTTAGTCTGGGACTAGGTTTAGGCCCTGTCTTGGAAACCGCCCCCATAAGATTAACTTAAGAACTTAAGTGTACATACCCATGCTATTTTAGTAGGACTGTCAAAAGATTAATTGCGATTAATAAGATTAATAATTGTAAACAAAATAAAATATTTTTTGCATTTGTGTGTGCACTTACATACATACATACATAAAAAAAAAAAAAAAAATATATATATATATATATATATATATATATATATATATATATATATATATATATATATATGAAGAGTTTGGTTCCAAAATGCAATAAATCCATTTTGACAAATTTTGGTAAAAACGTGTTTTCTATACCAAGAAAGTGACAAGATGAAAACAACTATTTTCTGTTACAAACTTTCACATAGCATCTTTAGGTTATAAAAACATAAAAAATTCAAATCCATAGGTTGATTTTCAAAGATTTATTTTAAAAACTGATTATTTTTTCCACAAAATGCAATAAATCCATGATAAGTTTTTATTCAAAATGCTATAAATCTATTGAATCAATCGCCTATATAAATGTGCATTCATCTTTGCCATGTTATATTCATTTAGTTGACTAGTTGTACACACTAATTAAAAATATAAACATTAATGGCATTAATCAAAACACTTACTTTGTCATATTAAGATCACTGTCATTGCGGTTACTTGGCGTTGTCGCTGTAAAATGTTTTTGGTCCTGCTCGATTTTCGTTGACTTTGAGTAAAATTATGTAAAGTTTTTCATAAGATCCTCTGGGGTCAATGTGTTAGCATGAGAAGCTTGATGCTGTCGGGAGAACAAGCGGCCGCCTCCCGAGTGCCTCACAGGGAAATTATTAGATGTTGATGGCTTACGTTTCTTTCCCATCACAGAAAACCATCACAGGTTTAGCGATGCAATTAAAGTATTATTTTGTTTTATTTGTTGATCACGAAGTACAAAGTAGATGAGGAAAACTAGGACTCCGTGTACTCAGCGCGTCCGCCATTGTTTGTTTACATTGCGTGACTGGTGGGCTGTAATATCAGAAATGGATTTATTGCGTTCTGTAAAAAAGGGGGAGTGGCGTTTATCGCATTTTGGGAAAAAAGGGAGAAAAGATGACAGAATAACACGGCGGATATTGGATTTTGCGTAAAATTAAGATTTTACTTTTAACTATTGACCTGATATAATACTGATTTTGGCAGTAACTCATTTTTTTCAAAAATGGCGTTTATTGCGTTTTGGAACCAAACTCTTCATATATTGATATGTTTCATATTATAAATATAAATAAAAAATATACCTAAATAAAAATTTTCTTAAATTCAAACATGTATGTGTGTATTTATATATAAATAATATATACACACAGTACACACACAGATATATTATGCAAACACAAACTTTTATTTTGTATGTGATTAATCGTGATTAATCTATTGACAGCCCTAATTTTGAGACACCATACTAAAGAAGAACTTTACATTTAATTAGTATATTTGTAGCATAACATTATATAAATTACAAATGCACTTGCTAGTATTTAGGTGTAGTTTTAGTACATTCAAGTATATTTTGTTTACCTGGGATCTAATTTATTCTGTCTTAACTGTTTTGCCAGTTTACACTTTGGGTACACACTCTGTCTGTCTGTTTTGGGGGATGGACTGAGACTGTTGACTAAGGTTGGATAAAATAAATATTTTTAACAATGCAACAATGCTTATTTTTGTAATAGTAATTGCAATATTATATGAACAAGAACTTTACAACTTTACAATAAATTTTTTTAGTGCTCTTATGAATGTTTTCAGGATCACTTTGTTTAAGGTTAACTCCTAAATTTAATGAAATATTATACTGCAGAATTCTTAATGCTTTTGTTTTGTTTTGTTTAGATTAGCTTTACACTTGGGGTGTTAACATTTGACATATTTCATTTAAACCCAATTGTTCTTCATCTTTGTACCCCATAAGTTAACTCAGAGAAAACGCTAACACTAACCTACACCTAATCATCACTTTATACATATCCCAAAGTCTCTCATTAATTGCTAAAACACTACGCCTAAAGAGGATTCTCAATAATGGGATCTGGCAACACTGCGAATTCTGCACCCGCACCCTCAATCTCAGTAATTTTACACCAACTAAACTTAATTATATACACGGATGCCAACATGAGTTGTATGAAAAACTAATCAGTCATTCGGAGAAATTCAGATGTTATTTTTATATGAACAATTTACAGAGGTCCGGATCTTGGTGAACTCATAGCTGGCTATGGTCATGACAGCAATGTCATCCTATATAAAACACCTGATTCAACTCAGCTTGTTAGTCGGTTATTAGGAAGACACACAAAATTAAGCTTGTTCAGCTTCAGTGGAGCCACACCAACCAATCTGTGTGTGACATCACAGTACCACCACCCGATTTGAAAGTAGAGGGCTCCATATGGTTTTAAAACGCTCTTGCGGTACTGTGATGTCAAACGCAGATCGGTCTGCTTGGCCCCGCATGAAGTCAAGCAAAAGGGGCCCAAATCCCATCTAGGACACCCCTAAAATAGAAACTATAGAGGCATTATATGTATCTATATCGTGAACCATGTGGCATCAATTACAGTGGCACAGAGAAATAAGTACGGGAAGCAACAACAGTGACACATATTAATTTTGAATGCTAAATGCTTACGTGAACTATAAAATGCTGAGAGGTTTACATATGGCACAACAAGTTCTGCAAACAAAGTTTTCATAGTCGTTGCTTGACAACCGCATCATATTCCTCACAGCTGCACACTGTAAAACCTCATGGGTTTTACGAAATGAAAAGGCCTTGCTTATGTGACCATTAAATGTCTATCTTACATATGAGCTTTGGGTTTCTGAGGGTAAACTGTGAATTGGCTAGTAGAGTTTACACGCATTTCTCTGGCCAAAACAACAATGCTCAGTTGGGCAGGAGCAAATGCATGAAGTAAACGTGGGTGTGAGAATCGTTTCATATATTATAACCTACCGCCCATCTGCCAGCCTGTGGAGGTTCCAGTGTGTCTGCTCTGCTATTTGAGAAGACTGAATGGAGAAACTGCTAAGATTAATGTATTTCATCGCTGGTTTTAGTTTCATATAACAGTGCTGGCCATGTGGAACTGATTCTATTATCAAACAGAAGAAATGACTGCAAAACTCATTCACATGAATCAACTTATATTAGAGCTCCGATCTCAGACCTAGCGTAGCATTTCTGTGACAGATATGGCTTGTGTCCCTCTTAAAATGTAATCTAGGGGATTTTTTGCCCCATCAGGCATAAGAGGTCTGATTGCTTGGAAATTTTTTTTAAAGACCTCTCCTCAACAAGAAATATAATCTCAGCTACTGTATCATTTATGATAGTAAGACCAATATTACATCCATTCTTAAAACTAAGGGTGACACAAATGATTCATCACAGCAATGCCATTTTTGGTTCCCCAAAGAACCTTTCAGCCAGTTTCTGTATATAAAGTAGCTTTAATATAGTATCAATAACATTTATTCACCTTCTATGAAACAGAAATGTTATTTGGTTGTTAAAGATTTTTTATGAAAGCATATAGACAAATGACTCCCTTAAAGAGCACCTATTTCATTGCTTAAAAACAACGTTATTTTGTGTGTTTGGTATAATACAATGTGTTGCGTTGTTTATTGTTAAATTCAAATTAGTTTTTATACCGTACATTTTTGTAGCTCCAGATAGCCCTGCCTTCCTCAAACACTCATTGTGATTGGCCTGATACTTCGTCAGACGGAAATGTGACGCTCCTTACCATGTTTGAATGAAAGATTTGCTCACAACGCAATGCTAACAGAAGTTAACTTACAGGCTGTGAGTCAAAGCGGGAGGAATTATGATAATGTCGGTTGTGTCCATGTCAACAGGCCCAGGAAGTAAACTGTTGCCTACAATCCATGTGTTTGTTGTAGTACAAGAAAAGAGATTAAGGATGGAAATGATAACTCGCATAATTTACTTTGGGATTTGTACCTTTCGCATATCGCTAACATGTACTAACAAACACTTACACACCAAAGGAAATGTAAAATCATGAATCGGACAATATAGGTGCTCTTTAAGACTTCAGAAAAAGTTGTAAAACATGTCACTGGGATGGTATCCTTTAGAAAATGTGTTAATGTGTGCCTTTTAGGTACATATATGTGTACATTTGGCACCAATAAGTACCTTTGGGATAGTAATTTGTAACCCTGGACCCCAAAACCAGTTACAGTATAAGTAGCATGGGTGTATTTGTAGCAATAGCCAACAATACATTTGTATGGGACAAAAGTTTTGATTTTTAATGCCAAAAATCAGGATATTTAGTAATATTTAGTAAAGATTATGTTTCATGAAGATATTTTAAAAATATACAGTACAGTAAATATACATATATAATTTTTTATCATTAGTTATGTGTTGCTACTGAACTTCCTTTGGACAACTTTAAAGGAATTCTTTTCAATATTTAGATTTTTTTGCACCCTCAGATTCCAGATTTTCAAATAGTTGTATCTTCGCCAGATATTGTCCTATTCTAACAAACCGTATCAATGGAAAGCTTATATATTCAGAATCTTAATTTAGAAATTGACCAGTTTTGTGGTCGAGGGTCACATGCACTCAAGTAAAAAAGATACCTCCACAGTGATAGCTTTATTTTTTAATTTAAGAGTGTATGTACATTATGTTTGTGTTCTTACATTAATATTGAGATTGTAACAGCTATTGGAGCAATTAAATATCTAGTCCTCAAAAGAGGACATTGTATTACAATAGCCCAAGGGAAAATGCATGGGTTACTTTAATGTAAGTCATCAGAGAGAAGCTTTTTTGTACAGTATTGATGATAAAATATGTCAATAGCTTAGCTGATATCAAAATGTCAAAAATCAAGACAAAGTACAAGCCATAAAACCTGAACCATGACCACTGACAAGTCTTTGAAATTTTATGGCATACATCAAAACAATTTGGTTAAATTAACTTTAAAATCGTAGAATGTTAGTAACTACATTATGTGTGGTTGTTTAACTAAAATAATTTAAAACATATAAAATTAATGAAGTCTTTAAGAGAAACTCATAAATGATTTTTACACATTACATATAACACTAGTACAGGTGTCCTGAGTGACAGCACTAGGCCCTGAATAAAGCAAAAAGTGGCCAGGAATTGTCCAAACTTTTGTACACCGTCAGAAAAATCGTTTAAAACTATACCTTTTCCATCACTGGGGTGGTACCCTAAGGTCCTGTTTTGTACCTTACTAAACATAATATAATGTGGTACCTTTTTGGGTACATTCCTGTGCCTTAATGATCAATCTTTAACTGGTACCAAATTGTTCCTTAATGTACACAAGGTCCTAAGGGTAAAATATTGAACCCCAAGAGGTACACAGTTTTTTATGTGTTGTATACCCATATAGGTACACAAAAGGTAGCGACAGAAAAAGGTACAATTTTGTTCCCTTTTTCTGACGGTGTAGCCAATCAAAAAACTGCAATGACTTGTCATTCATTTAGCATGTTCTAGTTTGATGATTTCATGTTGGTTGTTGATGTCATCGGGTTAAACTACTGTTATACTTTTATTGATTTTATGGTCAGCGTTACAAACTACATAATAGCACACAGAAAGAGGTTTGCATACGGTAGAGCGTAGTAATGCACAAATACTGCTATGAGACTCTCACTGTCTCAGTCTTAGATATTATCAGACCTTCACCTTCAGAGGTGTCACTCCACCTGCAGGGTATAATCAGCCTGTCTGTAGTGTTATTTCAGCACTACTGATTTTGGGTTGTGTACAATTTTGTTGTTATACACACTCATTTCACATCCCCATCCACATTCTGCCCCCTGGTGGATAAGTGACACAACACAGGATCTGAACATAAGAAATGTAATGTGTATTACATTAATGTAAAAACCATCCACATGAATGAGTTTATAAATAAACCACAGCAAGAAATCATTAAAACATGCATTCATGGTAATTCAACAGTATATTTAAAAACAAACTTACATTCAAAAAATAATGTACACAATTGGAAATAAAAACATAAAACACCACAAGGTGGAAGCAAAGAGCTATAAATTAAAATGTTGGACTCTTAGCTCAACCCCATGTTCAGGGTTGCCAAGTCTGCGGTCTACGAAAATTGGCTACTTTTAAATTGTTGGCATGGGTTATTTATTTCCCACAGGTATAAGTTAAAAGGATTTAGTTCATCAGCTGTCAATCCTAAAGCAAGATGATTTCATTTATGGAGACTGTGCACTACACAACAAAATGCAAGAAGAAACTGTGCAATGACTGTAAAATATGTATTTAAGCTAAGGACATGCTGTGAGTTTTGGTATTCAGGAGCTACATCATTGAACTTGTTTTAAGCTTGTTTTGATTGGCAATTGGGCTGGTTTTGTTACGCAGACCTGGCAACCCTGCACTCCAGTTGTGAATCTTAGGCCATGAGTGGTTTTGTTTGTCTCAGTCAGTGACATAAACTGTAAAAAGTTAATTCATAATTTGTTATTTGTCACATTTGTTATTCATTATGAACACTTCAAGCTTTATTGGCCTTATGAAGGAAAAGCTACCAAGATATTTCCAACATCAGTCAACTGAATTTATGGTTTGTTTTAAAGTACAGCTGTAAATACTCATCTTTTAAATAAATTGACTTTACAGAATTGCTAAAAAATTCTGCTCTTATTTATTCAAGCTCGTCATAACTCAACCTCAAATAAACGATCTTGACAGACCACAAATGTTTATGAGACACGAGAGAACTAATGGTACTCGATGTGTGAAAATGAGAGCTATCAAGGGAAAGATCACATTTATATTTACATTTATTCATTTTGCAGACGCTTTTATCCAAAGTGATACAAATGAGAGAGCATTTAACATTTTGCCTAGGGGCCGACAATAAACATGAAAATGCAGTCTGTTTCTCAATTATAGATAAAGTAAATGATTTCATAAGATGAAGAATAATAGTGCACGAGTTCAATAATAATTTAGTTTTTGCTCAAAATACAAAGAAGATGAAAAACTAAATTATTTATAAAAATATTATTATCCACAATAATGATGCCTAAATTCTCCTTTTTAGTTCCACTAAAGAATACAATTTGCTGTTATTGACAATATTTTTAGAATGAACCGACCCTGAAACGTATGACTAAGAAACTAAGATAAAGAAAAATGCTGGCCAGCAACTGTTACAGAATCAGTCTGTGTGGTCTTTCATGTTGCAATCTTCCTGTTTTCAGGCTTGTTAAACATTACATTTCAACATGCATTCAAGAGTTTATTGCCTGCAAAACTACAAAAAATAAACATAAAAAAAGGAATTCAAACTATTTCCACACTGCCAGACCATGAAGGCGGCAACACACTGGATAAATGCGTGTATCCTTGAACGTGACTAAAAACCTGGCATCAACCAGCAATGCAAGATTGATGTCAGTGGCTGACTTGTGCCACGAGGCCTGTCCTGGTCTAATGAAAAGTGAAGGATTTTTTTCAAGGTGGACTCTTCGGAGGCGCTGTGTCCAGGGCCGGAGGTGTCCAGACAGACAGCCGATAATGTGGAAGAAGATGAGGAAATCATCAGAGAACTCACTAATCTCTCTACATTACAGCCCAGAGAGACAGCACACAGGACCAGGTGCCTCTATAGTCCGGCTTTTTGTGTCAGATAAATGTGACAGCCCTGGGCTTTCACCATAATGGCCTCTCTAAGGATAAACTGTGTAGTTTTCCAAAGCCGTCAACAAAAGTGTCCCCAAAAGTGGTGATTGTTATACAGGTAAAATAAGTAAGTACTTTTTGGTCTTTAAAAGCATTTTTGTCTTGAAAACCCTTTGAATTATGAAAGTTGATAGTTTTGTATACTATTAGTATTCAAGGCACACCGCTTGGACCTTCACATTTAAAGCACTTGTGATAGCATCACGGAAGGGCGATTTTATGAGGTTGATATAGGCAGCAATAAAGTGGAGCGAAGCAGGTGAAAGTAAACAAGAGGCAAATGTATTTAAACTTAGACCAGAAGAACAATATTAATTTTGTATCTACAGTATCTTTTCATTTTTAAATCAGCATCACCTACATGATGCTCAATTCTTCAAACTGTCCTGTAAGTGGCTTTGGATAAAAGTGTCGTTCATACTTAACACACAAGCAGAGACATGGCGAAAAAACCGAGTGCAAGTGATCAAGATCAAAAGAAAACAAGTCGTCGGAGCCGATGGTGTAGTGGGCAGCGCTCCGACATTTGTTCGACCCGAGTTCGAATCCCGGCTCGAGGTCCTTTGTCGATTCCATATCCCTCTCTCCGCCCTCTACTTTCCTGTCATCTCTCAAAAAACTATTGTGTATCAATAAAGGCAAAAATGGCCCAAAAAATAATTATAAAAGAAAACAAGCGAAAGCATAAGGGAATGTATACCTGAAACACTGACATCCCACTTCTTTGGCCTGTTCTCCCATAAATGCTGTTGTCATCCGGAGACGCGGGGGCAATTAATCTTTGAGAGGCAAAAAACACAAACCCACCGACACAAAAGCTATCAAGATGACAAGACGAGGCAGTTCAATATAGCAGATTTTCATTGCTATCAAGTACACAAATAGCAGTGATAAACTTGTTCAGGCTGAACAGTAACAGATTGCCACTGTGGGATTTTGTTGATATGTCCGTAATTGAGATTTTCAGTTTTACAAGATGAGCCGTAACACGCATCTGTTTGTTATCAGAGCAGAGACATATAGTATCCAGGGACAGTAAAGAATAATGAAGATTCAGAAGTATTAGGTGTTCGATACAGACTCATATGTAATACTCTAGAGACTGTGACATCATGGTGTATATAAAAATAGCATGGGCTTTCTGCCATTGATGGCGAGCGTTATACACCAGACTTGATATTTCAATCCAAATAAAAAGAGCTTTAAATAAGATATATTTTTGAATTATATACATACAAATCATAGGGTAAATTCAGGTAAGTGAACTTTTTGACATTCATCTCAATGTGATAAAGAGTCACAGATGTGAATTCACCCTATATAGTGTTTACTATTTTGTCTGACATACTATTTTTCCCATAGTCTCTGCACTCTTTGATTCTTTTCAGATTTTCTTCAGATTGTGTACAAATGTAGTTCTTGTTGTGTTATTCAGCTATAACTCAAAATGGTACTGTCTGTTGTAAGATGAAAAGAGAATGATTCGGTACTAAAGAGAGAAAGTCTGGCCTGGACTCAAATGTGGTTTAACCACTATTTATAAATCTGTCTATGTTTATGTGTCTGTAACTGCTGCTCATGTTTGCATTTACATTTAATCATTTAGCAGACACTTTTAGCCTAAGTGACTTACAAATGATGTAACAATAGAAGCAAATCAAATCAACAAAAGAGCAACAGTGTGTAAGTGCTCCAAAGCCATAAGAATTTACATAACATCATTTTTTATATATGGAAAGAGTAGGAGAGGAAAGATGTTGAAGATTTCAGGTGTTGAGGAAAGAGATGTGTCATTACTTGATTCTTGAAGATGGCTAACAACTTGGCTGAACTTTGTCCAGAAGAAAGTGCATAAGAGGGACTTGTGATTTTGTGAATCGTTGGGTCGGCCGAGAACCATAGCAATCTTTGCAAGGTTCAGCTGCAGGCGATGGTCCTTCATCCAGTCAGATACAGTATATCACTCAAACATGCCAAGATGCGAGCATGGGATCATCTGGTTGAAATGAGAAATGTAGTTGCGTGTCATTAGCATATCAATGATAAGAAATGCCATGTTTCAGTATGACAGAACCTAATTTCTGCCATGTAAACTGAGAAGAGCAGTGGCCCCAGTCCGGAGCCATGAGGCACCTCGGTATTAAAATGATGAGACTTAAAGACCTCACCACTCCAGGACACCCCTGAACAATTTACCTGAGAGGTAAGACTCGAACCACTGGAGTGCCAGTCCATAGCCCTTTATCCTGAGGGTTGACAGGAGGATGTCATGGTTAACAGGATGAGTACGTAGGATTTTGAAGCTGCTGTTGACAGTCTCAGAGCTTCAATGACAGAGAGAAGGGCAGTTTCTCTTTAGTGGCCGCTTTTGAAGTTGCTATCCAGGAGGTTGTTCTGTGAAAAATTGGAAGACAGCTAGTCAAAGACAACACACTCTGCTTGATAGTCTAACGTGATCTCATGAGAATAAGTGTGTATTGTTGTACCACACATACATTTACTTATGTTTTTATACACACTAAAACGTCTAATACTGATGTGTTAACAGGACTAATACCGTAATTATTTATGTATTAACAGCTTTACAGATGTAAAGATTTAAGTTATTGTGATTACGCTGGTCTGTCTATTATGCTTTTTATTTCTATCAGTACATTATTTTAATAAACTGTTTTGGGTAGGACTGTATTAGCGGCCTAAAATATTTTTAAATGCTATTGTTGCTTAAATTTCCCTAGATATTTGTGTCCATTTCATTACAGAATATGAAAATAATACACTGGGCATTTAAATAATTTTGTATAAAAAGGGTTTGGGGTAGGGTTAGGGTGGTAACATTTTCGATAAAATGGTTATGAAGGATGTGTAAATGGTTTTCGTTTTGTAGCTGTAAAAACTTAATAATGCTACGATTAAATGTTGCAAACGTCCACATTGTACGTTTTAGCATCTATTTAAACATTCATAAAAGTTAATTTTATAATCTTTATTAACAACTAAGGTTAAATGTTTATATTGTGAATGTTAAAATGCTATATCTACTACTATCTCACTTTTTAAACATGCTTACTATGACTTTTGTCAGGTAGATCATCCATATTGGGTTATTTTCATAAACACTACTACATTTACATTAAGAAAAACAATAAAACAATTAGTCTTATAAAGTGCTATACAAAGTTATTTTCAGTTTACTAAGTTTCAACAGTGCCTAGAGACAATACATGTTTAAAAAAAGATGGGATTTTTTTTTCTTTTTATAGGCAAAGCAATCATGTTCCCAAGTAATCATGTAAAATATACATTTTACCCTTATCATCCAACCAGATCACTTAGATATTGCAAATATTATATATTCAATCAATATGACAGAGCAACACTGAACCATTGAACTATGTTGATTTTGGTCGACCAATGATAAACAGGGGTTGAGAGTTTGAAAAACCTCTTTGAAAACAATCATTTCTGACAGATGTTAATAGAATAGAAATAGAAAAGTGCAAAAAAAAAGTCTACGATATCTACTTATTCTCTTTGGCCATGAGAGTTATTGCAAACTTCACCACACAGAATTTGAATTCCTAAAAAACTCATTCTTTAAGCTGTTTTATAAATAACCAAGGAGACACACAGTACCCCCGAAATCTAGTTATTCCTCTTTAATTTATTACCATAGTGTTTGTTTGAACTTAGCTTGTTTTCCAGCGGCCCGTCAGTTTCACCTTGCCTCAGTTCTCTTTATCAAACCTGCAATACTAGCAGAGCACAGTGAATATTTCTAATAAGCCTCAAATCCTCTTGTCTCTCTTCACGAGCAGAGGCGCCGCATACGAGACGGGAAAATGCATACCAAATCAGAAATCATTATTTTTGCCCTTCAGAAGTGCAAAAACAAAGGGCAGCAGGTTATCTGGCAGAAAGTAGATTGAATTTTACTGCTATTATTTGAGTGTAGGTGTGACAGAAAGATACAGAGAAAGATAGGGAACTATCAATTCAACCTCTTCTGATACCCAATACCTGAGCACAACGCATAAATAAGAGATGGACAAATTGCACAAATGTTTTATCTTGTACCGCATACACTCCATTTCGAATAATCGAACCAAGGTCAGCTCAAAGTTAACATATGCACCCGATGATAAACAGCAAAGATTGTGATGGTGACCTTGCGTTCTCATACGTAGCATATTTTATTTGGATGTTCTCATGAAGCTGTTATATAACAAGCAATTATGTGTGGGTGGGAATGCACTTAGTGTTTCCTCTGTTCATTAGTGTACATTTCTGTCATTAAAATGTTTTATTTGTTATCTCTTACTTGTTATGTGACTCTTTGACCCTATCTCAGTAGATGGAGCATATGGAGCTGCAGAACTAACATGTTTGGCCAGGATCTACGTAAGGATTGGAGGTCAGCGAGATGATTCTGCCCTCTCCACAAAACAGACTGCATCTTTGACAAATGGGTCTACTGCCAAGAGTGTATTTTAAGTGAACCCTACATCTGTTTATCATGGTAAGACTAATTAAAGTGACACCAGGTAATTTCAGGGACTTCTGGCTTTTTGTGTGTTAAACTAAAGCACAGTGCAGGCTATACATGTGTTTTCATTTGGAATCAAACCTATGACCTTTGTGGAGCTAACACAATGCTCTACCAGTTAAGCTACAGGAACTTATGCTGACATTCTGGCCAGTTCTCTCTTGAAAAAGAGGTTTTAAATCTCAATGAGATTATTTGGTTAAATTAAGGTTAAATAAAATAAAAAAATAAAATATATTTAACATTAACTATGGTACAGTACAGTAATTTATGCACACCCCAAAGAATCAGCTTTGTACCACAAGTTGCATGCATCTTTGTTGGCACTATATATATATATGAAGAATTGAGGTGCAAAACCCTTTAAGTGAGCCTGACATGTTTTCTTGTAAATTAGCATTTTTTTATCAGGCAAGTCATTTTACTGCTTTTCAGTAAGTAATAGAAATGCCTTTTCACAAATGTCACTTTAGTCATTTCATTGTCTTTCACTTTTGCAGTGCTTGCTAAACCACCACTTTAAAAAAAATCCACTTTTTGGACCAGACCTGGTAAACAGTTGCAAAATCACTAACGATGCAACTAGAAACATTGCAAATGATGACAGTCAGAATTCAAAATGTAGAAATTAAGAAACTGAACCACACATAAGGAGGCGCCGTGATGCATCTGACTGTCTTATTCAGGTTTTATTCAGTACTCACAAGGGATAAAGTTTCAATGTGATGCCTCCTCATTTCAATTGTCATACGTTTAACAGATTCTGACAATTTTCTGAAAAATAAATGTATACTATGTGCTGACAACATTTGTTTAATATCATTATCTCATTTTATATTAATGAGAACAACTAGAATATGCTTATTTAGACATTAAATAGACATTAACCGTCCTATTATGTTTAGGGTCAATCCGACCCCATTCAAAGTTTAACTTCTTTTAATACATGATTGTATTTTTTTCAGATTCAGTGACTTTTCCTAATTTAACGAAGACAAGTCAATAAACCTAAAATGTACATGATGATACATTTTTTCAATGTCCTCTACACATTTTGTAGCATCTGTGTTCTTTGGGGTCAATTTGACCCCAGGCTCTTTAAGCTGTATAAAACATAATTTTATAATATTCACTGCTATAATATTATAATATTCACAAATTTAATATATTCAATATAATATTCAACAACCAAACAGCGAGAACCACTCACGTAATATGGAGGAAATGAAAAATCCTAATTCTAATGAGAACTTTTATATTTCCTGTGCCGTGGTGGAAAACAATTCTCGCTGTAAACATGGGCATAGCAAACATATAAAAGCTTGTGCAGAAGCCTTCTAAACCATTTCTCTTTGGGCTCTCTCTTTATGCTCAATCTCAATGGTCAATGAAAATGGCCAAATGTTTTCTACGAATGAGATTTTGTCAGAGCTTTTTGACAGTTAAAGTGACATAGAGTAAAATGTGTCTGAGAGAGACAATAATGTTGAGGAGGACCCTTTTTGTAATAAGAGCCGCACCGCCAGATTTTTGAAACGTACATTGTATGTGTAGGTCGTGCATACGCCTAACAGGAGAATGTAATATATGGAGATACATTATATTTTGTCGCAATGTGCATGCGTCGTACATCTGTGTACAGGTACGAGTCAAAATAACTACACCTTGCAAGGGTGTGTGTTTGACTGTGCACGTACGTTCGCATACATGCGAAAAAAACTTTACTCCGGCCTTTATGGCGAGGCATTTTCTGAAGATATATATTAGAATATATATATATATATATATATATATATATATATATATATATATATATATATATATATATATATATATATATATATATTGCATTTAGAAGCAATGTAGATCATTTCAATGCATTTTCTAAAGCCTGCAAAAAATAATTTTATTCAGAATACATAACAGTTTTTCAGGTATACCCCTAAAACATGCACAAACAAAACAATAAAATTTAAAGCTGGAAGGCAATAATTTATCATTACCAGCCACTATGCTGAAATGCATATTTGACTGTAGCAAAAGGAGCAATATTTTCCTTAAACTGCAGCGTTTTTTCCTGTAACTCATTCTGTGCTGCAGTCAACCTCTCCTAAGAGGATGTGAAATGAGTATTTTCCACCTCCTCACGGCACTAGCAGGAGAGATGCCCGTGAAGGATCAAGTCAAGTCCTCGGGTCTATCTTTGCTAACCCTCTGTGCTACTGGAAATGGAAAATAAAAATTGCCCATGCAACACAAGCTCACCTCTATAAATTACAGTGTGAAAAACATAATTTATCGTCTGCTTGCGGATAACCCTTTTCAGCTGACTCTGAAATCACAGCGCACATAAACAGGCTGCATAAAAGGGCTACGGCCGCACCCGAGAGAATGCATTACACCATGAATCAGTTTATTAACGTCGGCTGGTGGCACAATGCCGGCGGAGGTGAATTTATTCATTCGTAAAGATCTGTTTACGACGTTTATCTACACTATGATGCCAGACCACTAAAATGTAACAAACAATGAAAACATAAAGATATGCTATAAAGAAATGTAATTAATTTCAAATGTAGTATTCTGCCTTGGTTTGGCCCACTGTAAGGCTGTCGATTTGAACCATCACAAGAAAACATAAATAGCTTGTTACTGGATTTATGTTTTATTATGTTACTATTGCTTTATAGCTTTTGAAATAATTTACATTTATATATTAAGTTTTTTTATATTTTTTAATTATTTTCCTCCGATTTGTTTCTTACAAAAAAGCCTCCTGTGGACAGGTGTTGAAAATGTGCATGTATGCTAAAATACTCAAACAAAACATATGTAATTTTGATGTCCATGTCAAGTAAATACTGAGCACCTAATGTGACATTGGAGTAAAAAAAATAAAAAAGTTTAGTTTGCATGCGCACATGAAACTATCGCATGCGCATGTGAAACTTTCGCGTGCGCACGCTTTCACATGCGTGTGCAAAAGTTTCACCTGCACATGCGATAGTTTCACCTGCGCACTCGAAACTAAATGCGATAGTTTCACGTGCACACTCAATACTAAACGCGATAGTTTCACGTCCGCACTCGATAGTTTCACACGTGAAACTAAACTTTATTTAATTTTTGCTCCATGTCCCTTAGGGGCTCCGTAAGTAAACAATAAACCAATAAAAAATAAAAACTAGCTTATTTCAGACATGCACATCACACAAATAGAGATCTAATAATTTCCCACGCAATGTGCTCAGAGTTTAATGTTAGCATATTGCTAAGCTAAAAACCACACTCTGAAACAGGCAGAACTGATATCTCTTTAAATTTTAAAGGGCGATTTATAGTCGTGCGTAGGTTCTACGCCCGTAGCCTCAGTTCTACGCGGACCGCAAGCGCTGTGATTGGTCCACCAGAACCCCTCCCGTCAGGTAAAAAAAACTGCGTCCATAGGTATTTCCGTTTGTGATGGTGAAAACAAAGAATGGCCAAGTTGAGGAGTGATTTAACTCAAACTGCAACAAAAGTCGCTGTTTATTTACATCCATCATTGCTGTTCTTCTCAAATTATACACAACAAGTTGCTGTTTCTTCTTCGTTTGTGGCTTAACTTCCAAAGCTTCTTCTTCTTTGGCGTTCGCGCTGCTACTGTGGTTACACGTGTGGTTACTGCATACCAGCGGCCTGCGCGCGTGTTTGCACGTCGACGCGGACGACGACGCAAAAGTATAAATGAAAACTAACGCAGAACCTATGATGGACTTATGATATTTATCGATACAATTTTGTTTGAAGAGCTTTAGATAGTGCTTCGGTAATGGAACATAGTGAGCAGAAATGCTTGCGGTTTCTTCCCTGCATTACAATGTATATATTGTTTTCATTTTCTATTTATTGTAACTACAATAATACACGAATGTCTTATGACTTCAAACAATTTTGTGTTTAGATTTGATTATTCCAGCCATTGCCTAATGTATCTCACCGACATCTGTTGTCTTTTGAGGCATTGCAGCGATAAAACAGATTGCATGAGCACCGGCACTAAGCAGCTGAGCTCAAACCGTGATCTCTCTCTGAATATGTGGCACTCAGGCCTTTGCTCATATTGCTCATATGCCTTCTAAATAAACCCGACAGATGTCTGCCTTCAAGGCAGGTGCTTGATAACTAACCCTGTAGGTTTCTCTTTAATGTTGTTATTCACCACAGAGAAATGAAAGGGGCTTGCTGGCTGTTTTAAATATGAAAAGAAAAATACTGGCTAACTAATCGTGCCATCAGTTTGTTTTAACATATTTGCTCAGTGGAGTTCTAAGATCAACAAACTCCACAAAGAAAAATGATTACCTTCTGGTTAATCCTCGTTTTTTTATCATTTTACATCTAATCAGCTATGCAAACCATGTTAAATGTTTAAACATGTATGTGTTTCTGAGGGAACAGAAAGTTTCAGAGTACATCCTGATGGGTCAGTGTATAATTGTACACCAGAACAAAATCGTATCTCTTTGCTATCAACCAATTCCTAGGCTTCATGAACAGAACTGCAGCAGTCACATTGAAATGACTGCAGATTTATTAAAGCTAATTCAACTGTACAGAGAAAAGAGGAGGGGGGGCATGCTACTCGCTTGGTAAGCATTCCAAAAAATCAAATCTCTGCTTTTGGAGAGAATCTGTCAGATTATTTTCAACACAATGAGAGCTTTCAAGGCTCTTCTGGGTTATTTATGACATATGATCTTTTTCTTATTTGGAAATTTTTTTTTGGCTGTCATTTCCATCATTTCTCTAACCACTTATTCAACCTCACTACACTATACCCTATTTACATTCAGTAGATGCATCCATTCGAAGTAACTAACAGTGCATTCAAAGTATAAATTGTATTAGGGCTTGTCAATGCCATATGCTCTACCAGTTGAACAATATGGAAAATGTAAGCTGTCATATGTCTACATGCTTGTCAGCCATCTTGTTTTGTCTTGCCTCCATTTTGCATTGCAGATCTTAGTCCCAGTTTGCATGTAAAGTAGTTTTGTGGCCTTGCCTTAATAGTGTCGTACTATTATCTGACACTGCAAGTCTCCCTATAAATATTCCTGTTATTCTAGTGTTGGGTCTTTATAATGGATGTCCGCTGCTCTCTGCTGTTGTTTGGATTACTGTTGTTCACTTGGTTTAATTGCTTAGTTGCACTTGGATCAGTTAAATGTATGGTTGCACTTGGATAACACATTTCGCCTCATCAGTGCATAAGACATATGAGCTGCCTTACTGTACACCTCCTAGACCAGTGGTTTTCAAACTGGGGGCCGCGAGATGGTGCCAGGGGGGCCCCAGTTTTATGACATTTTATAAAATACATTAATTTATCATGAATTCTGTGTAATGAAACATAAAAAATAAGGATACTAACCAAAAGCACTACTTTTTTGTATAATTTATTGTGTTTTTTAGTAAAATGTTGAGTTTTAGAACAGTTTTTTGTCACAAAATTTCTTTCGGGGGCCGCGAAGGAATGCACCGTACACAAGGGGGGCCGCACGCTAAAAAAGTTTGGGAACTACTGTCCTAGACAACAACCTTCTGTAAATGCATAAGGCTCCTAAATAAGTGATTTGATAATAATAATATGTATATCTAGTAATGCACTGTAGGTTGCTTTGGATAAATTGTGTAAATGATGTGGAACAATAAGACCTCCACACATGCAACGTGATCTTGTGAGAAAATGTGTGTATTTTTACATAAAGTGTGGATTTAACACACATACATTTACTTATGTTTTCATACACACTGAAACGTATAATATCAAATTGTTGACAGGACTAATACATTAATTATTTATGTATTAACAGCTTTACATATGAAGAGTTTTGTTGCAAAACGAGATAACCACCGTTTTGTTAATTGTTCAGAAATCGCGTTTTTTGGTTGTGCATTCCAATTCATTTCAATGCAACTGCAGTTGGTTTGTTTTGATTTAAACCTTCATAACTTAAAAAATACAGCTAAGTAGCACAATAAAACAAAATAATAACATGATAACATAATAATAAACATGTTTTGACAAAAATGTTAAAAAAGGGATTTATCTCGTTTTGCAACGAAACTTTTCATATGTATGTCACACCCAGGGGCTGGCTGCTAATGGCTAAAGCCACGCCACTTCTCAACTTCCACCTCGAGGAGGTCCCCAAAACCAACCCAATGACCAGACAACAACGAGGACAGGTAAGTATAAAATAATCTTTATTTATTAAATATTTAAAATGTACTGGGGAAATGGGGAAAGGGGAATTAAAACTAATATCTGGCTCCGCCCTCCAGGTGGGCCACGGCCAAGAGAAGGACAGGGAGAAAGGGGGCAACGGGGGTCCAAGGCTCTATGGACCAGGGTGGGAGGCTCAGGCTCCTGCCTGGTCTCTGCTGTCCGTGGCGCCCTCCTTCTTCCTGGAGGCAGAAATCAAGACAATGTGGGTGTTGGAAGTAATGTCCTGTTTGCGTACCTGGCTTTCTTCGTGGGGACTTCTCCCTCGTGCTCGCACAGTTCTTGTCGTGTCGCTCACTCTTACTCTCTATTTCTCTCTCCACAGGCGGTGACTGGGACACAAAGGTGCAGTTAATTCAATTCGTATGGCTCTCACCTCTCTGCTGGACACAGCGTACCGTAGGTACAGGTTCCACTCGTTTCCCTCTCGTGTTATTCACTCTCTCTCTTTCTCTCTCCACAGACGGTGACTGGGACACAAAGGTGCAGTTAATTCAACTCGTATGGCTCTCACCTCTCTGCTGGACGCAGCGTACCGTAAGTACAGGTTTCACTCGTTTCCTTCTCGTGATGCTCACTCCATGCCGATCGGGTACAGTGCGTTCTCCGTCTCTGTCAATCAACGGGCTCAAAGAGGTTGGTATATAATTTTTGGCAAAAGTGGCAGACTTACGACAATTTTCCGATGTGTCAGATGGGGTAAGCAGTTCCTACGTGGCGTCGGGGGTGAACCCTCTCGACTGGCTCGATGGTTACAGAGGGGTGGACGTCACACCGTCTCACCGGGCCGAGCGCTGCCCTCTCCTCGCTACGCGATCCAACACTGGACAGGGGCCTCGGGACGGTGGAATTTCTACACCTCTCTCTCTGCAACAGCAATTTCTACACAGTTGAACACATCAGCAATGCTAGTCCCTGATCGTACTCACACATCTGCTAATCCTTCCGTTCTTCACTGCCACTCTCCAAATCCGCCCAATGTCGAGACGGGGAAAAATCGTTCCGAGGCACCGTACTGTTGCCTTAAACCTGGAGCACACTCACAACATATGCTGTACTATATTATTCTAGGACCGGCAGCCTCTTCGTCCTCACTCGACGAAGTGTGTGAAGGCGGGGGTTTATCTGACAAGACACACAGTAATACACAGCAATCCACAGCAATATACAGCACCACGTCAAAATAAAGGTTTCCACAGCACAAAGACTCACCCACCACACTCAAGTGTACACAGAGGGCACCCGTCTTCCTCCACTTCGCTTAGATCGGATCCGGCGATGAAATATACGGCCTAGTTGGTAGTGTCGTCGTTGTGGCTGCTTCAGTATATATTCCTTCGGCTCACCCACCACGCTATCTTAGGGGTAGGGCCGCCCTCCTTCTCCTGGAGGTATCTAACACAAAGGCAGATCAATAACAATGCGTTTCCAATTTATTCTGAGTACTCACATCAATGCCGGTCTCAAATCCTTTGCACTTCGTCTCCGTTTGCAATATATTCCATTCCCGTTTCCCTTTAAGGTTCACGAATGTCTTCACCACCATACAACTTCAGCCTACGAGAGAGAGAGTTTAGACAGCCACCAGCAACGCACCAGACGAGCACAACACAGCGCTTCAACACACCAAAAAGCTTCCCAAACTGTGATTAAACATGGTCTTAAGTACTGCCCTGTTTAGCGTGTCCTCCAATCACCAACCGCTCTTCATAACTAGGCACAGGTGCATCCAATTCGGCGATTTTCCCTCTTACGGCGCTACCGGAAGTTCCGGTGTTCTGCCTTTCCGGTCCGGGCGGAAACACTTCCGGGTCACAAATGATCGTCACCTTGTGACATGTACAAATTTGTATGTATTCCTATTTATAAATATTAAAAGCGCAGGCATTGGCGTATTTTACTCATAATAATGACATGTTTTCAGTCATATTTTCTGACTTATTTAAGACTAATTTTATTTACTTGTTTACCTAATCAACTGTTCATGACTTTCAGAGAATCACATAATATTAAACAAGACTACACTTTAAAACCTCAAAATGAACAACATTTCTGTAATCAATTGACCATTTTGTAATATTTAGTTTGTTTGCCACGACACACAAAAATGCATTTTCTCCTATGCTTTATTCTTCTATGCAATAATAATTTCACCAAAACACAACATATATTCACAAGATGTTCATTTTATTCATTCGCTGTAATCCACATCTTTAAAAATCATACAATTGCAAGTAACAGATCCAAATTTAGCTCTTTATCGAGCGATCTTGATCCCAGTTTTCATTAGCAACCGTAAACATCAAATTGCGCGTTAGTTATGAATTTGAATTCATATTTTACACCTCAAGAAGTTTTACGACAAATTGCTTTACAGCAGTGATATCAAACGCTCATTGCGTACGTCACAGATTTGCGACATTGCCATCTTTTTTACGTTTTGTGGCTGTAAAAACATAATAATGCTGCAATTAAATTTAACAAATACATCTACATCGTAGGCATCAGTATCTATTTAAATGTACAAAAAAAGTATGTTTACTTGTTAATACTACGTATTCACAGTGAGACCAGGCTAACACATGACACAAAAACTACTTAACAAGATAACATTCACACTGTAAAAAGTAAAAGTTGGATCAATTTAAAAATTACTTCATGAAATAATGCCTAGAATTTGAAGTTTGTCATCTTACGTTTTCTCACTTAAAGTGAAAATTTAAGGTGAAAAAAAGAAAAAAATTGGTAACACCTAAAATATTTAAAAATGTTCAAATTTAGGTTGAAAAAATTAAGTTTTTAACAATTGAAGTAATTTTTTTAAAGTTGATGCATCTTTTAGTTACAGTCAGGGCCTGAAATTAACATCCGACCACGCGCCAAATGCGAGTGAATTTTGCAATTGGCGGGTAACACTGGTAGCCAATGCGAATCAGTGATGCGCAGGTTAATGTATAAACAACCGGCACCTGACCGACATTTTCAACTTACCCGCCCGCAATTAACTCGGAACGCAAAAAAATAAAAAAATAAATATTGTTCCCTTGGCCTGCATTTTTTTTTAAGTAGCAATTGTTTAATAGGCATCTTAATTTCAAACGACCCGACCAACAGGTGACCACAGGCACCCGCTCATTTCGTATCAACCCGCACATCACTGATGCAAATTGAGTGATTCATTGAGAGGATGCGACTGCTGTTTCGCAACGTTCATGTGATTGGAAAGAAGATGAGGCACTTCTCTGACTACGTTTAGATGTGCGAGTAAGTATTACACTGTTGGTGAGATGGGATGAGAATGCAATGCTGACATAGGCTACAGTACAATCACAGTTGCACAGATGTGTAGTGCTGCTGTGACAGATCAGAACTCTTGATGTGTCAACTTTATAGAGAGTTGCGCTACTGTGTCTTATACTGTAGTACATTTACATTCATTTTGCAAATAGAGTAATGAAAAACAACGTATGTGGGGCGTTTATGTGTGCAGTTTGGAATTCCCTCTCCGTTTGTGTGTGCGCGCGCGGGTTTAAGGGTACTCAATAGTGCACATACGGAGAGACGCGTCCAAAAACCAAGCGTACATACAGGGCCGCATTAAGAGCTCACAGGGCCCCAGGGCTATGAGTTACTGCAGGGCCCCCCCACCACTTTAGGTCACCAACTACAGAGAGAACACATTTTTCTAAAACACTGCTGAAGTTGTTTTACATAAATATAATATAGAATACTTAAAGCACTGAATAATATTAATGATAATGATTCGATGATAATGCATGGAATATACGGTAAAGAAACACTAAATAACAGGGCTAATTTGTAGTGGGCGTGGTAAGGCTTTGGCAATCAGATGGCTAGTAGTAGTCAATCTGCTCCACAGCCAATCACGGGCCCCCTCCTAGTTCGGGCCCCGGGGCTTTAGCCCTGCCTAGCCCTATTGTTAATGCGGCCCTGCGTACATAAAATCTTTTTGTTCTTGACAGGGCACATATAAACAAAATGATCTTCACAGTATTATTTTTTTAATAAAAAACAATTCTTTATGTCTTAAGTGTAGAGAGTCAATAACCAGTCTGTGCTTATTTGGTCTTAAAGAGACAGTAACCTAACATACTTAGGTTGTTTGATTAACATTAATGACACAGACTGAAGACAAAGACAAAGTCACTTTTGTAGCTCTAAAAAAAATATTTTAATTCATACAATAAAGACAGTGTTATCATTCACTATTCAGGCAAAAAAAAACTGGCTGAAAAAAAGGTAAAAAATGTTAACTTCAGGCCCTGGTTACAGTGCAATGAAGGCAATAAAATAATCTAAAAAGTCTAAGAATAAAATAAAATAAAGTCTAAGAATAAAATAAAATAATCTAATTACATTAAAGACATCATGAAAAACTTTTTTTTGTTTAAGTGCTATAATTGGGTCCCCAGTGCTTCTTTGTACCTAGAAAAGGTGAAAAAGATCAACCCAGTAGCTTAGATTTTTGCTCACACCTACTAAGTGGCAATCTTGCTATAACATGCTATAATAAATTCTCTATGTGGTATTTTGAGCTAAAACATAACACATACACACTGGGGACACCAAAGATTTATTTGACACCTTAAAAAAGTCTTGTGATATGTCCCCTTTAAAGTATTTGTATCTGTTTTTAGTATGAATATGCTCTTGTTCTCACCATATTTGAGTTCATCACACTGCTTTCTGACCCAGCAAGCAATAGTTGCCATTTTGTCGTTCTAAAATTTAGTAAAATAATGTTACTTAAAAGGCAGTATACTGCTGCTTTCCATTTTTTATCAAAGCTTTTGTATTAGAAGTGAACCTAAGCTGTCTTTAAACACCCCAAAAGCTGCGTTTTGAAACAGAATTACACTGCTTGTTGCACAGCAAATAATAGTGTTTGCCAAAAATAGCCCTCATTTTAACTAACAAATGTTCAACTTTCAACAATTACTACTTAAAACTCTCTAGTGGTGTGTAAAAAGAGGTTTGTGAGTTCAGAGCAGGTGTAACCGTCCATCTGGTTCTCCTCAGAAGGCTGAAATGGGCTCGGCTGATGAGAGCTTCATGCTGTGTCAGGTGCTCGGCCTGGCTGATTGCTTCTCGCGTGTCCTCCATAGTGGGTGATTATGAAAATGCCTCACAGTAAGATTGTCACATGGCACATAAGTGTTTATCTGAATCTCTGATTGTGGGGCAAGAACGTGGTTTGGCTGTCAGGGCTGATTCTGATGGGATCTTTTGATTGCTCGTGTGGTAAAGGGGAACCTGTTAGCTCTAAGAGAAAGCCCATTTCTAAAAGAACGCATTTCAACATTACTTTAAATCTTACAAAGTGGGCATGGAAATTATCATGATTCAACAACATGTGGAAATGGCACAAGGACAATCGTCTATAATGATCACTTAGAATAAAAGAGCAAGAGAATGCCGGTTCCAGGAAAACTTCAGTGCGGCTTGGGAAAAAATGGCAAAGTGGTGCATTTTATTGATCTTTGAAGCAGAGTCTGGGTGAAAACCAAGATGAAGTTTCTGATAATAAATTTAATGCTAGCATTGACGTCTTTGTTCAGAGAAAAAAAATGGATAAATGGTTTGATAAATCTACAAAAATATTAAAGCAATCAGTAACCTTTTAAAATGATCGCCCATTGTTGACCACCCTCAGTGCTCGGTCTTATAAATTATTGCCATATCCATGTTTCAATACTCCGTGGCTCAACAACCTTCACATTTGGCCATATGTGACATTTCTGAACAAGCTCCTGGCAAGTAAATTTTTCATGAGTGCTCTCTCCGAAAATGTCAGTTGGGTATTTGTCGAAGCCATAGTGCTAATACACCTGAGGACTTTTGAATTGTCAGGATTGCTCAGGTGCTTCAAATAAATCAATAGATCCAGTTGAAAAAAGGCAAGACTGTGACTCATCTCCGTGGATCTGTTAGCCTTGCAGGATCTTACATTTTAAAGATGTGCTTGCACTAGAAAACAACAACTGAACCTGATCCAAAGGTGCCAGGGCCAGCATGCTTTCTTTCCTTCTGTCTAGAAGAAAAACATGCAGTGGTGCTGTGTGGTAGCTTTCTGGTATAATGCCAAGCATGAACATTACAATCACCCCTGCTAACTGGTAGAGCAGCTTTGCAATACTGTGACCACCAAAACTTAGGAGTAGACATGAGGTTGCAGACATGTTCATGTTAAAGAGCCACACAGATCCAAAATCGAAAATGTCATGTCATGTAGCTGTCCATCAATGTAAAAAATGTGCAAAGTATCTGAACCAAAAAGTGCACGATTAATAAAGTTATTGGCTTCTAATGTAGGGAGTCGACTCTGAATCGCTGAAAAGAGTCGTCATATGGACTGAATCTCCTGCCTGACTTTATCTACGTAATACCAAAACTTTGCATAATAATCCCCGCCTACAGCCTTGCCCGCAGGAGAAACGTAAACTATGACCTGCCACAGCTAGTTAGTGTATAAACATCATATCACGGTGTGTTTTCTGTTTGTGTTGTTTTCACTACCAAAGGATGAAGATATATAAAGAATCTGTTGTTAAAATTACTTTTTCAAGGAGGGATATACTAAACGTTTGGCTGTGAAGAATCAGTGATTAAAATTTTCTTTTTCACAGAGGGATTAACTAGACGTTTGGCAATGAAAGATGGTTCAGTACCCACTTTATTTGGAACAACATGCGTCTCCTTACCACAACCTGTAAGTATGATTATAGCTACATACTTGATTAAATTAGTGTAAAAATGTTAATGTCTGTCGTCGTTTTTATTGCTTGGACAAATGATGAATGACGTGTATTGATGTTGTTTTTTAAACTCTTAATATATTGTCAGAGAGACACGTTAGCAAGCGGCTAACACATGCTGCACTTACGGTTTTGCTATGGCCCGGTTAGCTTACATACTTGCTTAAATGAGTGTAAAAATGTTAGTGTCTGTCATCGTTTTCATAACTTGGACTTATGATTATGATGTGTATTGATGTCGATAATGTGTCGCTTGACCAATCAGAGCAGAGTAGGCTACTGAAAGGTGGGGTTTAGGCAGACTGAGTCATTGAACGGCTTCACACAAACCATTTGGGGATCTCTGAGAAATGGGGTAATTTTAAATTTATATTTTGAGAAAATTACAGTGTTTTTTGACCTTGCATGGATTTAAACCCGTTGTCCAGGACTTATAAACAGTGATAGGATGCTTAAAATTTGCATCTTACTGGCTTTTTAAACTGAGGAATGTTTTATGACTATTTATGTGGGTCATTGCAATGTGACTTATCGGCACAGGGATGCCTAAATGTGTTTATCTTGTCTGTGATATTGTTGCAAGGAAAAATATTAACGTGACAATTTCTATTGTAATAAGAATACATTATAACCAGAGTTGGGTATAACGCGTTACTATGTAACGCATTACTGTACTCTAATTACTATGATAAACTAAAAAAAATAGGTAAGGTCTACCTATTTTTTTCATAACTAATTACTTATAAAAAAATGAATAACATTAACCCTATTGGTATTAAGCCACAGATCTATTAAATTATTATTAATAATGATAAGCCATTAGGAAACATTACATATTACTTATTCAGAGAACTTATTTGAGGCATCGTTCAACAACTGATAAACAAAGCAGAAGTATCACAGCCACCAAAACGCTCAGCTGAAGAAAGCTGGCAGTCGGCTGAAAGCTCACAGTCTGTGTCCGCCTGGTGTTTCAGCCGCATTTAAAAGCTTTGGAGTGCACATCCCCTTACGGGACGTGTTTGTGTTTATACAGAAGCCTATTTTACGGAAATTTTCTGGGACCAAAATGCTGTGTGAATGTTTATGTTTTCTGATAAATCCTCAAACATTTCAGAATTGTTTCCTTTCGCCCACATTAAGCCTGTCAAGTAAGCCTGCTTTTTATGCGCCTGACTGTATCCTAAATTTAACCAGCAACAGGCAATCTTTATTGCTTTGTAGATTTATTCCCCCGCTCTCTCGTTTCTGTGTTAACCTCAGCACGGTGTCGTCTTCAGGCGATGCTGTGATGTTGTTGTTTATCAGAGGTTTGCTTGACTTGTAATAACGGTTAACCTTTTTGGAGTTCGGCAAAACGTTAATCAATGTTGAGGTTGATTAAAACTGTTAAGGGTGTTAGGAGGAGGAGCTGAAAGTTAGATTAACATACAAAACAGTGAACCGAAATGTTTTCTGTTTTTTCATATATACTGTATACCTGTCATAGAGATTAAGGGCCCTATTTTAATGATCTAAGCGCATTGTCTAAAGCGTAAGGCGCACGGTCTAAATGGGCATGTGCGATTCCACTTTTGCTAATTTAACGACGGGAAAAATGGTTTGTGCGCCAAGCTCACGGTCGAAAAGGGTTGTACCTATTCTCGTAATGAGTAATGGGTGTGTTTTGGGTGTAATGTGCAATAAACCAATGAGAGTCTTATCTCTCATCCCCTTTAAAAGCCAGTTGCGCTGCCGCTATGTCTAATCCCTATTTAGATAATGGACTTTGAAAATACGAAAGAAAACCCCCAGTTTAAGAATAATTTTAAAAAAAATTGTTGTTTTTATTTTTATTGAAATTTTAATTTTTTTGAGTAAAACTTGTAAAAGCCGTTTTCTTTCAGTCATAGAAGTAAAAATAGCAGGCTTTTAATTGCTGTAAATGTATTTATATCCCACATAATCATTGTAATCTCATAAAATTATTTGCAAATATACAAGAAAAGGTTTGAACTCAATACAAACAAGAGATAAAGAAATTATAAACGTGCGGAGACCCGAATCGTTTCAGCACTACAGCGCCATGGGATCTTTAAAAAGCATTACTTAAAAAGTTTCTCATCTCACCATATCCACAGAGTCATCATATACAATAAATCCATAAGGTAGCATTTAAAAACATTTAAAAACAGATGCATTTGTTTAAAGCAAAGCATTTATTTACTTACCAGGCTACAGGTGAAGAAGCTCTTTACACCTTCTAACGTCTCATAATCGGTCCTCATTTATGGCCAAGAGACTCAATAATAATCTTTTACATTTCAATCCTTTAATCTTTTTATATTTATAAGCGTTTTTGTTCTGCTGAGCATTAATATGTGATAAGCAAACCTGCATTGTCGTCCCATTTATAGGTGAATATTTCTAGCACCCTCTTTAAATAACAAAAAACATATTGCGCCATTGACTTTAGAGCAGGTTTTTGTTGGTCAATAGCGTAGTCTATTTTTGTTGCCTGAACACACCTTGTTTTTAGATCAGAACGCCCATGGGCGTAAACATGGGTGCAAATGCATTTGCTATTTATACAACGTGGCACTAAACATGAAAATTATAATTGCGCCGGGTCGAAACTAGAAAAAGACACATGCGACGTGCTTTGCGCTGCATTGCGCCGGGTGTATGATAGAGCCCTATGTGTCACCATCCCACTAATTTCTGAATGGAGATTCACATTTATTGTGTATAAGAGCAGCTTAGTTTTTTGGTAAACTATTTTTACATTCCTTTTGTATGACATTATTGAAATTAATAAAATGTGGTGATACCTGTAAAATCACTATAAAAGGATCATGTGGATGTCAAGTGAAATTTTGGATCTTTAAGAGTTGCCTACTGCTCAGTATTTTGTCCACATGCAATTGATTTGTTGAAAATATAACAAAAGAACATAAGAGAGTAAGAGGGAGAAAACAATACACGCCAATGACGCTTTGGCCGGTTGACTGCATAATATGCTAACATTCATCATCCCTTACCTACAGAACTCTATACACACACAATATAACAGAGCATTACTGCAACAAACAATTATACAAGACATCATCTCCTTTTACCCATAATGCATTGCAAAGGGCGTGTATTGGTTATTCCTTAGATGCCTGATTAGGGTGATGGGTAATGCTAATGTATGTGAAACAGGTTTGTTGGGTACCCAAATAAATGGAAATGTAATCTCTCAAAAATCTCCCATAAATAAGAAAACGAGAGATATAAAGGAGAGTGTGAATCCTTGTTTCTCTTTTTCCTCCTCTTAATGTTGAAGTCTGTTTACTGTGTCTTAAAGTTAACAGATAGAAGGACAGCTTTGCTTACACAGCTCATGCTACTGAAACTACAAACAACCTTGAATTGGCTTCATACAACCACACAGAAGGTAATACATTTTTTTTTTAAGTATAAAGAGTTTTTTTATAAAGTTTGAAAAATTTGTAAATGTCTCGGTTACGACTGTAACCATGGTTACTTTTCGAGGGAACTTGGTTCTGCGTGTCCTTGCCATAACTCCTTGTGCCAATTGTGCTTCATTTTTACAAGCTAACGTACACTGTTTTTACTACGTATTTATACCATCCTGTGTCCGTGACTAGTTTTACACATTATTCAGATGTGCACACACTAATGACATTCCCAATAATCATCCCCAAGTGTATTTTCATGATGCAGCGTTGCGTTCCCTCGAACGGGAAGCATAGTTGGATAGATAAGAGGACCATAATTTCTTAAACTGTGCTAAAATCCCTTTGACAACCTTAATAGGCTATATAGGATATACCACTGCAGTAATAAAACTGACTTCAGGTAAATGAAGACAAAAGCACATTTGAAGAATTATTTACACACATATCTTCTGAAATCATACAGTAGTTCTTTTCAGTATACTGGATGTAACTACTACTAAAGTGTGCAAGTGTTTCTATTTAGGGATTTAATAATCCCACTGTGCGCGTGCACACACACACAGCTCATGGCAGTATGACATCAGTCACTGCAGTCTGTGAGTATTTAATGGTTTTGAGTGTTTAGGCAAGAGAATGTTTCCCACAGCTCATGCCTAATGACATTTACTCACATTATTTTACTCATACATTCAAAAAGTGTTAAACATGTTAATACTTATAACACCATTGCATATTTACAAACCCACATTTGCTGTCATTTACATGAAATATTTTTTAAGATGTTTAAATAATTTTTTCATCACGTATGGACATAATTCATAATTCTTTTTTAGCACTGCAAAAACACTAAGCAAATTACCAAAAACACAAAATCTATATTTGTTCTTGCTGTCGTTTCAATCTTTATAAATGTATTATATTTTTTTACAATAAGTGTGAATTACAATAGTATAATGATACTATAATAATATTAGCTACTAATATAACCCAAATTATTATTATTCTCAAATATATATGCCACTGCAACAATGACAGATGTTGACAGTTCTTATTTTGTCATCATTTCCTGCAGACTGCACAGGGCACTGTGTTTACTTGAGATTTTAACCTCAGGCTGAAGAACAGATGTGACCCTCCTGACTGCTGACACAAGTCACAGACTCAGATGCTTGTAGTTTATTTGACTGCCGCCACATGTTTCACCAATGCAATGTGGTGCACTTCACAGTTAAAATACAAAACTATCACCTCACATTTTCTCTGCTGGAAATGACTGGAGCAGAGTTGACTTTAAAAATAAAAGTTGGCTTTTATGTGTGTCTTTCCAGGGTACACATATAGGTTACACACACTCTAAGTATATAAAGGTGCACAGTGATGCCATAGAACATGAGTCTCCAACCCGGTTCGTGGACAGGAGACCCCTGCCATGGAAGAATCGTTTTTGGTTCCCCAAAGACCATTTCAGTCAAAACTTTTTACTGTAAACATTATTTTCATCTAAAGAACCTTTTCTTTAACAATAAGCTTTTTTTGCAACAAAAATCTATGACATCATGTAGGACCTTCATTTTTGAGAGTGCATTATGTAAAACAGTGCACGTTTGAAATTAGTTGTAAAGTATTCACTCATTACCTTTTAAGTTCAAGAACACAAGATCAGTTTCAGTCCAGTTTATAAATAAATGAATGAATCAGGTGTCATGAACTAGATTAGCTGATTCAATAAAAATATCAGACTTACTTGTGAATCTTTCATTCACAAATTGTACATTGCCACGTTGGGCTAAGACTTTTTCAAATAAACTTAAAAACATGACAGTCGAAAAGCCATGATAGCTTCAAAATATTTAAAGATCCAGTAAGATGACGATTTTTTTTGTTTATAAGTCCCGGGCAACAGGTTTAAATGCATGCAAGGTCAAAAAACACTGTAATTTTCTCAATAGGGGAGAGTGGGGCAAAGTGAGCCAGTGGGTAAGTTGACCCACCCCCTGTATCTCGGCTACCATACAGATTTGTAGCCATCTGACCACAAATCCAGGTAGCAACCATCATTTCTATTTGACTATGGTAAAGAGAAGCACAAGTTAAAGAGATAAGTATGATTTTTTTACAAAAAACTGTTTTTATCCCATCAAAGTTAAATTTATACATGTCAAGTATAATGGCTGTTATGTTAAAGCAAATTTATCCAGGTCTAAATATTTATACCATACATATTGGTGATAGGCTAATGTATAAAACCAGGTCAATGATTTAGCTAAAGATTAGCCTGAATTACTAAACTAGGCAGTTTTTCCCAAAATGGTGGCCGTGGGGCAAAGTGAACCAAATGCTGTGGGGTAAATTGAACCAGCGGTTCAATGTACCCCACCATGATGTTTAGTTAAAAAAAAATTAAATAGAGCAATCAACATTATTATTATTATTACCCTTCCAAATAGGGCAAAAATAGACAATTTCATTAAAATGACAAATCCTAGGGTTGTAAATGGACATGTAAAAACGTTTCTGGATAATGTTTGCACTTAATAAAGTTACATACCTTCTATGTAAATATCAAATAACAATTTAACACATTATTTCAATGCATTCTTTGGCACCCTTAAAATTAAATTTAAGAATGGTGTGAATTTTTTAACTATGTTCGGGTTTAAACAAAAAAAGTTAGTGGGTCAATTTACCCCTTCACATGGATCAACTTACCCCTCAGCTGGGGCAAGTTGAGCCACAAGAGCACTTTTTTTTGAGAAGCCACCTTTTCAAAGCCCTTTGTTATAATGGCATTCTTATCATTTCATTTGACAGGAGACATCCTTAAATAAAGGTTGATGGTTTTGTTTGACTTCTGTCTCATTTTTTCAGGCAGATAAGGCAACATATGTAAAAACTGGCTCATCTTACCCCGCTCTCCCCTATATACATTTGAAATTACCCCATTTCTCAGGGATCCCCAAACGATTCGTGTGAAGGCGTTCAACAACTCAGTCTGCCTAACCGGGTCATAGCAAAACCGTAAGTGCAGTAAGTACGATAGAAACTAACATTTTACACTCATTTAAGCATTTATGTAAGCTAACTGGGCCATAGCAAAACCGTAAGTGCAGCATGCATTATCCGCTTGCTAACGTGCCTCTCTGATAGTATATTAAGAGTTTAAAACACAACATCAATACACATCATTCATAATTTTTACACTAATTTAAGCAAGTATGTAGCTATAATCATACTTACAGGTTGTGGTTAGGAGACGCATGTTGTTCCAAATAAAGTGGGTATTTTAACCACTGATTCTTCACAGCCAAACATTAATTAAAGCCCTCCGTGAAAAAGTAATTGTAACGTCTCGGTTACGGATGTAACCCTCGTTCCCTGAAGGAGGGAACGGAGACGTCACGTCGTGACCGACGAATTGGGAATTGGGAACTCGCTTAGAGAGACCAATCTGCTTCGTATACTACTAAAACGCCAATGAACTTGGCATTGAGATATTTGCATAATGCTGGCGCCGCCCCGCCAGGTGCGTATATAAGGCGCACGTGCAAATAGGGAAATCAGCTTCTGTTCGCTGAGAAAGCCGGAAGGTGACCGGCCTAAACAGCAGGTGGCAGCACCTGTGGCGACGGGACGTGACGTCTCCGTTCCCTCCTTCAGGGAACGAGGGTTACATCCGTAACCGAGACGTTCCCTTTCAGTCGGTCACTACGACGTCACGTCGTGACCGACGAATTGGGAATCCCTACCAAAACGCCACTGAGGGCTGACCTCTTCCAGTGTCTGCGTAAAGCCCTCCGGTTCCACTTAAGGATAAGGAGAATTAGGTTTTAAGGCAGAAGGCCGGGCACTAGATGTTCCTTTAACCCACAGTAGTGCCAGCGACTGGGAAGCTCCCTATCTGAGCGGTATAGGGACGCTGCGGAAGCCACCGCCCCGTTAAGGGCTATTGGTGGGCGAAAGTCAACCGTAGTTGAGGTCTAAATGACAGCCGTGGCTGTGTAAGCAAAGCAGTGCTCTGCTAAGGGAAACGTGGGCTAGTAGGATTAACCCCACGGAATAATACTCACAAAGGAACCCGTTGGGACGCAATGTGGGGCCCTGGCCAAACACGTAGGTTCGTAAGAATACAACTAGTGAAAGGCTGACAGCCAATGCTCCGCAACAAAGGCTGTCAAGGCAGTGGAGAGAGCAAATCAAACCATTACGCATTTTTGCTCTGTTAGCCTTCCATACTGAAAACTCAATTTGGAGCCTCAGTCGGAGGCTGCAAGCCGACTTGCGAGTCTGCTCTCCGTGCCCTCCCTGGTGAGGAAAAGAACACGAGAGGATACAGGCTCGATACGAACATTGTAAAATCTAATGAACGTATTAGGTGTCGCCCAACCAGCAGCTCTACAGATGTCTGTTATCGAGGAACCACGAGCTAAAGCCCAAGATGAGGCAACACTCCGTGTGGAATGGGCTCTCAAATTAAAGGGCAAGGAATGCCCTGCAAATTGTAAGCTAGGGCGATAGTATGAACTATCCAATGAGACATCCTCTGCTTAGTGAAAGCTTTCCCTTTCTGCTGGCCACCATAACAAACAAAGAGCTGGTCTGAGGTCCTGAAGCTTTGCGTGCGGACCACGTAGAATCGCAGTGCACGTACGGGGCACAACAAAGCCTCGGTTGGGTTTGCCTGCTCCAAAGGCAACGCTTGCAAGCTCACCACCTTATCTCTGAAGGGAGTGGTGGGAACTTTGGGCACGTAGCCTGGTCTGGGTCTTCAGTGAGACAGCAGGACCAAACTAAAGGCACGAATCGTCAACAGAGAATGCATGTAAATCTCCTACTCTCTTCATGGAGGCCAATGCTAGCAGGGTCAGAGTTTTCATTGATAAAAACTTAGACTTGCACACTGCAAAGGCTAAATCGGAGACCTGAAGGCTTCAGCACCATGGACAGGTCTCAGGAAAAAAGAGGGAGGGCGCGAGGGGTTTAGCCTGCGAGCGCCTCTTTAAAATGTAATAATTAAATCATGCTGGCCAACTGATCTGCCGTAGATAAGTGAGTGATGAGCAGAAATAGCGGCGATATCAATTTTAATGGCGGAGGGACAGCCTACCATCTAACCCATGTTAAAGATATAAAAGCATAATGTTAAAGGGCATTCTCTGGGTCCTCGCGTTGCGAAGAGCACCGGGTGACGAAAAGGTTTCATTAAGCGCGTAAGCCCGTCCTGTGGACGGTGCTCGAACCGCGTCGATGGTGTTAGATACCGCTTGCGATAAATCACCTAAACCTTGCGCGCGCCCAACGACCATACATGGATATCCACAGGTCGGGGCGCGAGTGCCAAATGTGCCCCTTCCTAAGAAAGAAAGTCCTTCCTCAGGGAAATCCGCCAGGGAGGGCTGTCGCGAGGAGCATTAACTATGAAAACCAATTCTTGGTCGTCCAGTACGGACGATTAATAAAAGGCTCTCCTCGTCCTGCCTGACTTTGCACAGTGTCTGCGCAATAAAGCTCACTGGAAGGAATGCGTATTTACGCACCCCCCGCGGCCAGCTGTGTGCCAACGCATCCACGCCGAGGCTGCCCTCGGTTAGTGAATAAAATAGGCGACAGTGGGTATCGTCCGGCGACGCAAACAGATCTATCTACGCACAACCGAACTTCTTCCAAATTAGCTGGACCGTCTGGGGGTGGAGTCGCCATTCGCCGGGGGCGCAGCTCGGAAGCGCGTACCGCTGTATTGAGCGATCCCAGGATGTAAATGGCACGAAGGGACCTCAGATGCTTCTGACTCCAAAGGAGGAGATGACGAGCGAGATGCGACAGGTGACGAGAGCGCAAAACCGCCTTAACGGTAAATAACGCAACAGTCGCAAAGTTATCGGTGTCGAAAAATACATCCTTCCCTCGCATCTCCATAGCGGAGCGTACAAGTCCCAGATATACAGCGCACCGCTCGCGGCAGTTGGGGTGCTATGCACACCCCAGACTGCAGGCCCGTCATACGTGGCTGAACATCCCGTGCTTAGGGCATCGTATGCTACAGAATGCCAGGAGACCCCTCAGAGGCATATCTTGCTATCAGAAATGCTGGGTCTACCACGGGGAAATTTAATTGACACGCAGGTGTAGTGTTTACACAATGTATGCCAGTGCGCCACGCTCTCCTCGAGACTCGATCGTAAAGCCAACGCTGAAGCGGTCTCATATGACCCAGCTCGAGCAGTGTCACGGCTGCAGCATGCTGTCATATGTCCAGGAGCTTCTGAAATTGTATCAGAGGGACCGCGTACTTCCTCGAATTTAACCGAGGCAAGTCAGAACTGACTAGTTGCGCGCTCTTGTAAAACACGCCAATTAGTTGATCGAGTCTAATTCCATACTGAGAAAAAGGATCCTCTGCACGGGGCAAAGTTGCTCTTTCCCAGTCGACCTGATGACTTAAACGAGCGAGATGCCGAAGCATTAACTCTCTGTGTTCGCGCACGTCTGCCAAGAACGGGCTATTATAAGTCGACGTAAATAAAAGCAGAATGCGAACAACGCTCTCTCTCTGATATTTTAATGCCGTGACTAGCACTTTCATGGAGACACGGAGAGAGAGAGAGACAGCTCGAATGGTGTACTTAATATTAATATGCCCACCCCACGACGCAAAGCGAAAAAACGGTCTAAGGCGAGCGGAGATGGACACAAAAGTACACGTCTTACAGGTCTAAGGCTGCAAACCGATCTGAATATTGAAATACGAGCCTCGGCGTTATCATCCAAAAAAAGACCACCTCTGTAGAGCCGGGCGTAAATCAAATCGATCGTAACCCACAGCGTATTTTGGGTACTATGAGATAAAGGCTGGAAAACCCTATCATCATATCATCATCTCGGTAAGAGGGACCGGCTCGATAATCCTTCGCCAGCAGGACATCGACTTATGCACGCAGTACATGTGCATCGGACACTTTCACTATAGTGAAACGAAAGCCCGAGAATTTTGGGGTTGTGCCGGTAATTGTATTTCGTAACCGAGGCGGATCGTGCGTAAAACCCAACGAAACGGGCTGGGAACTGAAGCCAAGCACCCAGGCACCGTACGAGGAGAATTAACGACACTACCCGTGTACCCGCGGCGGGGCAGCGAGGCGGGACAGGCGGGACTGCCGGTGCGTCTGCCGTGACAGCATAAGCATCTACAGTATGTGTGTGTGTGACACTGACCTGAGCCCGCTGAGGGAAACGGTCGCCCGGTCTCCTCAGCTGAGGACGCAGACTCCGAAGGGGTTGCTGGTGGTCCGGTCTCCTGAGTGGAGGGCTCGGACTCCTCAGAACACCCGCTGGCGATAGAGGAGAGGTAGGGTGAGCTGGTGTGTGCCCGCTCACGGCTCTCTCGATCCTCTGGAGACCTGGAGAGGGAAGAGGAATGCACTCTGTGTGTGGTTAGTGGGTACCGGCTAAACAGCCGGTGGAACATATGCAAACCAAGAATTTTCCACCCGACCCTCTATCGGGGAAAGGAGCGAATCACCGTCTCCTGAAGAGTGATCCTCTGCCAATCCAGGTCGCCCGCTTACTGGCCACTTAAACTCCCGATTTCACGGGAAGCGGCTAAGCGGGCGGGGCGAGCTGCTGACGACCGGTTCCCCCGCGCTGCCGAGATGGGGTCCGAGGAGGGGAACGGAGGTGGTCGCCGCAGGACGCCGACGGCGAGAGGCAGACTGAGGAGCCGGCGTGGTGGTTTTTACCCAGGGCAGCTCTCCTTCGCCGGGCATGACCTCAGAGATCGCCTCAGTCTGCGCAGCGGAGCTGTACGACTCCACGGCCTCGCCGAAGAGGCCGGTCTGTGAGACAGGAGCATTCAAGAAGTTGTTCTTGCCTGCGTCCGTCAGCCAGACACAGCCAAAGGTGGCGATCTTGAACCACTGTCGTGAACATCGCACGACTGACGGTCGCGGCCTCCCTCGTAAATCCTTGGTGAACCCGTAGCAACGTTATTGCGCGCAGGGCTGAGGCCGCCTCTCCGCATGCCTGATGGGCAGCACCCGTCACCGGACGACTGTATACAAACACGGGAGGGAAGGGTTGGGTGGTCCCTCCAGGACCGCAGCTGCATCGCAACCCCCTGCTCCACTGAAGGGTCCCCGCCCTTAGCGGCTCCATTGGTGAGGGAGGTGAGGGGTGAAAGCTGAAGCTGAACGGCCGGATGGCCGCAAACCACGTCAGCTCTTCGTGCCGTCGGGAAGAAAGGCACAGGAGCAGAGGACCGAGAGGCCCGAGCAGCTCCGAAATACCAATCACGTGGGCGGTACGGTTCGGGCGGAGAGGGGTTAACCTCTCCAACTCTACCGTTACCGCCGCTCGAGCGGGCACGGCCGCCATCTCCGGAACGACTCCACTTCGGAGGAAAATTGGACACCCCTCTGATGCTGCAGAAGTGAACGGGACCAGAAGGAGGTCCAATAGATTCGGCAGACATCGTAGAACACGACTCTGCCGTCTCCACCGGAACCTCAACCGGCTGAGGATGAAAGGCCGGTAGGTGGAGGACGCATCCTCCGTCTTCCTCAGCGTAGTGATGCGAAGAGCGTCATGCGAGCGCTTGACAGTCGCACCATGGCGGTGTCAGCACTGCAAAGACGCGGACAGCATTCCCGTAGAAACGTCAGTCGTCTCCGCAATCCAAGAGGGTTATGCTCTCACAGAGAGAACAAAAACTCTCCACGAGCGCAGCCTCAGAGTGCTTGATGCCCAAGCATGAAGACAGCGCTCGTGACCGTAACTGGAACCCTTATACCTCTCACATCCAAGATCGCATGGACGAAAAGCAATCCTGAAAAGGACGCCGATCTCCGAATATACGAGAGAGTGGCTGTCTTTAAAAAGACACAGAGCTCTCACGTATCACTCTTTTAGGGAAATCACTCTTTAGGTGCTCAGCTGATGATGCGCACAGGGAAAGGCAACGCACACACTAAACTCAAAACAAAAAATATGCAGAGCAGTGGAATACTGCGAGCGTCCGCTGTGTTAGTACTGCTTGTCAATCAACTTCAGCAACCGTTCCCAGAAGAGCACATAGTAGCTTCTCAGTCAGATAAAGCCGGCTTTCGAAGCGAAAAAGCTGATTTCCCTATTTGCACGTGCGCCTTATATACGCACCTGGCGGGGCGGCGCCAGCATTATGCAAATATCTCAATGCCAAGTTCATTGGCGTTTTAGTAGTATACGAAGCAGATTGGTCTCTCTAAGCGAGTTCCCAATTCCCAATTCGTCGGTCACAACGTGACGTCGTAGTGACCGACTGAAAGGGAACCACTGATTCTTTACAGCCAAACGTTTAGTAAATCCCTCCTTGAAAAATTAATTTTAACCACAGATTCTTCATACATCTTCATCCTTTGGTAGTGAAAACAACACAATCTGAAAACATGGCGTGATATGATGTTTACACAGTAACTAGCTGTGGGCAGGTCTTAGTTTTTGTTGCTGTAGGTGGAGATTATTATGCAAAGTGTTGGTATTACGTGGATAAAGTCAGGCAGGAGATTCAATCCATATGACGACTCGTTTCAGCGATTCGGAGTCGACTCCCTACTTTAGAAGCCAATAACTTTATTAGTCGTGCACTTTTTTGTTCAACTACTTTGCACATTGTTTACATTGATGGACAGCTACATGACACACTGCAATACAGGCCATTTTCGATTTTGGATCTGTGTGGCTCTTTAAAATATAAGACGTGCCACTATATATTATATAAATCAAGTTGTGAGAATATTGATATGATGATTGTCATGTCCACGTCAACAGGCCCAGGAAGTAAACTGTTGCCTACAATCCTTATGTTTGTTGTAGTCCCAGAAAAGAGATTTAACTTGCATTATCGTTTACTTTGGGGTTTGTACCTTTTGTATATCGTTAACGTACTAATAAACAAGTACACACGTGCGTGAATCAGACCATACTTGCTCTTTAATTTTGCCCATGCATGTTGACACTGGACATGCATGGATATGCCCATTTAGCATTTACTACTGTACACTCAAAAAATTTGCTAAATAGTACTAAAAGCTTGTAATCATAAAGGAACAATTTTAGCACTACAGAGCACCTATATAGCACCTCTCTAGAACCATAAGTGGTGCTAATGCATGTCTATAGCACCACTTATGGTTCAACATGGGTGATATGTCCCGCTTAAAGTGCTTCCCTGTGATTACAAGCCAGTGAACCACTTTTAGTGCTATTTAGCATCATTTTTTGAGTGAATACTTTTTAATCTGCACTCTATAGTATTATATATTTCCAAATTTCCCTGCATTTTAATACTATCTATATTGATTGTTTATTGTTATGCAAAATTGTACCTTGAAATGAACTGAACAAATTGAAAGACATGGTGAGTACATTTTTGGGTACACTATTCTTTTAATCATGACTTCAATCAATAACTTCTCAGATTTATTGTCCTAAGTACATTAATCTTCTAGTGACATGTAAAAGACAGAGAGAGCAATGAAAGCCAGGGAGACAGGCAGTTAGAGAGAGAGAGAGAGAGAGAAAGGGAGAGTTGAGTGGGTTAGTGTGGATGTGCACCCAATCTTCACAGTACCCTAATAAATGTATTTCTCTAACCTGAGCTAAAGGTGACATTAATCACTTTCTTTAGTTAGAACTTCCATTTCACCTTGAGAGCACCTCACCTGTTTTTATCAATATTAATGGTTCCCTCTTCTTACTTAGCCAAAGCTATTTCACACTTGGTTAGCTTGGCCATGAGAAGTGTCTCAGGGGCGGTATATTTAGCGGGCTTCCTAAATATTTTTTCGAGATCCCTAATCAGGCCACCAAGCCTGATTCGTGCTTAACACACTACAAAATTTCACGCAAGTCATTTATTTTCCTCTGGCTGATCACTCAGTTCATGCATAGCGCAAAGACCTTTAAGACGTGCTTAGAGAATTCTAATTGGCAAGTGTTCAATAATGTACACAGTTCCCACATCGTTGTCAGAGTCCGAAAGAGTATTTCTCTACACACATACTCAACCAAGTATGAATAATAGAAAGTAATAATTACATTGTCTATAAAATGGATGAAAATGTAAATTCAAATGCGTATTGTTACGTTCCTGATAATGTAGCTCTCTCCCTCCACTGAATAATTTCATGTGTCCTCTCAAGTGCCAATAATAAAGTGGCAAATGCTCTTCCACCCCACCTCAATGTATGCTGAATATAAAATGAAAATTGTGCTCTGAATTTATTAAAGGCCAAGCATGAGGTGTATCACAGTGCATATGTACTCTATGCTTAGATCTCTTATGCAGCACTGCTTTATCCCAATTTCTGTACCGGTGACCCACAGGTCCCTTGATCCCCATACTCTTGCATGTTGCCTGAAGCTACACCCTCACGATTCAATCCCCATCTCTAAATGAACCGGTCGGACTCACTGCCTGGGTTCTGACCTTGAATCACTGAATACAGCTAGGAAAGCATATTTCTCTCCCACAAACACGGATATAGTATGTTGTTCACTGGTAGTATTCGGGAAGCAGCTGACATCTGCTGAAACAACCTGTTGAACAAGTCAACATAGCAGTCGGCAGTCTCACACAATAAAACTGAATTACTGAAATAAAATGATTGCTTATTATTCACTTTATTAAGTTTTGTCATGCACACACTGTAGAAAATTCCTTGTTGTACTTTTTTTAAGTTTAATTCAACTTTCTTGTTTAGTGAGGAGTTGCTATAAATTATACAAATTAAGTTGAATTAGCTAAAGTTATTTCAACTTTATTTTTATAATATAACCAAAATGTGTTAGGTCCTGCCCGCTCTGCCCTACATGTCATTTACAGCTGTCATTTACTTTACTTTAAGACATAACTGATTATTTTTATGAGAATAGTTGCCAAGACGGTGTTATTTTGAGATAATTTTGCACGTTTTTGTCCGGTCAAGTGTATTAAGATTCTGGGCCCTATTTTAACGATTTAAGCGCATTGTCTAAAGCGCACGGCACACTGTCCAAATGGGCGTGTCCGATGCCTCTTTTGCTAATTTAACGACGTGAAAAATGGTTTGTGCGCCGAGTGCACGGTCGAAAAGGGTTGTTCATATTTGCCTAATGAGTAATGGGTGTGTTTTGGGCGTAACGTGCAATAAACCAATGAGAGTCTCAGCTCTCATCCCCTTCAAAAGCCAGTTGCGCTGGCGCTATGTCTAATCCCTATTTAGATGACAGACTTTGTAAACTGAAAAACTAAGCGGAGGAAGAAGATCCCAAGTTTAAGAATAATGTTAAATAATTGTTTTGTTTTCATTTTTATTTTAATTTTTGGATTAACACCTTTAAAAGCCGTTTTCTTTCAGTCATAGAAGTAAAAATAGCAGGCTTTTAATTGCTGTAAATGTATTGATATCCTACATAATTATTGTAATCTCATAAAATAATTTGCAAATATACAAGAAAAGGTTTGAACTTTAAAAATACAACAAGAGATAAAGAATTTACAGACGTGCGAAGAGCCGAAGCGTTTCAGCACTCGAACAGTGCCATGAGATTTTTAAAAAGCATTACTTAAAAATGTTTCTCACCTCACCATATCCACAGGTTCATATACAATAGATCCGTAGGGTAGCATTTAAAAACATTTAAAAATAGATGCATTTGTTTAAAGCAAAGCATTCCATTCATTTATTTACCAGGTTACATGTGAAGCAGCTCTTTACGCCTTCTAACGTCTCATAATTGGTCCTCATTTATGTCCAAGAGACTCAATAATAATCTTTTACATTTCAATCCTTTAATCTTTCATATTTAAAAGGGTATTTGTGCTGCTGTGCATCCATGGGTGTAATAAGCAAACCCGCGTTGTCGTCATGTTTATAGGCGCATATTACTAACGCACTCTTTAAATAACAAAAAAACATTATTGTGCCTTAGACTTTAGACCAGATTTTAGTTGGTCAATGGCGTAGTCTATTTTATTTGCCTCAAAATAGCAACGCACCAACAATGTGACTGAACACACCGGAACGCCCATGGGCGCGAAATTGGGCATAAATGCATTTGCTATTTAAACAACGTGGCGCTAAACGTGAAAATGATAATTGCACCAGGTTGAAACTAGCAAAAGACACTTGCGTATGATAGAGCTCTCTGTGTTTGTGTGCTTTTTTAAATGCACGTCTCATTGCGTGCACTTGTGTAAGTGTCCAGTTGAATTTGTGTGTGCGTCTTTGCGCACAATAAACAGCTCACTTTTATATTTTTTGCTGAAGTTGTTTTAGAAACATGCAAATGATCAACTTTTTATATAAATAGTTATTTATTTCTGAATATATTTTGTGTCTCTTCTGACTGGGTGGGCCAGCCGTCAATCTGAGTGGGCCAGTGCCACCCTGGCCCTTATGTAGCCTCGCCACTGGTTAAAATTGTTGGTTTTAGTTTGAACTTTTTTAATGGTTTTATTATGGAATAAAATGTGTGTGGTTTCAGTGACAGAAACTGTGGAGGACGTTTTTACAGTTCTGTGCTTCATTACAACAGACCAGCATCATCTAACCGATAAAGATGAGAGCAAGCATGATAAAACCAGATATGGACTATTATCCCACAGCCTGTTTAGTGGTACTTCAACAGCTTCCTGTTTATGTTTAAGATATATTCTCCTGTTCTCCAGTAGAGCATGAAATCGAGTTTGCAAGAATGAGCATTCAGCCACAATCTGCCTGAAAAATTCAATTTAACCGCACCATTTGATACAGAATTTATGCAATGCATAATACGATTAGAAACCAGAAAGAAACACGCTAGTATTACTGTACGTACATATACATAACTATGGAAAACATTATTTAGAGGCAGTTAAAGATTTTTAATTTCGCAGCATTGTGTATTTGTTTAAAAGAACATGCACATTTGTCTAATTCTGTTAGATGGTAAAGTGGCCTTCTGCTTAGATTCAGGCAGTGAATCTTTTACTTTAGAGAAACATAAAAGACAAACAGACTTCCTGACCCACTCAGAGCATTTCTTCATGAACCCTTTGACACAGAATTATTGTTAAATATTTAACAAACAGCAGTCACAGCCACCCAGTCATTTCCTGAGTGGTGCAAAACACACATAAACATATTAAACATCATGCAGATGCTTTTCTATGAAAGGTCAGTGTGACCTATTTTGTACAGTAGGACACAATTAGGTTTTCCTCTTGTGAGAGCTCATGCACAAATTCGTGCAAAGTAGTCATAAATCGAGTTAGTGTAAGGTATATAGTGTGGATTTTCCTTTAAATAATTCAAGATGTAATCTCTAAAACAACAACAATTATTATTAGCCTATATTCTGTTAGGATGTAACAAGGAATGCTATAGCTTTAAACACTTATACCAGAGAAGTTTGATATAAAACATATGAAGTCCTATAGATGTGGTCCTTTATGGCTCAGTGGTAGAGTATTGCGTTATTAGTGCAAAAGGTTCGAACATGTAAAAACAATGTATACCTTGTAATGCACTGTAATTTACTTTGAATAAAAGCATCTGAAAAATGCATAAATGTAAATGTAAAGTCTGTGCATACAACCCAGATAGCAATTACATTGGGCCCGGATCCGTTTTTAGCCCCTTGCCTCCGTTTCTATCTCAGAGACGTTTTCTGATTGTGAACCAGATTCGTGCCAGATAGAGGTTTTAGCTTAAATATCTAACTGCCATCAATTTAGTATTTATATCATTTTACAGATCTGGCCCAGATCACTTTTCCCAAAGATAACCGAAAAAATTAGCTGTGTCTGACACTGATTTTGGTCCAGATCTGCAATATGAATCTGAGCCGATACTAATGATCAGGTGGTGCTGGATCAGCGCTGGATCGGCGCTGGCACATATCCACAACAACCCCTAAAAACAGACCAGAACGGCTTTGGCCCGATGTACGTTTGGACTCAGGAACGAGACTGGCTCTATCGTTTTGTGGTTGCGGTCCTGTTCCGTTACAGCGTCCAGTGGCTATCTGGGAAGGGCGTAGTTTTGATTTAGACATTGGTGGGGACGCAAATAATGTAATTATATTGAAGGTGCCATAGAATGAAAAACTGTATTTACCTAGGCCTAGATGAATAATAAGTGCTCTGTACATGGTAATAACATATCATGAGCCTCAAACGCATTTGTTTTCAAATTTTTATATAAACCTTGTGCACACAAAAGACTGTTGGAAAATAGAAAAACAACATTACACCAACTGTGATGTCACAGTCGAGATGTACGCCCCAACATTAAATTACACATTAAATTAATTACAAAGTTGTTAAAATGCTAAAAACAAAGTTTGGGGCTGCTGAGTTAGCGCTACATGCTAATAAATGCTATATGCTAACATTTAGCTGAAGTTCTATTAGTTTACAATTAGTTGTTCCTCAAAATCTGTATTTTTGTCTGATACGGCTTCAACTATAAGGTCTGTTTACTAATGTGAGCTTCTGACATGAGCCTCAGAGCAGAGCCAATCATAGCAGAGCTCAACATTATTATTCATGACCCTTTCAAATAGGGCAAAAATAGACAATTTCATTCAAATGACAAATCCTAGGGTTGTAAATGGACATGTAAAAACGTTTCTGGATAATTTTTACACTTAATAAAGCCACATACCTTCTATGCAAATATCAACGAACAATTTAACAGATTATGGCAACACATCCTTTGGCACATTTAATCTTAGGTTTCATATTTATTAAGGTTACACATGTCAGAAACAACAAATACAGATTAGGCCTATTTTATTTGTATTTTATATTTTACTTTTTTGTGATGTCAGTGAAAATTCAGACTGGGCAAGTAAAATACTCAACCATCAGATTTCTTCCCAATCTACTCCAACACTCCAGTATAACACATTATAGGCTACTTATTTAACAGACATTATGAAAAAAACGCAAACAAAAAAATGGTTTGTGCTTTATTGTTTTCTGAGCAGTCTGATTCCTAATGGATTTATGTTAAATTAAATAAGTAATAATTTAAAAAACATCATTTGAAGTATGATAACACACAGCCCTCTTAGATTGCTTAGTTGATGTGATGCTTGTGCAGCTCAGACATTCACACATATCACTGCTGTGTTCATCAGAAGGTTTTTACAAAAGCAAATAAAGGTGAGTGGTCTCTGACGTCCCTCCTTTAGAACAGTCACACTGTATGTTTCGCACCCCAGCCCAAGTAAACCGCACCCGAGCCAACATCTGCAAATTGGCCAGGGCCCGATTATCCAAACTGCCCCCGGGCATGGTACAGAGTGATCACACTACTCAAACAAACCAGGCTTTGGAGGTCAAATGTGCTCGGGCAAGGTTTGGATAATGTGAGGGCGTCCTAAGTGTTGCTGAGACAATACACTGTTTTTGATATGCTCCAAACTATAATACCCACAGGCCTTGCCTGATTCCCATTCACATATAAACATAGACGGTCATATAGCTCTCCATTCTCACAGACAAGGGTAAATATACTTATTGGAAGCGACGACTTTCTTCCCCTGAGAGGAAACATTTCTTGCTCATTTTTTTGTGTGTGTGAAGAAACACTAAAAATCCCCCCAAAGGATCTAAATCAAATCGTTCTTACTTCGCCACTCTTCATTAGGAAAAGTCAACAAACCCTTATCAGCATTCTGCATTCACCATCGTTTGAGCAAATATAATTGATTACATTCGGGAGCCATGTGGTATTGGATGCGTGTCTTGCTAACGGAAAAGATACGCGACTAAATTAAGTTTAGCCTCCGCAGGCGGAACCAGACAGAGATGCAGTGACCTCTGCTGCCGAGAAAATAATCAGAATGACAGTGGCGAATGAACATCGGACCCATTTCTCATGCTGTGCCTGTTTTGTCCGCGCTCGCACATATGCGCATACGCTCAAGCGCTCAGTCGAGCTGCTCGTGTTACCCTTGGGCAGGTTGTATTACATGTCGCCAGCTTTATTCCGATTGGAATGATGAAATGGAACGTTCGAAATTCCCATCGTCTGCTGACGGCATAATGAAGTGAAGCAAATGTTTTCAATTGTGGGAGTTCTGGCTAGCTGTGATAAAGGCCTTGCGAGCATGTCACACAAGCGCTGCAGTGACTGTGTGAGAAACATACCAAATTAGCAGCTGCATTACGCTCTGGTTGACTTGGCTCATCTATCGCATCTAAAGATAAAATGTTAAATGAAGTCTGTATCACACATCTGCTCTGTCAGTGTCCGCAACTTGGTTACTTGAGCAGTGTCAATGTCATTAAGCTCGTTGTTCTACTTAAAGGTTTTTTCAGCTATGGGCACTTTGGGGTGCCCCTGTGGGTGTCAAAAAAATAAATTGAAACATATTTTTAAACTTTCCCCAAGTCATATAATGGATAAACACACACCACAGAAGAATTACATCTTTTTTTCTAAGTATTTTTTTTCTGAATCAACAATCGTCATTTTACATTCTGTGATGAAAAATAAATGTTAAACATTTTAATGCATGTAATTTAGTTTTTTCACTTGCATAATGTTATATAATTACAACTTGAGTACAATTCGTACAAAAAAAACGTACGATTGTTAATGCTACGCGACTCCTAAACCCAATTTCATAGGGGCGAAAGCAAATCCTACAAAACCTTACAAATTTGGTCTTAGGAAATTATATAAATATGTATAAATTGCCATGATAGTGTGTTGGTAGGTCCAAACAATGCAAGGGAAAGTTTCATTTTCATTAAACTGATGCTAGCACCACAAGCATGCGATTCACTGAGGCAATCGTTCATGTCTCAAATTATGCTTGCATTCCTTTTTGACCCAGCAGGTTCAGTTGCAATGGCAATGCAATCTAGAGAAATCTACCACATGCACTGTTTTATTTCCCATAATTCTTTGCTTATTTCTTTTTTTATTTGTCTATAATGGTGTGACCCTTCTTATGATTGTATCCCGCTGGCCTTATTCCTCTAACTGTGGTGTTTCTAGACACTGACAGGCTTATTTTCTCTGTTTTGGGCAGCTGTGGGCTCATTTGTCCTGCATAGCTCACTGTTCAGCAGAGGTTGATGTGGATAAACTCACTTTGTCAGAAAGTACACATTGTGTTTTGTATAGAGGTCACAGGGTCAGATTGAGCAGTGCAGGCAGCCAAAATATACCGTAGCGTAGACTATTGCAGTTGTTTCCATTTTGAAGGTTAAAATGGAAATGTTGCAAAACAACATCATGCAACAACTTCAGGCATCACATTTTAAAGTAAAAAATACAACACTGAACCAAATGTTACACACAGTACTGTAGACAGTCTTCTGACTAAAGGCACTAAAGGATTAATTCACCAAAGTATTAAGATTCTCATAATTTACTAATCCTCATCACAGGTGTACACTCACCTAAAGGATTATTTAGAAAACCTGTTCAATATCTCATTAATGCAATTATCTAATCAACCAATCACATTGCAGTTGCTTCAATGCATTTAGGGGTGTGGTCCTGGTCAAGACAATCTACTGAACTCCAAACTGAATGTCAGAATGGGAAAGAAAGGTGATTTAAGCAATGTTGAGCGTGGCATGGTTGTTGGTGCTCAGTTACTGGGATTTTCACGCACAACCATTTCTAGGATTTACAAAGAATGGTGTGAAAAGGGAAAAACATCCAGTATGCAGCAGTCCTGTGGACGAAAATGCCTTGTTGATGCTCGAGGTCAGAGGAGAATGAGCCGACTGATTCAAGCTGATAGAAGAGCAACTTTGACTGAAATAACCACTTGTTACAACCGAGGTATGCAGCAAAGCATTTGTGAAGCCACAACACGCACAACCTTGAGACTGATGGGCTACAACAGCAGAATACCCCACCGGGTACCACTCATCTCCACTACAAATAGGAAAAAGAGGCTACAATTTGCACGAGCTCACCAAAATTGGACAGTTGAAGACTGGAAAAATGTTGCCTTTGGGATGTGGTGGAACGGGAGCTTCGTGCCCTGGATGTTCATCCCACAAATCTCCATCAACTGCAAGATGCTGTCCTATCAATATGGCCAAACATTTCTAAAGAATGCTTTCAGCACCTTGTTGAATCAATGCCACGTAAAATTAAGGCAGTTCTGAAGGCGAAAGGGGGTCAAACACAGTATTAGTATGGTGTTCCGTGTATATGACTTCCTTTCTTCAGCCTAGCACAAACAATTGTATTAAAATGACTTCATGAAATTTTCTTAAATGGGAGCCATAGTGAAGCTCCAAAAAGCACTTACATTTGTCATTATACCATGGGCCTGTTGAATGCTTTATTCTGATTTAATTTCATGAAACTAGTGAATCTAGTGACTTTTGACTTATTTGGAAATATTTAAAAGAGCCTTTGTAGTATGTTGTATAAAAACCCTGTTTATGCTTACAAGGAATCAATTAATAACAGACAGACTGATTTGAGCTAGCTGTATTGAAAGGCTCTTGCTTTTTGTGTTCAATCAGATGTTTGATGAATGCATATGATGTCTAAGGGTGAGAATAACAAAGTATAGACTCGCTAACCCCAGTCCAGCTATTGAGAAACACCATGAATGTATGAAAATACTGTATGAACTACTTAGGGACAGGATCAGACTATTGCCAAGAGCTGGAGTCTCTCTCCTTCACTCTTTCTTTCTTTGCCCAGTTGCGATAGTGTTGTCATTGGGCACGGATGGGCATGATGAGATGCGAATATTCTTCAGGGAAAGACCTAGCCAAAAGACACTCAGCTGAATCAATACCAAATAATAAACAGTCACAACTGTTTAAATAATTTCGACCTATCCCTGTGTTTGTAGTCTTCCTTCTGCCTGAAACAGATGTGGGGGAACAACCGGACACCAAAATGAATGTGAATTCTGTATTTTTAAGAGTGCCAATAACCTCCAGGGAGACCAGAGAATGAGAAAATCGTCCAATTTCAAGGGAGGAGAGACAGAAGAAAAAGAAGTAGAGCAGTAAACGTCCCTGTTTGGAGTTTGCCTGGAGCAGAGAGTGGAGCAGTGGAGCACTTCTGGAATGACATCTTCTTCCACCACAAGAGATGGGATGCTTTTTCTCACACCTGAGGCTTGTGCTGAAGCCAAACTCATTCATGGAGGCCAGATGGAGTGCCTGGATAAAATATTATTTGGGGCAAGGGAGAATTTATCAGAGATTACTTTCAAATATATTACCTTATCCCATAAAATGTGGACTTAATTTGACTATAAGTGAAAATATGGCAGTTTGGTGGTTCTTACAGAGCCATCCATAAAAACGGATATGCAGTATGTGCCTGATTTAAACAGAGCTGGGTAGTAACGAATTACATGTAATCTGAATTTCGTAATCAGATTCCAAAAATCAAGTAGGCTACTTGTAATTGGACTAGTAAAGCAATAAGCCCCACAAAGCAGTGGGTTACCAGTGCATTTTATAAAAGCTAAGGGGCGTTATAAACCCCCTTAGCTGTTATAAAATGCACTGTAACCCCACTGCTTTGTGGGGCTTATTGCTTTTATAAAACGGTTACTTTATATCAATGGTTCCCAACTTCAGTCCTCGGGACCCACTGCTCTGCACATTTTGGATGTCACTCATATCTGACACACTCAGTTCAGTTCATGGAATCTATCCTAACGAGCTCATGATCTGAATCAGGTGTGTTCAATAAGGGAGACATGCACAATATGCAGAGCAGTGGGTCCCGAGGACTGGAGTTGAGAACCACTGCAGCAGGATTTCATAAAATAACACACAAACAAGTTGTAATTATATTAGTACAAATATTACTCTTCCGCCAAAGAAAGTAGTTCATCAGAGTCAAGTGTGGCTGAAACAGAGGGTAGTTCCCAACCAACACAGATGCAGCAAAGACACAAAGAAAATATGATTTAAGACTGTGGTGTTTATTTTTATAAATCAACATTCATCCAGTTTATACATTAACATTTATATCGTGCAACTGTTGAAGTGATGATCAAATATGTTTGGAAGCATGCTTAACTCTTTCCCTGTCAGCGTTTTCTTTTTTTTAAGTTTCCACCCAGTTTTAGTTTAATGCCTTACAGAAAAATGTTCTTCTTTAAATAAACATAAAATATCAAATGAAAAAAAAAAGTTTCATCCTACCTTCATTTGTTCTCTTATCACCTCTCAAGAACTTTTATAAGAGATCAGATTGAGCCTGATCAAAACACGGTGTTTTAGTGTTGAGTGAATGCGTCAGTGTTTAAGTTGGGATAGCGAACATATGAATTTGAGGTAGAAACTTCTCAGGGAGTGATATTCTTTAATGATGAGATGACTCAACAATATTTATTGACATTTATCTGGATAACCACTGATTTCCGTCTGTTTTTTATGTGTTTTATTTAAATTAAGCAGACCTGGATGAAATATTTAGTTTCAGTTTTTAAGTTGCCATGACAGAATTTTTTCTGACAATGCGGCTCTGAAGACAATTTTATTTATTTCCCTACCAATGTCAACATCAAACTCACTGGATGTATAGACACCGTTTCATTTTTAAAGAAACTCGCGGTTTAAACAAACACTTCAGTTTTATTTGTGAGGTGAAATTTTAGACCTAGCAGTGATGTTGCAGTGAATTTTGTGAAATTCAATATTGTTTTTTGCAATGTAAATATGTTTTAAATTCATAAAGAGTGATTTTGTTTTATTAGTGTGTTACTATCAGTTGACACTAATAGCAAAGTAAATCAGTGTTAGTATTGTGACGTATTACAGTAACTGTCTGTACATTGCACTTTAAAAATTAGTTTTTAAGGCTTTTGTTGGTGAAATAGAATTTAATATATTTTTCCCCTCTTTATTTATTTGAATCAAATAAGATGTCAAAAGTAATTGTCACGGAGTGACTTAAGGTGGCGAAACCAAACATGGCGAAGAATAGTTCCGCCCGGACGACGGTCAGTGAAACACCCCGTTCGTTCCGGTAACTCCGGGCAATGAAAATCTGGCATTATTTAATACAGGTGTGCTTATGAAGCGTGGCGATTGGTGATTGGGCAACTTGTTAAAGAGGAGGCACATAAATGAGACACCCGGAGAACAATGGAGAGTGAGGTTGGCACCGCGAGTTCGCTCTGGGCGCCCGCTGGGATTGTCACGAAAGGGGGGTGGGTAAGGGGAAGCCCGCAAGTCGAAACTGAAACCGAAGAGGGAGTTTATTCCAGCAGATACTGTGGGTGAGACAGAGCAGTTGAGGCGAGTGGAGAGATGGATGTGTTGTGGATATTGAGGATTGGGAGAAGTGAACTTGAGGATTGGGCGTGAACACACACACAGGTTTGAGTGTAAGGATTACCTTTATTGAAGTGTCGTATTGACATGTGTTACTTCCTGTGAAGAGATCGTATGCATTGAAGAGCTGCCGAAAAAACAGTGCAAGGAGGCAGGAATGAGGAGATTGTTATGCCGGCTGTGTTTACGTTTGAGTATCTGGAAGGAAGGGGAGACGAATTAGTGTCAACGGAACTGTGAGTACGCTGAGTTGCCATCGTGTCAGTGTTTTACTTACAAGTGTGGAATATCCGTGGGCTTCTTGTGAGTTGTGCTTAGTGTGTAAGCGGCCCCACCGTGGGAAGGATTGGTGGGCGAGCCGGAACCAGCTAAGGAGGGAGTACGTCACATTGTTGTGGCTGTGACGCTTCATCTGGCCATCCGCTGCATCAGTGACTTCAATTATCCAGGACGAAACCCCGGTCCAACGTGGGGTGCTGACCTTATTTCACTGTGGGTGTGTGGAGTGCAGTGGGTGAGTCTTTCCTTTGACGTGTGTACACCTGAAAATTGCAGTGTCGTGCTGTGTCCATGTTGTCACCAATCACTCCCTAGGCCGGGAAGGAAACCCTGTATCAAAGAATGCAAACTGGTGTCGGTGGATGATCATTCTATTTATATATGCCCAACTGTGACTTCTGATTCCCTTTACTCCGCCTTGAGGTAACGCCGTGGCTGTGGAGAGTTCCAGCCCATCCACAGTCTCCTTCTGCCCTTTTCGCCGAGTAATGAGGTGTCGTATCCCTCCTTGTGTATCCATGGGAGTATTAATATATGGCTGGAAATGTATGTGTGTGTTCTCTGCTGTCAGCTGCAGGTCCTGAGCTAAGGGCTCGGAAATTGCTGTTGGACTGTTTCCACAAGAGGTTGGGAAGTCAACGCCTGGGGATTCACTGGTGTATTTACCTGCACGTCGAAAAGCCAAAGGCCTGTGTGCATGTGTATACCCTTTCTGTATGTCCCACGAGCTGAACGCCTGTATACCCACCTGTACGCCCAAGGCTAAAAGCCCAGTGTACCGTCCTGTATACTCACCTGTATGCCCAAAAGCTAAGAGCCAGCGTATTACCCCTGTATACTCACCTGTACGCCCAAAAAGCTAAGAGCCAGCGTATTACCCTGTATACTCACCTGTATGCCCAAAGTCAAGACCCAGTGTACCGTTCTGTGAACTCACCTGTACACCTAGAGCTAAGAGCCAGTGTACTACCCCCGTAGACTCACCTGTAAGCCCAAAGCTAAGAGCTATTGTACCTCCCTGTATACTCACCTGTATGCCCAAAGAATAAGAGCCAGCGTACCCCTCTGTATACTCACCTGTACGCCCAAAGCTAAGAGCTATTGTACCTCTATGTATACTCACCTGTAGGCCCAAAGGCCAAGAGCCAGCGTGCCCCTCTGCATATTCACCTGTACGCCCAAAGCCAAGAGCCCAATGCACCTCCCTGGATACGCACCTGTATCCTGGCCTGGATGTCCCTCTCCTGTGTGAGAAACAATCATAACATTTTAAGGTTATGAAGAAATGTTGCCATGTAGGAGGTATGCAATTCCAATGAGCCTGTGTCGGTATCTTCAATGTATTTACTCCCATGACAATTACGGCTGAGGTAATTTATAGATTTTTTTAAGCAAAAAATATCACTTTTGAATCCAATTATGATAACGTACTAATTTTCCAGGAATTAAATAGCATCCCATAATAACAAAAACAAAATTAATAACAATAATACATTTTATTTATAACGTACCTTACATTTTAGTCAAAATCCAAAGTGCTTCCATTTTAAAACAAATCATCAAATCAACATAGACTCTCATGGCAAGAATAGGCTGTTATGGAGATCATACTTAATGAAAATGGTCACAGTTTAATTGGTATCATTTTAAAAAGTGCTTATATTTTGTATTTACTTGTTTGGTAAGGCAGGTTTAAAATTCTGTGCGCCACATGGGAGTACCTTGAGTACCTGAGAATCTTCAAATAGTTCAAACAGATTGGACCTCCCTCTGCAAATCCATTTGGGGCTTAATCCTTTGAAAAATTCTGATTAAAAGAAGCCTCTCATACTGTCTGACATTTTCCATCACTTCTGAGGTCTGTCTGTGTGCATGTTTATATTAAGTAAAGCGTGAATAGGCTGTAGGAGAAATACAGATCATATTATCTTTACATGTGTCCCCTTTCATTCATTGGATCAGTCTTTGACACCCCAGAATCCACTTAAGTTTGCAATATGACTGCATCTACAGTATTGTGTGTTGTCTGATGCATGTTCTAATCTCGTCCATGTGCAGTAATGTGTTTTCACACACTAATGAAATGCATTCCCCCATTAACATCCAAGGCTATACGTCAGTCTGTATACTTGCTGAGATAAGTGTCTGGATGGCTACTGTAGGTGTTCCACTTAAAAACATCCATAAAAACACAAGGTACTGAGCTAATGGGCAGAAGGGGCGTAATGCACCCTGATGATATTAACCCTGGACAGCAAGAAAGAATGATGAGTTTACAACACAGCCGCAGGTAATTATCATTACTTCAGATGAAGACTTACGCTCATCTTCATAATTAAAAAAAGATTGTCCAAATGATGGCGAGTTATTAATTAGCGCTTACTTTGCATAATGATGGTGGCCATGTTTGTGTGGGCATCTGTTGATATATTTAAATCAGACAATTAAATGGGAAATTTGCAGGATGATAAATAACAAACAGACTGTTATTAAAGATAATCACAGGAAAGAGGGGTTGCTGCCGTGGCCTTCGCTTCCCTGGGTTTACTGTTGATTATGTGTTTGCAGACAATATGTTGTTGGAATATGGAGGTAACAATAATTGTTTTTTGTGCTGTTTAGTTATTAGTGTAAGTGAGGAAATGACAGGAAATTATGGGAAGAGCAGAGGATAACAGGATGAGGGCCTGGTTTAATCTCGCATCTGTCACATGAGCACCAAAACTCAATAGCCGTGTTTGCTTTATCGGGCCACAAACGGGTGTGCCATTGCATGCTAGGGCCGGTCGCGTTTATATCCGTGCTTGATCGTGCCTTTCTGTGGCTTCATCGGGGCCAAAGTCCAGGCTTTCCTGGTCCGCTGAATCCCTTGGGTCAGAGAGGGCCAGATGGGGCTAGAGGAGTGGTAAAGGTTTATTTGAGCCTTGAAGCAGTATTGAGGCAAATACAGTACCTGAACCAGTAAAGTGACCAGCGCAGGCCGTAGTAAATTGAATGTATGCAAGGTCCTACAAATGCATATGACAAGATTTGTCCCCCAAAAAGTCCACACCTTTCAACACTAATTTTCACTTTGGGTCTTAAGTAAATCCTGAAAGTATTTGGTTTTAACAGAAAAATAGCAGTTTGCTCTCACAAAAGCTGTTAGTAATTCTGGCCCTAAGTGTCTTCGAAGGTTACCTAACACAATTCAATAGTTCTTTCCTTTGTATTTTATCATTCTCCTTCCTCACTTCCTCTTCCTCTCTAGTCAATTTTCTTCCCTGGTAGCTGCCGTGTTCAGTCAGCATCAGCAGCTCTGTTTGACCTTGTGGTTCATGATAAATGGCTGACCTGGCGGGGTGGATGGTTGCCTGACAGTTTTGACTGCTTTTTTGCTCATATATTGCCTTAAAGCTCCACTGTGTACTTTTTTTAGTTAATTCTTAGCAAAAACCCATGTTTTCTTTCAAAAATATGTGCTCATTCATGTGTAATTACTTCCACCCCACTAATCAAAGTATTCTCGTAAGTGTAGAATCTGCTATTTAAAATACATACCGTCGAATCGCTCTCTGGCTGAATCCATGTTGTGTCTCCACATCTTTGAAATACATTCGCCGACAAGGGACATTCCTGAAATTCAAGCTCCGCCTTTCGCGCTTTCAGACTACACTCACGCTAGCCACTAGCTGAAGCCTCCCAAGGTTGCATGTGTAGGCGGTATACATCATCAAGACAGTCTTATTTCAAAATATTAACAATTATAAAGCTGACAATTATTCTAGTTAATTGTAAATTGACGTAATATGCTTATGACTTGCGAATGTAATGCTCAGTTAATTTAAATAAACCAGGCTTGATGACGTATGCAGCCTGCGTAGACTGAATCCTTCGGATTTTACAACAGCCGCACGCTGTGATAAACCTGCGATCTAATGCTTTGATTTGAAAGCCTGTTGAAGACATATTCTCGAGGACATTAAAACAAGTCGCCAAGGAAGCGAAACGGGGATTTTAAACGACAATGCGACAGGAAAAACATCAAGACCAAAGTCAATATTGAAGTTAGTTTTCCAAGATGGGGCTCAATGGACACTGAAGTTGCTACTTTCTATCTTCACCACAGGTAATTCAGCATATTCGTTTACATCTATACAGTCTATGTTGTAAACTTGAAGTTTTATAGTTCCTTGGCTAACTATTGCATGGTTATGCAGTTAGTGTAAACACACATGTGGTTTAATATGTTCGAACAGCCACACGCCGTCTCTCTGCCCATTTATGTAATCTGAGGTACTGAGATAAATGTTTTTCATCTTTTCTGACCTCTAGCATAAACACACGGTGTACAGCGCTATTTTTAGCCTTTCATTGATAAAAGCGTCTGATCTGGTATCTAAATACCAAGTGTAACAGCCCTTGTGATATTTTTCCTCGCGTCGATGAAAAAGGAGTGTCTAAGCTACGTTTATGGTTGCTTTTTGTATGTGACATATCATGACAATCAGACTTTTTACATGTTTAACATACATCTGTGTGCTTTGACGGATCACAGGCAAAGGACATTGCAAATTGTTCATTTTTTTCATTGCTTTTGCTTTAGCTACTGGAAGCCATGTTAACCTTGGCATGACAGGGCCACCGTACTAGTTAAAACGTGTTACGAATGGGGGGGGGCTAGAAAGTAATATTCAGTTGGTTGTCATATAGAATTTTACCGCTAGATGGGAGTAGATCCTACACAGTGGGGCTTTAAAACAGAAATAGAGACTCTGTCTATTAGTTGTGAGGACAAACAAATGCTCATTTTCACATATTGCATACATAATATTCATGATATCAAGTTGTGTGTCAGAGGAGATGAGGGGGTTAGGTTGTTTTATTTTATACAATTTTAATTTCGTTTCCCCTTCAGGCAACATGTTTAACTTAAAACAGAGAAAGCAGCATCTATCATATTATTAGGAATACAAGCTCTTTGCCCCAGTCGAATGGAAAAAAATGTCTGGTAATATTAAATAACCCAAACATTTATAATGTCAGGACAATTCATCTGGTACCACATTTGATTTTCATTTTAATGCAGCTGAATCCTATTAATCCAACAACTTATATGTAATGAAATTAAAATACTACACATATAAAAAGTGGAAAAATGACATATTGTACTCTAAAATGTGGATAAACAAATTTCCTCCAGGATTAGTTTATTTTGTCACTTCTGGAAAACATTTTAATATTGTATTGTATTTCCCCAGCTAGCTTCCGCCACAATGATTGATGATACAAATAATGTCTTACTTAAAAAAAGTGAACTTTGAAATTCAATTCAGAATCTTTTATAGAACTTATTCGTCAACTTATAGCTCAAATCACAGGGCACATATCGTACTGATACATAGTGATGTAGTAGTCGAGTCTGGTCTTGGACTCGACACCAGTCTCAAGACCGATTTCTGCTTACTCGGACTCGTCTTGAACTTGTTCCTTCAAAGACTCGGTCTCGGACCACAGTGGGAGGACAAGGTCTCATAATTTCATACCGAATCCTCGAGACCAACGCATTTTTTAATGTTCATATAAAAAACACAGAACACATAACAATGACAATAAAATGCAATGTTGACGGGCATTATTTGAAAATGACATCCCATGGCGCAATGCAAAGATACTGCCATCAGAGCTGTTTATTTACCTCTAAAAAACAGGTAGAAGATAATGCATGTTGTAGGGATTTTTTTAATGATAGTAAAAGCATAGTCCATATTAAGACGTTAAGACTGCTTCTCTAAACAATTCCCAATCTAGCTTATCTATAGGCCATACTGTTGATTATTAACTGGGGTGATATTAAATCATGAATATGAAAACTGACATGTTTTTATGGTCTTGGTCTCGACTCGATCTTGACTCCTAAAGGACTCATTCTCGACTCAGACTTGCTTCCTCAAAGACTCTGTCTTGACTCGGACTCAACTGTATTTGAAAACAAACGGACTCTGTCTCGACTCAGTCTCGACCCTTCAAAGACTCGGTCTTAACTGGGACTTGGCATAGGCGGTCTCATCCCTATCACTACTGATACATGCATATTGGAAACTTTCATACATATATGTCACAGGGTGACTTAGGGCGGAACCAAAAGTAGAGAGGAGAGGTTCTGCCCGGAGAAATTTTTTTTTAAACCCCCGTTTACTTCCTGGGTTGCCATGGCAGTGAAATCAGGCCAGATCCATCACAGGTGTGTAAAGGAGGCAGCGGTTACTGACTGGGCGGTCCCTATGATTACTGCAGATTTAAAACACAGGCTGATGAAGCAGAAACGAGTCGATTTCGGCCGAGTGAACTTCCGCCTTAGGCAACACAGCAAACACCCGCCTCCGAAGAGTTCGCAGGCCCCGCTGATCCGGCGACCGCTAGAAAACGGGCGGAAAGAGTGCGGGGCTGGTCCGGGCGAAAGGACGGCGTGGTCGTGTGAAGGGAGTCGATTGCTGGAGTCATTGTTGCTGTGTGTTGGCGCTGCTGCTGTGTTGTGTTTACTCTTCAGACTGGGCTGGCGTGGCTGTGTGGGACAACGGAAAGCATAACTGCTGGAATCTGAAATGAAACAGAGAGAGATCGGCGTCAGAGTAAGTGATTAATGATCTAAAGGAAATAAAGGCTATTGGCATTTCTGGCGACCCACCTGGAGAACAGAATCAGAGCATTAGTTTTAAACTTTCCCTTTCCCCCACCCTTCTTGAAGTCATTTTAATTAAATTAAATAAAAGATTATTTTTATACTTATCTGCGCTTGTGTCGTCTGGTCATTGGGTTGGCTTTGGGGACCTCCTTGAGGTGGAAGTTAAACAGGGGTGTGGCCTAGTTACATTTGCGGCCACCCCCGGCTTGTGACATATACACTTCTGTAAGTGACCTGTACATCATTTACTGTATAATAATGATTAATACATGAAAAGTAATCATAACCTAAAAGCTTAAAAATATATCATAACTAAACATTTTTATAAAGTGTCATCTAAAATCCTTAGATGTGCTGTTTCTGTCATAGCAAGACATTCAATCGTTATCTGCATGCTAATTGGTTATGTTTGATGTGGATTTTATTCTGCTTCCTCTTGTTTGATAGGATTATCTCTTTACCCTCCAGTGTGCTTACAAATTCCCAACAGTTTTCTTACATTTCTCAACATTTATTTTATTTACAAGTCAGCCTGTTAGTTTAGTCCATGTCTAGCACTAATTTTACACTGCTCATTTTAAATTAAAAGGGATTGGTTCACCCCAAATTGTAAATTCTGACTTTCTCATATGACTTTTCTCTGTGCAACACAAAAGATGTTTAGGAGAAGCACAGAGTTTGTCGTTTTAATATAATACAAATGAACGTGGAACTCCAAATGATGACTAATGCTCAACATTGTCAACATTTTTAATAATCCATATAAACTCCAAGTAATCTGAAATCATAGCTTTGTGGGATACATACAGACTAGGGGGTAACAGTACACAGAAGTCACAGTTCGGTGTATACCAGATCATTTAATCCTACTTTCATTTGTTCTCTTTTTATCACCTCTCAAATATGGGTAGGTTTTGATTTAAAAATATCAAACATTGAACAAAAAGCTGAAATAATTGCATTTTTGTGAAGGAATTTTGATAGAGATCAGACTCAGAGTGATTCTCAAAATATACATGGAGTTTGAACTGTTTGCCCTAAGAGAATACTTCCGGGTTTTATAAGTTGGGTAAGAGCGCCACCTGGTGGATAATAGCGGAAATACGGATTGCCTGAAAAGCTCTTCATTGGCAGAGAAGAGCTTTCTCTTAATTGATGAGTTAACTCGTCAATGTCGGGAAAAGAGTTATTGTGTCTGTCACACCTATAAAGCATGTCAGACCAGTAAATCATCAAATGCTTTCACATTTTAGAGAATGTAGATGATATTCCATTGTCCAGAAACCTGACTGACATCTTTAGCTCCTAGACTTCTAAAAACACGTGTATGTTTATCCCATAAAGACAGTTTGCAGCTTTTTAGCTAGACTCCAGCGTAAAGGGATGTTCATATTTACCTAATGAGTAATGGGTGTGTTTTGGGCGTAACGTGCAATAAACCAATAAGAGTCTCAGCTCTCATCCCCTTTAAAAACCAGTTGCGCTGGCGCTATGTCTTATCCCTATTTAGATGACGGACTTTGTAAATGGAAAAATTAAGCGGAGGAAGAAGACCACCAGTTGAATAATGTTAAAAAAATGTGTTGTTTTCATTTTTATTGAAATTTAATTTTTTGGATTAAAACCTTTAAAAGCCGTTTTCTTTCAGTCATAGAAGTACATAGAGCAGGCTTCAAATTGCTGTCAATGTATTGATATCCTACATAATCATTGTAATCTCATAAAATAATTTGCAAATATGCAAGAAAAGGTTTGTACTCTAAAAATACAAACAAGAGATAAAAGATTTACAAACGTGCGGAGAGTCAAAACATTTCAGCACTAGAACAGCGCCATGGGATTTTTTACAAAGCATTATGTTTCTCATCTCACCATATCCACAGGTACAGAGTCATCAATAAATCCGTAAGATAGCATTTAAAACATTAAAAAATAGATGCATTTGTTTAAAGCAAAGCATTTATTTACTTACCAGGCTACAAGTGAAGCAGCTCTTTATGCCTTCTAACGTCTCATAAGTAGTCCTCATTTATGTCCAAGAGACTCAATAATAATCTTTTACATTTTAATCCTTTAATCTTTCATATTTAAAAGCGTTTTTTTGTGCTGCAGAGCATTCATGTATGTGATAAGGAAACCCACGTTGTCGTCCCATTTATAGGAGCATATTACTACTGCGCTCTTTAAATAACAAAAAACATATTGCACTTTAGAGCAGGTTTTTGTTGTTTGGCGTAGTCTAGTTTAGTTGCTTCAAAATAGCAACGCGCCAACAATGCGTCTGAATACACCTCGTTTTTATTCGCCCATGGGCGCAAAAGGGGGTGCAAATGCATTTGCTATTTAAACAACGAATTGCTAAACGTGAAAATTATAATTGCACAGAGTGGAAACTAGCAAAAGACACTTGCGTTGCGCTTTGCGCCAGGTGTATGATAGAGCCCATAGACTGCTTAAATCAAAGAAGTGCGCCAAACACTTAATTCGGTGCTGTGATCAAATTAAAGCGAGAATGGGCTGCACATCGTCAAGTCAAACACATTTTACTTCAAGCTGCTTTGCCCAATAGGGTGACCAGAGGGGTGGCCAACTTTAAATCAGGGGTTGCACAGGCCACGTAGCTACGCCCTAGCTATGAACGACTCAAGCAATAGCTCTATGAAGTGTGCTTCTTGTTGGTGTGCAATCAACTTTAGGCTTATTATTAGGCTCTCGAATGACTATCAAAAAACTCAGACGCCAAAGGCTGATCAGTCTGCACAGCGCTGCATGCACTTGACTAAATGCATTTGTCATCAGGCGGTGTGCACAGAACCATGGTGTACATAATCTTACTGTTTGTGATGAATATCGTTACACCCCCAATACACACACATACATACTCTACATACATACGCGAGGGTGTGTTTTTGTATATATTAATATGTGACAAGTCATCTACTGCAATAGCACAAACCTTCATGGAAGCCGTAAATCTGGCCTTTTGCTTTAGAGAGCAAAATAAATAAGAAATGTCACAAAAAATCAGACCTGTTTACCAAAAACTAAACCAAACAAGAACCTCTGCCCTCTATGGATGTTTCAAAGCAGCATCTATAAAATAAAATGTGGCAAGGTCCGGCTACACTTCAGTTCACTTTGCCCACCAACCAGCTATCTCCAGACTTCTGAAGGTGAATTTGAGAAGCACTGAGTGTTTTTTCCACCAGAAGTCCCCTCAAGAGCTTCAGAGAATAATGCTACAATATAGTACACAGAGTCTCTGGGTAAACACAAAGCGACGGCCCTTTGATTTGTTGTTCTATTCCTGTTGAGCCTTTCAGCCTTGATCTGTCTCAGGGTTTTATCAGTAACTAAAGCTTTTTACCACTCTTTGTTTACAGCATAGGCCCTGGGACACTTTGTTGGCATCAAGATTGCTTTTCAATCTCCGAGTTTATGCCTTAAGCATCCTCTAAAACTCAGTCGTTCCTGTTTGGGTGAGAAAGAAATGAGCCTGAGTAAATGCTCAGAAACTATTCTCTCTCCGGTCACCACAGGCCAAAAGTTTGGAGTCCTCCCAGGAGTTAAATAAGTTGGCTGGATGGCTAAAGTCATCAATGGAGATGCTGTGAAAACTGTCGACTGACTTCTTGGCATCAATTATCATCAAATATAGATCCAGCTTCTCTATCCAAACATCCATGGCCAAAAAATGCACGGTTGCCAAGGTAACCATCCCAGATAGTGAAGCTTATGTCGCATGTGTCATTCTATCCTAACCAGACCGCAATGCTGGCGAATCTAAAGTGAGACGAGGGATAAACAGTGCCATTGTAACATCGAAGACGCAATGATTCCATCTGAATACTAATACATTCGATGTATGCTTGTTTAGAGAGGGCTTAGCGGAGGATTTCAAGTCTAATCAAATCAAACAGCTAAGAAATTGTTATCGTCTGAATGGAAGGTACGTCAAATTTCTTTCTGAGCTCAGATTCAGATTACATTTGAGCACCAAATCCCATTTTAAGCCACTCAGTGAGCTGAGATGAGTTTAATTTTGTTCAAACCGAACATCTCTGGCAACGCAGCCCGCATGCAGATTACAGTGTCCACCGTGACACGAGGCCAAAGAAAGATTTAGTTCTGCATTAAGACACATTGTTATCGTGAACTCTACAACATCACTAAGTAGTAATACATAACCTTTAAGCTCAGCTGAGGTTGGAGGTGAAACAGCCGGGTGGTCAGGTTCCAGGATTTTGAGATATCTATGCAAGAGAGGTGTTTTGCATTTTTTAGCGCTACATGTGTGAGTGACTCCTAGGTCATGGCTCTGCCTCCGTGAGCTGAATTTGCATAAGTCCTTTTCTCCAAACATGTTCCCTGTATTCTTATGTATTTGGACACTTAATATTTAAAATACAGAAAATGGGAATGAATAAAATGAATTTGCTTTGGCTGTTTTAATAGGGGATATTTTATACAGACTAATATTTGAACACAAAAGGAAAATTTTGACATGGCTTTTGCTATGCATTGACAATTCACAACAACCAAATCTGTCAAGCTCCAAAATGCAGAAAATTAAAGGTCCGTATGACATCTGTGCAACATCCCAAGGCTTCTGACATCATACAATAGCTTTGTGTGATGAATAGACTTTCACTACGGATAATCTTCACATCCACTATAGCTTTTATATCAGCTATGACATTTATGGAGCAAGTAGGACATCAATGACTTTAAACATCATTAGTTCTCAAGACATTGATGTAAAATCTGATGCATTATGTCTAAGAGCAGCATATTTGACTTTAGAGATGCAGTGGGGGGAAGATTTTTTTTTAAACCATAGCTTAAATTCCAGTCTGTTCCTAACATAGAGTCATATGGTACTTTTATGGTGTTTGACGTTGTGTTTTGTTGTTGATGCGTGTCAGATGAGAGCACTATGATCTGGCATTGTTTAAAAAAAAGTTAAATGCGTAAATATTCTTTTGTGTTGCACAGAAAAAAATATAACAACAAACAGGTTTGGAACGACAGGAGTATAAATTGTGCCTCATAATTTAGTTATGATATTAGGAGCATTAAAATTTCACACATTGATTTCAATCTTTGACATGACCAATATCAAGGTTATATTTTTACATGATGTAGGATGGTTTAAGTAAATCACAATACATTGACTTTAGCTTAGTTACCACAGACAGAACCCTATTCGGACAGTAATTGTTTCTAATGAGGATGTCTTTAAAATTTTATTTGCATGCCTCCACCACAATAAAACTCATGCATTCGGTAAATTTGCCGTGGATGTGTGAGGTTATAATTCGAAACACCTGGAAATGCGCTGCATGTATGGTTAATTACACGATCATTCACATGACCTGGATACTTGCTGTAGTGGAGCGATGATGAAACTTTGTTCCCATATACAGTACTGTGCAAAAGTCTTAACGTGGGTTCACACCAGCCGCATTTGAGACGTCAAATCTGCGTCTACCGTGTCTAGTTTGCCCTTGAACATTTTGAGTTTACTCGCTTCATTCGTGCGTGAAAGCCGGGCGTAAAATTCTAGTCATCGAGACATTCACACAGAAATGGGACTCGGCTCACTTCCTGTAATGACTTCACTGCTAGAGCAAGCTCCTGATTGGTTAACGCAGCACGTTTTTCCACCAGTTCGTGTGAATTAGACGTGAATCAGGCGGAATTGCGTCTACCGCGGCGCACAAAATGCCTCATTAGCACGGCGAGACCTCCAGGCGCGCATCAACGCGTCTTTACATTGACTTAACATTGAAATCATTAACGCTTGACGCCTCTACCGCAGCTGGTCTAAACACAGCATTAGGCCACAATCACCAGCTTTGTTGTTTTAGCAAAGTTTTAATGTCTATCTATATGGATTTTTCATATATTTTTTAAGATGCAAACAGAAAATACAGGAAATATGTACACAAAATTAAAAACAAAACAATTTTCAGAACTAAATGTCTTCTTTGGTTATCAGTCAGGATGTACTGTGACCTTTCTTGGCACAAAACACATCTTGAGCTTTTTTTAGTAGACTGAAGTCCTAAAGTCATTCAATTAGAATTAGAAATTAGGATTTAATTTCATTTAAGTTAAAGAGATCCTGCAGTTTCCTGCTATTGGTCAAGTGGAAGGGGAGTTTACCCTAAATACTTGACAATTCAGCTTATACTTTTATACTGTTTTTAATACTATATACACATTTCCTGTATTTTTTGGATGTATTCTTAAGAGACTGAGAAATAATTATATATGATCACTATACAATTTCAAAAACAACAAATATTATGGTAGCATGGTGGCCTAAGACTTGCACAGTACTGTACTTCTCATCATATCACACTGAAGATGTCGATATTAGAAATGCTTGCAAAGAAAGACTCCACTGATGCAGAATAAAGGCAAAGCGCATGACATACGGTGCCTTTCGGTGGTCTTAAAGGAAGCGCAGAATGACTTTTACATTGATCCCCTTTTATAATCTCAGAGATCTGGATTTGCACGGCAATTAAATTACCACACGACCTTGGTGTTCGGCTGGGGATTTTTGCGCAGGTGGTCGGAGAAAAACAATGAAATTCTGTATTCGGATGGCAATAAAATCACTGACAATCCCTGTAAATGATGAAACTACATTACGTCCCCACGAGAAACAAGTACTGTCTGAATAGGACTTAGGTCACAATGACAGAACATTTATTACTGTGTAGTCAGTGATTTGTGTAGATGATTATGATTTGAAGGTGAATTGTCCACCTGCTTTTTAAAGAAAGCCTTATGAATGGAAGTGTGGCCATAGGGTGGACATTAAAGATGTCAGCCATTACTTCATTCATGCTATCCATATTTAACAGTCATCTAATTCAGTACCTACCCTCACGGTATGCGATTTTGGACGCAGCCTCTGTCTGATTTCCCCAAGCTTGTCCGATCTCAATTGTATTAAAGTCATGTTTACTGTGTGTTACTCTGCCTGTTATACAGTATGTTTGATTATTGTAGTTTATTTGTTTTGGATTATTCCTCACCTCCTTCATCCTCCACCACACATTATCTGACAGTTATTATAGCCCACTGTAGTTTTATTTACAGTGTAAGAGTTTGATTCTCATGCTAAACATGGACAAAGTTTCGAAAAACTAGTTGAACATATGACAGAGTATTTCTGTGATGAATACACTCTGACAGAGTTCATATAAGTCTTGAAAAGTTTTATTTAAGGATGGCCCGATCAAGTTCACGGTCATGAGTCAGAACCACAGGCGGTACAGTAAGTAAGTTGCATCAAACGTCTGTGTGACTCTTTAGTTCTGCCCACGGCAACCCTCCAGGAGCTCCACTGTTTTCAGAAAGAAGCGGTAAAGCTGTATTTGTCTTTTAAAAATCTGATAAGGCAAAAGAATCTGCAAAGATATAAATGATACAACTTTACTCTATAGGTACACAAGATTAAAGACACACTATGCAGTTATTTTACCTTAATATAACAGCTTCAAAGTTATTTCGGTGGTAAACAAAGTCATAGTAGGGCGAATCATCCTCCTGTTGAAGCTCGGGGAGGACGCTGCTAGCAAAACCAGCAATGCAAGCTTGAGAGAACCGCCCCTGACAAATCTCACGAGAATCACGACTTGCTTTATGGCAACAACGTTACACGCGTTAGGCTTGTTCGACTTTGTGTGGCGCTGCAAGAACCGACCGCCGGATGACGTCAAAGTACCGCAGGAATGATCTGAGATGGCACTTTGACGCCATCCGGCTGTCGGTTCTTGCAGCGCTGCATGAAGTCAATCAAGCCTATAACAACAACTGCACGCGCAAATTTGAGACGTGACGCTAAACGATTTAAAAGTTAAGAAAGCGCGTTCGGAAGAGAGTAGGAAAAGGAAAAGAGAATCTGACCGCGTTAGGAACCGGACAAGAGTCCCACTTGGTCAGGTTTTTACTCTTGGTGTGAGCTAAAAGACAGCACTGGATGGGATGCTGATCTGGCGATCTTGTTGATGGACTAGAAAGTAAATCTCTTATTTGTAAACTTGTTTGCGGTCTATGTTGTATGTTGTTGCGCTTGCTTGTAGTATGTCATGCGATTATCATGACAACAGTTGTCAATATCTCACATAATTATCAGGACATAAATAAGCCTAGAGGTTGTAAATAGTGTAAACATGCATAATTTGCAAACTATTATGATAAATAGCAATAATCATGTATAGTGACATTATAACGGCCAATGTTATAAAATAATGCAACATACACAATTAACTTTGTCATGGAATTTTGTAATGTTTACATTACAATAAAAGAACACAAATGAAATGATAAAGTAGACATAGACTATAGACTGTTTACTTGTGATTTAGCTGCAATCATGTAAAAACGTTATACGCCAGCAAACGCGGTACTTTATTTTTATATGCACTCTACACTTGGAATAAACTTCTTATTATCCTATCAACATCATCTGTAGTTTAGTTAGTAGACTATGCAGTAGCCTAATATTTGTATGAAATTGTGAAACATTACCTGGTCATTATCTTCTGAGGTGTACTAGAGTGGGAAATTACGACAGTTGCAAGTATTCTCCAGCGACTCTTGACAAAAACGCCGAAATTGCATAGAGCGTCTTTAAAATGAGATTGACTGTGTGTGTTATGTCACCTTTGATATTTCTCAGGGTTTCAGTAACTTTCAATAACTCTACCCTCATGTCACTCCAATATTCTGTTATTCAATAAAAACATAACTAGGGCCACTTGAGTGTTATTTCTATGCTGTTTTCCTTACCACTTATTAAAGTAGCTGTAAAAGCCAAAATAAATGACTTACAGTAGTAGACATATAATATAAAGTTTGTTCAAAGTGAATTTTAGTGTGACACCACCTGTCATTCGAAATCTGATCCCCCTTGAAACACATTTCTGCTACAGTATTTATGAGCTGAAAACAGTCCTCTGTAAACAACAAGCCCCCTCACAATACTTCCTCCCACTATAATGTACTTGTTTCTCAAATGCATTATTGATCGGCCTGTATGACACATTTATCATTTCACTCTTCTCCATGTGTGCATACATTAATACTGTAAAAACTGCACTTGAAAAACTAAGCTGAACTTTTTAACACATTGCTGTGCTGATCTTCCTCCGACCAGCTTAAAATAAAAGTAGTGAGTCATTGGATGTGTAATTAAATTATACATTAAATGGTGAAGAGCACCTTTTTGCTAAATGAGGTTTCATCTGGCTGACCAGTTATGATCCTAAAACTTTGTTAGAGGAGAGTTTGAAAGTTTTGTCTTTTATTGTTTTATTGAAGAGACTCATACTGTAGTAGCAGCACACGTGTAGTACATATAACCTTATTGAAGCCTATGAAGCCATTATGAATAGCTTTGCGTGAGAAACAGAACAAAAGTCACAATTTACTGATACATTTGTTATTTATCTTATCAAAATCTCAAATCTCATTTTTACATGTATGTACAGTATAATGCACAGACTGTTTTTATAGGGCTTGTTGTACTTTTTTTGGATCTTGCCACGGTTTTATGTCATTTTATAAAAAATAACAGTGCTATATACTGTGGAGATTTCTGAAACATCTGTTTTTATGTTCCAGTAGCAGTGCTCGAATTAAGGGGGGTTTATGGGTGTGGGCTGGGGGATGTAGCACCCCGTAAGGCATCATAGACTCTCTATAAAAAGTACGAATTATACTTAATAAAAAAAAAATATTTTAGTAAATGCTGACAAATCTTGTTAGGATGCAGTAAAGTTTGTGAAATAATTATTTACAATAATAAAGGTGAATTCTTTTTTAGTTGTGTCTCTTTAAAAGGATTGTTCACAATAAATTCTGTCAATATTTACTCACCCTCATGTTTTTTAGACCTGTATTAAATTATCTTTTTTGATGAACATAAAAGAAGAAATGTTGATAAACGATGAAAAGCACACAGCTAGTGGAATCCATTGACTTTCATGGTAGGAAAAACAAGTCCTATGGAATTCAATTGGAACTGTCAACTGTCTGCTTACCATATTTTATTAAATATCTTCCTTATCATTTATCACAATACATCCATAATATTTGTTTAGCTTAAGCCAGGACTAGGCCTTAATTTAATTAGGAAGTAGTTTTAACAAACATGCCCCACTAAAAACATTACTGGCACTGATGTATTTAATGATACTGTATGTCAGTGCAAGTTTTAGTTTGGACAGCTCTTATATTTGTTTTACAGTTTTTTACAGACACTATGACACATTTCTCAATACTTAGGTCACTTTTGCAAAACTCTTCACACAGTGAGCACAACAGAAGTCTATGTGGGCTATACTGAGGATCAATTATCAGTGCTTCGGCACAAAATGCATTCAATAACTACATCTCTCAAATTTCATGAATTCTTTTCTCAGACACAACAACTGCCAAAACTCTTTATACGTACAGACCAATTTGCAAATGCTTACATACTGTTTCAAAATTGTTAAACTTATGTTCAAAACAATAACATAATGCAGAACTGAATAAGACAGCAATTTGCTAAATTTCTACAGTAATATTTTAATGAAATATATTTTAAATCTTACAATTACAGTTTTTCTCAATTGCTAAAACACTAAAACCCATTGGCTGAACAAAGTTCTCAGTTGCCTGAACTCATTTATCTAATTGTGCAGTCTGTTGTCAATACCTTAAACCATTTCACATCATAAAACACAATTTGCAGATTTCACTTAGACTTTTTAGCAAAACTTCAAACACATACTCATTCTCAAAACACAATCTGCACTCAAATGCACATGTCATGCATACTGCTAAACACAAGCAGCAACAATCAAATACAAATGTCATCACACATGTCATTGATTAAACACAACCACTCAAAATGGATTTAACCTGTTTCAAATGATGTGACACAACCAATATAAGCCAGTTCACTGTTGTAGTACAGTGCATTTTAGGCTGTATACTGTAAAATGAACAAATTGTATGGCCCTGAACATTGTGCTTTCCTTTTTTTACTGTACTGACTGCTTTACAGTTTTACAGTATCACAGAAACAAATCACAATTTTGTGAGACGCAGGGTATAGTACTGTAAATATAGGGGTAAAAATCCTTATTTTATCTCTCAAAAGTAAATTTTTTCATCAGTGAACATGTCAATCCCATCAAAATGGCAAGTCTGTGTGTCATTGTTCAGATAGTCAAAATGTTGCCCTGTTGTCAATATACCAAATGTACACAATTATATGTGTCAGTATTTTTTGATGTAAACTGTGGATGACTTTACATTTTCACCTTTTTTCTGTAAACAAATTACACAAATTGTGATTTAAAACAGAAAAATTACAGTACAAATAAAAAATTACAAAAAAATACAAAAAAAAAATTCAGGATTCACTTGACAGGAATTTATCGATTCAGTTTACAAAAAAACCCATAGAAAACATGCTTCATGCTTATAGTGACAGATTATGACACATATGGTCAACAATTTTGCATGACATGCCTTGCACAATGAACTAATTCCTAAATGTTTTGAGGTGTAACACTATTCAACAGAAACTTGAAATAGCATTTTTACATAATCATCTGCTTGATTGTATCAAAGCATTTGCAATTTGTCCAAAACAATGAGAGTTACACTGTAAAAATGTAAAAATTTACTCCCTGAGAACTATATGTTTTGAATCAAGTGTTTTCAATTTTTTGGTGTAGTGTTTACTCACTGTTTGATAGTGTATATAATTTTGATCACTTTGTTTATGAATTGAGAGCAGTGTTTGATTTTGAACACAGGTAAAACTGTTTTGAGAGCAGTATTTGATTTTACACACAGGTAAAACTGTTTTGAGACTAGTGTTTAATTTTGCACACAGGTAAAACTGTTTTGGGGCGAAAGTTTCATTTTGCAACAGAAATCAGAGGTTTTGCAAATAGTGCTTGAAGATGAGGTTTTGTGTTTAATGTTTTCAGAAAATGGAGCAATGTTTCAGAAATTGTGTTTTAGCAATTGAGAAAAACTGTAAATGCTATAAAAACAATTTGAACAATTTGACTAGCCACAGCTGTCCACAGTCGAGTAGATAAGCATTACTATTGTATCGTTATCAGTGGATGGTGTGTATAGAAATTCTTGTAATTTGGAATTGTGCAGTGCAAAAAAATAAAAAAATAAAAAAATAAATAAACGACATAAAATATTGACAAATTCTGCATCATGTGTGATTCATTCCAGTTATTTATATTGCAATGAATTATAAACAGAGATGTGTCCCTGTTTTACACAAGAAAACATTGTATAATGCTACATGTTGTTAGTGTTTTTTTAGGTCATTGTTTTGTGGGTGACAGAGTGTGTTTGTTGGCTGTCAACCTTTGCTAGTGTTCTGGAAGAATGAGTTGATTTGAGACCTGAATAAAGTGTTTTGGTACTTGTAGTGCATTTTGAATGTGAAATGAACTGTTTTGCCAAGCTAAAAGTCTGTAAGAAGAAGTGTGTGAAGAGTTTTGCAAAAGTGACCTAAGTATTGAGAAATGTGTCCTATAGCGTCTGTAAAAAACTGTAGTCTAGGACGAGTCTAATCCCTGACCAGTATGTCGCAATGGAGATGCATTGTATATTACCACAACGCATATGCGTCAAACGTCTTTGTACACAAACAAGTCAAATAAACTAGTCAACAGGTGTGTACATTTATTGATAGATGACATCTACATCTGTGTAGTTCTTTAACTGTGTTGTGTTAAAAGTCATCAATATTGACTTGTGGCAACAAAATTATATTGTGAACAAAAATATTGTATGAAGTGAAGCCTCACTAATGCATTTCTAATTAGTTAAAATAATTACAACAGCTTTCGCTGAATGAAGCAGATGTTTTGAGTTATGGTTAAATGAGTGCTCTACTAATAAAGAAAGCAAATTACCCCCACCTAAAATAATGTAACCTGACTTAACTTGTTCAATAATCCACAGCAGCACGCACTAATACCACAATGACACCGTATCAAGTCAATCTTTATATCAAAACTAGTTTCCAGCCTTTAACACACGCATCGGTGGGAATAAAATAGCATAATTATTACACAAACCATCCAAAGTTGTGTTTTCGGTTTGTTGCCATTTTGGGTTTACTGCTTTGTCATGGGGGGACCCCAAATAAAACTTGATTCAATTCAAGCACTGTCCAGAGAAACAGGAAAACATGTTGGGGTAAGTAAATGGTGACAGAATTCTCATTTCAGGTGAACTATTTCTGGGTGAAGGTTTCACTCTTTCCACACATCCCTGATGCCATTAGTTTGTACTTAAAACCACTGGCCTGTCAACAGCTTGAGAATATTTCTGCACACACTAAAATAGGACAAGCACAGTCACATTTCAAAATAATTGAAATCACATATATCCAAAAGTGGGTGGAAGGACAGTTCAAACTTTATGTTACAGCCAAACTCAAAGTTTGCATTTGTACACAGCTGTAGCACACAAATGAGGGGTAATTGGGCACAACATTAAATTCCTCTGTGTCTCTGCGTATAGTGTAAATGAATGTAGATAATGTACGCTATGCAAATACCCATGGGTAAAGAGGTTTCTATACACAGACTAAATGACTGGTGCCAGTTAAACGTCGGCTGAATTCAAACCCATTGCATTGTCGGGTGCATTAGTAAATGGAGAGCGGGCTGCATTCGTACACGTGGAAAATGGGTTCCAATTCAGTAAAAACGAAAAAAGAGTGAGCACTAAGGCATTTTACTGCAGAACCAGGATTTGATCAAAGCATTCCCTTTTGATTTGAGCAAATAAGAGCTCAGATACATGACCGCGAGTCAAAGCACTTACACATCATTTAGCTCCAAGAAGTAATGGCACACATGATCTATTGAAGTTTTGATGTCGAATAGGATGCTGATGCATTAAATGAAAAGCAGGAAGGACAGAAAAACCATGAAATTTGGAAACTCGAGTTTATACATGCAGATGATCCATTGGTGGAAATATCTTCACATGCATCCTGAATGTTAATCACATTATCAGACTCATACTGCATCTGCCAGACCAAGCAGATAATGTAAAAGAAATGTTGAGCAATGACTTTTTAAAATTTACTTTAAAGAAGAGCCACAAAACATGCTCTACTGATCCCAAGGCTTTTGTGTTTGCCTGAGTACCCTAACCTATTTGCACTTTAAGCAAGTTATGCATGGTGAAATAATAGCTTATAATTGCTTTAAAGGACATGAAGGAATAGTTTTTAGATATTTCCTTTCCTGCTTTGAATTAGAGGAAGTGTCTTAATTCCCCAGGGACTTAAGGAGGATTTCTTAATCATTTTGTGGGTCAGCGTGATCTTATAAACGTGTGTATTTTTACGTAAAGTGTGGTTGTTATGGTTTCATACACATTGAAACGTATAATATTGACATACTAACAGGACTAAAACATAAATTATTTACGCATGAACAACTTTACCAATGTACAAATCTGTACATATTCCTATTTATAAATATTACATCATGGCATCAGATTTCATATTAGCATTTAAAGTGCAATGTGGGCCTTTTAGGAGGATCTTTTGACAGAAATGCAATATTACATTATAATATATACTATATTATCCAACGCATTATCATGAAATGCGTATAAATAGTGTGCAGTTGAAAAGTCATGCAATATATATGCCAAATTCCAATTTTGTGTGCATACGATACGCCAGTCCTTTAAGTTAACTTAAACAGCACATCTTTTTGTGTCGTTTTATTTATTGGTTTCTTTTTTTTTAACCATTGTCGCTTGGGTTTGGGGCTAGATTTGGGATTTGCTTTAGGATGTCATTTAATATATAGGTTTCTTCATGTTTGTCTATTTTTAAACCATGGTTGCTTAGAGTTGGGGTTAGAATTGGGGTTTGGGTTAGGATTTCATTTTATGCAACAAAAACTTGGTACAAGATGGTTTACAATGGTAAAGAAAACTGAAAACAAATGAGAAACAATAAATAAAACGACATGAAAAGATGTGCAGTATAAGTGAACGGGAAAGACCGGCGTATCATATGCACGCAAAATTTGGAATTTGCTGTATGCATTGCACGACTTTTCAAAGTCTTTTCACACTTTTTGCAAAGTCTTTCAAAATGTTTATGATGTCCATTTGATGCAGTGAGCTTTGAGTTTCATAACTGACTTCATGGCTTTAGTTTATAGGCTACTGCACATGACAGAAGCAGACAGAGCTTGTTGCTTGCTTGCAGCCAGCCCAAAAGGATAGGAGATCAATCTATGATTGATTATATGGTCTATTTAGTGGCAAGAACTTTTATCGTAGTACTTATGTGCTTGTTTTGAGTGTCAAACACACATCATGTGCTTAAAAAGAACATTTGAGCAGCTGAAACCCATAAACATCTTTCTAGCAGCAGCTGGTGACATCACCGCTTGTTCCTAAATTACATGTGACTGTATGGCTGAAGCGGTTAGTTTCAATTTAGAAAATGACTGTGACAGGGATTGTTAATAAAAAACCTCAGAGCAGTAGCCACATCTGTGACAGGAATACATGAAGAGTTTGGTTCCAAAACGCAATAAATCCATTTTGACTTATTTCAGTAAATCTGTTTTCTATACCAAGAAAGTGACAAGATGAAAACCACTATTTTCTGTTATAAACTTTCACATAGCATCTTTCTGTTATAAAAAAATTAAAAATTCAAATCCATAATTTGATTTTTAAAGATTTATTATAAAAACTGATTATTTTTTCCACAAAGTGCAAAATTGTTTTTTTTTCCAAAATGCTATAAATCTATTGAATCAATATATACATGCATTCATCTTTGCCATGTTAAATCCATTTAGTTTACTAGTGGTATACACAATCAAAACACTTACTTTGTCATATTAATAACACTATCATTGCTGCTGTTATACTTGGGACGTCGTCGCTAAACTTTTTTCACTGCGATCAGCTGTAAAATGTTTTGGTCCTGCTCTATTTTCGATGGCTTCGCGTAAAATAATGGAAAGTTTTTTATAAGATCCCCTGGGGTCAATGTGTTAGCATGACAGAAGCTTGATGCTGTCGGGAGAACAAGCAACCGGCATTTTTCCGTCTCCCCAGTGCCTCTCGCGTAAATTATTAGATGTTGATGGCTTACGTTTCTTTCCCATCACAGGAAACCACCACAGGTTTATCAATGCCATCAAAGTATTATTTTGTTTTTGTTTGTTTGTTGATCACGAAGTCCGTGTGTATTTGGAACCAAACTCTTCACATGTATAATTGGTAAATACACATAAGATTTTTGAAGCCCCCCACACTGCTTTCCATTACGTTACGCCACTGATATTTATGTACTATTACATGGTGACAGTATTTGAGTTACTGTTGCCTTTCTATCAGCTCGAACCAGTCTGGCCATTCTTCTCTGACCTTTGGCATCAACAAGGCATTTGTGCCCACAGAACTGCCGCTTACTGAATATTTTCTCTATTTGGGACCATTTTCTGTAAACCCTAGAGATGGTTGTACGTGAAAATCCCAGTAGATCAGCAGTTTCTGAAATACTCAGACCAGCCCGTCTGGCACCAACAACCATGCCACGTTCAAAGTCACTTAAATCACCTTTCTTCCCCATTCTGACGCTCGGTTTGAACTGCAGCAGGTCGTCTTGACCATGTCTACATGCCTAAATGCGTTGAGTTGCTGCCATGTGATTGGCTGATTAGAAAGTTGCGTTAACGGGCAGTTGGACAGATGTACCTAATTAAGTGGCCGGTGAGTGTAGGTTGGGGCCACAATAGACCCCTTCATGGTTCACGTCACAGGCAGTTCTACCAGAAAGACTCGAAGATAGGTTAAGACTTAATATATGAGTTTATTTAACAGTAGTTAACAACCAAGGTTAGAATGTAACACAGTATAGTTCTTTGGCGTAGGCCCCGACCATAGTTCAAATCCGGGGGTCACGGATTCTTGCGGTTCCTGTCTGAAGATGAAGACAGGCCAGAATCTAATCCCCCTTGAGTATGGACGGAACCGACCTGGTGATGGTGGTAGGGAGGGTGGGTTTGTAAATGCTGGCATCAGTATCTGCGAACGCAAAGACAGGTGAGTACGAGGCTTATATACTCTCAGTATCAGTGGTGATTGATTGCGCCTTGTGAAATGAATGACGTAACATTCGAGTTTCCTGGTAGAACTTGCGCAACGCTACGCTAAAGCTATCATTTCTACCAGAAAGACTCGAAGATAGGTTAAGACTTAATATATGAGTTTATTTAACAGTAGTTAACAACCAAGGTTAGAATGTAACACAGTATAGTTCTTTGGCGTAGGCCCCGACCATAGTTCAAATCCGGGGGTCACGGATTCTTGCGGTTCCTGTCTGAAGATGAAGACAGGCCAGAATCTAATCCCCAAAAATTGATCGCAATGATCGGTACCCACCAGTGTTTCTTTGAGGTTCCTGAAACAGATAAGAGAAATTGTTATCTACTGACATTGAAGGATGCCATAAGAGGCCATGGGATTGCCGCTTAGGCCATAGAAGGCAGCGATATGCCCCAGAGAGATAGGCTAGAGAGAGATAGGCCGCATTGGCCGTAGAAGGCAACGATATGCCTAGTGGGAAAAGCCACATAGGCTTTAGAAGGCAACGATATGCCAGACAGAGATAGGCCGCACAGGCCACAGAAGGCAACGATATGCCTAGTGGGAAAAGGCCGCGTAGGCCTTTGGAAGGCAACGATATGCCAGAATAAGAAATGATATAAATGGCAAAGGCCATGATTTAGCAAGGTTAAATACACCACCATCACCAGTAATTTGCTTAAACATACCTTGATTATTGCTTGCCATTATTGAATTGAATGTCATAGTGTTTTCCTGCATACGGTGAAATTAGGAGCGCGGCTCCTGATGAAGAGAGACAATTGATGTATACATGCTTTTATATTGTCATTATAAAAGTAGGGAGAAGATTAGATGGTTACAAACAAATCTGACTGGGGAAACCCAAGACACGACAGACACCGTGCAATCTTTAGCATCAGTCTTGTACTCTTTATTTGAAGTTCTGTAATGTCATCCATGACTGTAGTTCTTTGGTCCTTGTTCTAAATTGTTTCCCAGGTGTGTCTTGATATCTTGTTTACCCAACGTGAATATATACAGTCCTTGTGTTTCAGTTGTCCTTTGTCGATTATGTTAGCTGTCAATCACTTTTAAGTCCTGTATTCTGGTCTTCATTCTGGTTCTGCTTTGTGCACTTTTGGTTTTAAGAAATAACCCATTGCCTTGTCTTGCTTGCTTCGCCATGACACACAGATGATTATATACAATTCTCCGTTTACGATGTAAATTAAGACCCCCCAAAAACTGAGGCGCGGTACCAGTAGGGTTATGCAGTTGATAGATGGACGTACTCCGAACGAAATAGCCTTCTAGATGAAAGTTTACAGCTTAAATTTTGACTAACCATAATAGCATGATTAAACGTAACAATTTTGTGCAAATAGTCTTACATGATATGCACTTAAGAAGTTCTGAATTATTTGTTGAAAGATCCTCCGCCACACTGGCAATCCAGCAACGATCGAAGCCGCCGCATACACGACTGCGGACGTGAAACGTGACAACCTGCGTGCACGCGGCAAGTGTGCACGGCCAAATACTAACGAAAGCTAATTTCTTGTACATGTAGCAATTATGCATGTCAAATCCTTGCAGCCGTTTGTAATAAGAGTTCCTGGAAGTCGATAAGGAGGCCTGATGGTAACGCAGGCACTGAAAATAAAGCACTTATAGAACTGCATGTCCGTAGTCTGAGTAAAAACATGTATATAGTTTTAAAATAGCTTGCATCATGTATGCAGCCGCGCTGTTATAATGTTTTAAATCCTAGCAGCCGGTGTAATGTGGTTATATGGAAAGTTGATGCATGTTTCGCTATTTACTTGAGGATGCACGCACCTAATTCCAGACAAAGTTCCTTGTAAAGTTATCATTTAGAATCATAACTGCATGATTTTTGGCTTTCCCAGACGAAGATTTGCATCGTGAAACAATCATCACGATTTCTATGATCGTGGCTCTTCGGTGATAAAGTGTCGTACGGTGCATGGGAGAAGTTCAAAGATGGACGTTTTCCTGGTCTTGTGTCCAAGATAGCCTACAATAGTTTTCTGACAGTGTCAGTGCTGTGATATAAAAGCTAGCAGTCACATTACATCTTCAAACCAGTGTCCAGACATCCGCTGTAGCCTACCCATGCGCATGCTCTGGGTGCCTGCATCGCAAACAAAGCACAATGCGCTTAAATGGTTCAAACTGATGCAACCTGTTGTATTCTTAAAGCAGCAAGGCGCGCGTTTTTCAACTGAAGTCTACTGCATAACAAACACACTCAACATGGTGTACAGGCTCAACTTTTGTTGAGACATCCGCAGAATGCAGTGCACACCGATCAAAACAACGGCAAGCCCTCAGGAATAACACAAATGCACGTTTTAATTGTATTAAATACACCACACAACCTCAGCTCCGATCTCCATATTGCCTGTAAAACATAGTCATTGCCATCTTTCGGTTGTAAAAGCATGTACTGTGCACTATCAGCCAATCCAGTATAATGAATAAGAGAGCTTACCGTAGGAGAAGATAATCCAGATAAATAGATGGGATGTTCAACGCAACCGAGCTCGGATAAGAAGTTGACTGAGATCTGGAATAAAGTCTCATTTGAAAAGTACAATTAAAAGTTGATACATTCTCGTACTTTATACATGTGCATAACTGAAAATCTTAAAGCACAAAGCTTTAGATGGAAACATTTATGCTGAACCCCGTGCTCAATAAAATTGACAATATTGCCATTCGACCACACACACACTTACGATTTGCTCAGCAACAAAATGTGTGCTTGAAAACTATATTACCATAAGATTTAAAGTTCGAAAATAGCGTATCCCCGTATCCTTAAAGTCTGTAATTAGGATCAGGTGAGTGAAGATCTAACGTGAATATTTGCATTTGATATGAACAGTTTGCATGAATACTGTTAGGCATTAAGCAACTTGCATTGTAGTACCGTAGCAGGTAGGACGTTGCAAGACCTGTTACATGAATAAATAGTACCTTATATTATTGATGTTTTAGGGAAACACTGAAAGGGACAGTTCAGATGAAGCTCGTATACTTTGCGCATTCCTTATTCCAATGAAACACGCGAACATTAGACAGCTTCATTTGCCTGTTTGCAGCCTGTCATGCATTGCATACACGCCGTATTTAATGTGTGACATTTTCGCGAGTAATAGTCGTTCATCCAAGTCGATTCCATGTCTTTGCTTCACGAAACATTCGCGTACGGTTTAAAACCAATAATAAGCGGCGCATTTGGTATTGTAGATGAAAGACAAAGATCCTGTGATGAGGGAGAAAACAAACTTCGGCATTCTTCCAAACCCGTGCAGGTGCAGCGCTTCGCCAATCAATGATGATTACTGACATCTGCTGCGGGCGTTCAGAGTCTGCGACAGTCAATATTCATATTACACTTTACAGATCATCCAAATGTTCTTGCACTGTTCATAAAAAGAAACGGCCTGTGCGTGGTATCCTTCTCTGTGTACTGCAGTGTTACACACTTAAGGAAGCTTGCAGACTTCCCTATTTAAGTCTTTAACCTTCTGTGAGAGCTCCTCGCGATGTTGCAGGTGAAACGAAACGAGATGAGAAAATCCCAGGAAACCAGTTCGAATGCCCGATAAAATCACTCAACATTTAAATCGGCGTGATTCGGGTAACTTAAAGCTTTAGTTAGCATTAACATATGCACTGGACATCGAGCGTGTAAATGCTGGCATCAGTATCTGCGAACGCAAAGACAGGTGAGTACGAGGCTTATATACTCTCAGTATCAGTGGTGATTGATTGCGCCTTGTGAAATGAATGACGTAACATTCGAGTTTCCTGGTAGAACTTGCGCAACGCTACGCTAAAGCTATCATTTCCCACTGCGCATGTCGGGGTCAGAAAAGTCATTACAGCAGATTGAGTTGCGTATTATTCGGTATCGTCAATAATGCCTACTTACGTTGTGGGCTGTGAAAATCGCACCAGATCTGCCGTTAAGTTTTCGCGATTCCTGCAGAATCTCAAAAACAAAAACATACAACATCTGATGCTACAATCAATTAACGTGCAGACTGGAACAATGCAAATATCAAAGAGGCTTGTGTTTGTAGTGCTCACTTCATTTGAGGTAAGTCATCATTTTCAGCTCTGTTAGATTCAATTATAAAGCCTGGACGGTATGAACAGTTTGACCCCATGCTGCGCGCGCACCCGATAGTCATTCAATGTTTACAAACCTTGAAGGGGTCTATACATGGAATTGCCTTGGGTCCCAAAATCACTAAATCTGCCCCTGGGGACAATGTGCATCTTGAAAATAGCTATACAAATAGGCATATTACAACTATTGTTAAATCACTGCACTGGCTGCCATTCAAGTTTTGTATTGATTTTAAAGATTTACTATTGACTTTTAAAGCATTAAATAATTTGGCACCTCAATATTTGTCTGACCTCTTGACACCCTACACCCTGACACCTTTTAAAGAGCCAGTAAGATGCCAATATGTCCCAGACAACAGGTTTAAATGCATGCAAGGTCAAAAAACACTGTAATTTTTTCAAAATATAAATTTAAAATTACCCCATTTCTCAGAGATCACCAAAGATTCGTGTGAAGCCGTTCAATGACTCAGTTTGCCTAAACCCCACCTTTCAGTAGCCTACTCTGCTCTGATTGGTCAACTGACACAGTCTCCACACAGACCACAGATCAGTGGCACAGACCAACAATACTGCAACTTGTATTGACCTAGTGCTAACATGATTTCCTGAGAAGACATTATCGACATCAATACATATCATTCATCATTAATCAAAGCAATAAAAACGACGATAGAAACTAGTATTTTACACTCATTTAAGCAGATAACCGGGACATAGCAAAACCGTAAGTGAGCATGCGTTAGCCGCTTGCTAACGTGACTCTCTGACAGTAAATTAAGAGTTTAAAAAACAACATCAATACACATCATTCATCATTAGTCCAGGTTATAAAAACGACGACAGACATTAAAATTTTTACACTAATTTAAGCAAGTATGTAACTATAATCATACTTGCAGGTTGTGATTAGGAGACGCATGTTGTTCCAAATACTACCGAATGGTACTGAACCATCTTTCATGGCCAAACATTTAGCGAATCCCTCCTTGAAAAGTAAGTTTAACCACTGATTCTTTATAGCCAAACGTTTAGTAAATCCCTCCTTGAAAAAGTAATTTTAACCACAGATTCTTCATATATCTTCATCATTTGGTAGTGAAAACAACACAAACTGAAAACACAGCATGATATGATGTTTACACACTAACTAGCTGTGGGCAGGTCAAAGTTTTAGTTTCTCCCGCAGGCAAGGCTGTAGGTTAGTTATTATGCAAAGTGTTGGTATTACGTAGATAAAGTCAGGCAAAAGATTCAATCCATATGACGACTCGTTTCAGCAATTCAGAGTCGACTCCCTACTTTATAAGCCAATAACTTGATTAATCGTGTACTTTTTGGTTCAACACATTTGCACATTGTTTACATTGATGGACAGCTACATGACACACTGCAATACAGGTCATTTTCGATTTTGAATCTGTGTGGCTTTTTAACCAGCCCTGTAACTCGCCTAAGATCTATGGGTGATAGGGCTTTTTCAAGTCTAGCACCTAAACTCTGCAATTCCTTGCCTGTAGAGATAAGAAATGCAAAATCCTTGCACATTTTTAAATTCAGTTTAAAAACCTTTATTTTTTAATGAAGCTTTAATATAATTTTATTTTGTTTAGTTGTTTGTAGTTGTGTTTTCATTTTGTACTCTTTATTCTTTTTTAAATAAAATGCTTTTATAGGTGCTTTACAAAATAAAGTTATTATTATGAATGAATTAAATTGAATGGACATGAATTCTATTATATGATTTAAAAATGAATACTGTCACTTTCTCAAAAGACAGGACACCGGAACTGTTAAGAGATCTACACTTGCTTGGTGTGGGTTATCTGCAGTCTAATGATAGGTCTTTAGGTTTTAATGGTTTGGGTTTTGCTAAGCCTTACATTATGGTGGAGAACAGAATAGAAAGCAGTTACTTTACTCACCTCTTATTAACCTTTCCTACCCTTGTCTCACTGGAGTCAGAGATAAAAATGGTACAAAATTGGGGTCCCAAAAGAATAAATCTGCCAGCACTATCCACAAAAAGTCAAACTGCAGCTTTTTATCACCGGCTTAATACCACCACAAAGCTGTTAGAGATCCTATCTGTTCTATCTGTCTATCCAACAATCTGGCCATCAGGCTCTGAAATGCTGGAAAATTTATCTCAAACTAATAGGTGTTTTGAAACATCCTAGCTGATTTCTAGGTTGTCCAAATTGGTTTTACCTCATTTTTTAGCTCATTGGACATTTGACTAGCCCCACGTTCCCAAAAATTTCCCTCTGCTGGTTTGTTGCTAGATGATACTGTATTTTCTGGACTATAAGCCGCACTGGAGTATAAGCCGCATCATTCAAAAATGGGTCATTAAGGCGAAATAACATGTATAAGTCACAGTGGACTATACGTCGCGTTTATTTAGAAAATTATTTCACAAAATCCAAGCCATTTAATCTGGAAAGGTGAGTTATTCAACTAAACAATAGCAGACAGAACAGCAGGCTGAATATATGTCTGTATGTAAAGTAATATTATCAGTTATTTAAACAATTAACCATAGCATACAGAACTTACCTGGAAGGTTAAATGGTCTAAATTAACCGAACAAGCCAACTAGCATGAAGTTCGCAGACTCGTCATTTCGCATCACTGAATCCATTAAATTACATAAATACAGGAGCAGCATATAGCGAACTCTTGCGGCTGTAGACGGTAATGATGTCTCTTGCCTTATAAATGTCAAAATTAATTCATACTGACTTACCAGGTGCACTTAAAGGTGTAGCGGAGGATTTTCTCGAATTTTAGAAAACAACCGCCTTCTCCACTTTTTTAAAAAATGCAATTGCGCAACACTCCTGATTGACAACTAGGAGGACCAATAGTCTTGATGTTCCACCCGGAAAAAGGAAAATCCTCTGCAATACCTTTAACTATAAGCTGCAGCACCAGCCAAGTTATGAAAAAAACGCGCAGAAAAATATGGTATATTAGAAAGATCTATTTTATAGCTAAAATATAACTGAATATAGCTAGATCACCACATATTATGGTCATTGTAACTTTATAGTTATATGTCTACATCTAATACAAAATGGAATGGGTGCAGCATAACATTATCATCTTGGATTGTGCTAAAACATCACAAGTTAAATGATTAAGAAGAAGCTCTGTAGAGAAAACTGTTACCACATCTTTCCTGTTCAAATCATTTTCACCAGGCTTTCGCGTTAATCTCCCTGAACCCTTTAAACACCCTTTAAAAATAGAGACAGCTTCTCAGTACAATATAGGCTATACAACACCCTGCAAACCTATCCACTGCCTGGCACTGGAACAGCAGTCTGGATTTCCTTAAAAGGATGATCACACAAGTGCCGGAGATTAAACACATTTTACAGGGATAGCCGCTGGGCTAGTTTGCTTGTGGAAAAACTGCAGCCCATTTTTTGAGGTGATTTACTGCAATGTGTCAAGTTAGCACTTGCACAGAAGGCCAGCAACTAAGCAGCACTTAGTCTTCAAACAAATGAGGGAACGCTGGGAACAAGCTTTAGATCTTGCTAATAGCTAAACTTTTTATTGCTGTTTTATTAATTTATATTGACTTTTAAACAGAAATGTATACTTATTATCATTCTTAAGATGCACTTTCCTAAATTCTGAATCTTTTGCTTCGTGTTTAATCCTCACTTATTTCACCCATTTCCTCCGCCAATTCTTTTCACCTTCCGATTTGCTCTTAAAGAAGCCTTGACCATCTGTGGCCCGGTGAAGATAACGGTCAAAAGCATCAATTCAGACTTTGAAATTTCCCCTTTGACTTTGGCACTGAAGATTAGCACCCTCGATATAACGGCTCCCCAAGAGGATTGTGGGAGCTTTGAAATCTCAAATGAAGAGTTAGAAGAAGCTCTGTCTGTAATCCTCTTATCTGTAATGCATCGGGCCCTCTTCCTCTCCACACTTATTGCAGAATGACTTCATAACTCTCCGTGTCCTCTCCACCTTCCTGTCAACATTTGGGTGTGCATTGTGTTCCTTGTGGTTCTGTGTTTAAAGTCTTGATAAATGGACTTCCCAGGGTGTTTGGCCATATAAAGTGAGATTCCAGTGTGTGTACTCAGTTTGAAGGGCACTGCACAAAGAAAAGAGATCAAATTTCTAGAGTAATATACCTAATTTACCTCAGTACTAAAGTTTAAAGAAGTTTTGCCATTTTTTATTCTATTAAATTCATCTCAGGAGTTTTAATTGGGAAGTTGTGTGTTTGTATAAAGGTCACCAAATATTTGATTGTTACAATATTAAGACACATGTATTTTTAATAGTAATTATATTTTAATTTTTGTATTTATGATGTTTATTATTTTTTATTATTATTTTTTAAATTTAAAGGTTTGCATCTTTCAATTAAAAATGTGTGTTTTAAATATATTTCAGTATATTAAAGATTTATGTGTTTGAACAATGGTGTTTCAGACCATTCAAAATTCAACTTTGTCAAGCAAGGAACTACAGCCATTCCTTGCTCAGTGTGTAGAGAACAGTGAGCACTCTGTAGGGAACGTTTCAATTGAAACACAATTTATGTCTCTTCTGCTTCCACTTATGGTAGGTGTGCTGACTTAGGTGTGAAGTGTTTTCTGCTGCATGTGGTTAGCAGTCTAGCACCAAAGTGGTGCCATGACCCTGGTGCTGTCTCCTCACATCCGTTTGAGCAAAGTCACTGAGAGTCAAGATTGAGATTTTGTACTGTTGGTAAGATGCACACAGAACCTGCAACCAGTGTTAGCATTATCTTGACATGTTATCATATATTACATGCCTGATTAAAATTCAAATAGTGTTTTTTATGTTCTCTTGTACTTATTATATTACTTAAGTTGCCTTTTCCATCCTGTTTTTCATACTTTGATTGAAAAAGTCTGATTTGTGTTTCCCCTTCAAGAGCGTTAGGCTTGGCTCTGTGTCCCGCCCACTACCCAACTACTATGCAGTTTTACTACAAATACAGCTTCTCAAATGGTCTTTTGTATCTTTATTCATGTCACAGACACCCAAATAATCTCATGAGGGGCAGGTGCTCAAAGTATAAAAAGGGCACATACCTCGCTCGCACGCACACAAATGAAACAAATAATAAAGGAAAAACAGAATAGAAAAGACAATTTTAAGTATAATATTTTTCTTTATTTTTCTTGCAAATAGAGTGAGACGGAAGAAAAATCTATATAGACAGCATTTTATATCTATATACTTATATTTGATATATATGATATATGTGAATTTATTATTTTTTATTATTTAAATAATAATAAAAACAGCATTTATGAGGATAAATTTAGAGAATTATAAAATCAGTATGAGCCTGTTTACCAGTGATGTGAAAACTGTTATGATAGAAATTTGAAGTATTAATAACTTTTAGTCAAAAAACAAACACCAGACCCCTAAAAGCCTGTGAACCCCCCCCCCAAAAAAAACAGAGTGAACATGTATGCATCATTGTTTATATTTGTGTAGACGTTTAGCTGCTATTGCTAACGTTACTTGCATCTAACGCTCTCTTGAGAGGTTAATACACACAGCAATATAGACAAAAACTGTGCATGCGCTCTTCACGCTTTTGTAAAATATTAATAAGTAACGTTAACAAGCATACCATCAAGCCATCTCGAGGTAGGGTGGCCATTCGTGCCAGTTCCCCCGGACATGTCCCGAACATGTTTTCAGGTTCGTTTTCCGGAAGTCGTGTGCTCGACCGCATACGTCATCACATTTCAGTTAAAATACATAAAAAATTCAGATTTATTTCTTTTAAGACATATAATTATTGTAGTTTCATTCTTACCTTGAAATGTAACGGTTGTTTTTCTTAAATGAAACCCGAAATATTAAACCTTGATGACGTATGCGGTCAACCAACGCGACTTCCGGAGAACGAACCCAAAAACATGTTTGGGACGTGTCCGGCGGAACTGGCACGAATGGCCACCCTAACTCGAGGGGATCCTCCCTGTACTGTGCACTGTGTCTTAGTAAGAGCATGTGAGCGACCTCGCGCTGTGAGCTAGGGATCATACCAGAAGAGATTGTCCAGTGAAAGGTCAAAAGGTCATGATGTGACTCATTTTATTTATGGCTAAATTATTTGTCATTAATTTTACTAATAGTAACGCAGAAACCTCTTCTTAAGGTTAAATAGTATAAACTTAAATTAAACTGGATATCCTCAGTTTAAGCTTATAGTAATAACTAAATATAAGTATTGTTAAACTATGATCGGCAATATTATTATTTTTATAATTTAATATTGTAGTCAGGTTACGAAACAGAGACAATTCTGTCAAAAGCACAGAGAAAAGACAAAACGCTAATACCTTCGCCCTGTCACGGCTGAAACCAGGTAAGACAGGATGAGGCGAGATGCGGATCAAATGCAGTTTATTCCAGACATATAAAAGTAAACAAGGCCAAAAAACAAGAGCTAGAAACACACAAGGGACAGCGACATCATACAACAATCCACAAACACAGAATGAACAAGCAGGGTATATATGAATGACTAAGACCAATGACAATGCAGAAACAATAAGTAACCAAGACAACACACAAGGGGAGAAGCATGATCACAATGAATATCCATGGTAACAAACAAGGGGGCGGAGACACTAATTAACACTGGGAGATACAACTAGGAACAAGGGTATACATGAACACAGGTTAAACACAGGTACACAGAGACAAAGCATAAACCAAAACACAACTATAACAAAGCACAAGAATGACAGAACACAGGGACACAGGAGGCACTACGTTACATAGCCCCCCCTCAAAAGGGCGGCTTCCAGACGCCCACCAGAAACAAGAACCCCAAAGTACATAAGTCCAGGTGGGCGGTGGTATGGAGGTGGACCCGGGGGAGGGATGGTGGGCCAAGGCTAAGAAAGTCCAAGCGCCAAGGCTATGAAAGTCCAGGGGCCAGGGAGGCAGGGACCACGGCGGAGCCGCGGGCGGAGGCAGGGACCACGGCAGAGCCGCGGGCGGAGGCAGGGACCAAGGCGGAGCCGCGGGCGGAGGCAAGGACCAAGGCGGAGCCGCGGGCGGAGACAGGGACCAAGGCGGAGCCGCGGGCAGAGCGGGAACCCAGGGCGGAGCCGCGGGCAGAGCGGAGCCGGAAGAGCGGGGACCCAGGGCGGAGCCGGCAGAGCGGGAACCCAGGGCGGAGCCGGCAGAGCGGGAACCCAGGGCGGAGCCGGCAGAGCGGGAACCCAGGGCGGAGCCGGCAGAGCGGGAACCCAGGGCGGAGCCGGCAGAGCGGGAACCCAGGGCGGAGCCGGCAGAGCGGGAACCCAGGGCGGAGCCGGCAGAGCGAGAACCCAGGGCGGAGCCAGAGACCAGAGAGGGACTGGATACCAGGGTGGTGCTGGTGGTATCATGAACCTGGGTAGAGGGAAACAACAGAAAGAGGCCCTCTGGGCCAGGTTAGACAGGGCAGAGAGTTCAAATTTGTCCGTCTCGGACCAGGTAATGAGAGCAGGAAACTTGGGGACAGCCATCTTGAAACAGGCAGAGAGGTTGAAAGTGGCCATAGTTTTGGTGACAATAAGTCTCTGGAGCTTCGGGGTGACCACACTAGCTGACCAATGTGGCTCAGATGACTCACTCGGCTCAGGGGACTCACTCGGCTCAGGGGACTCACTCGGCTCAGGGGACTCACTCGGCTCAGGGGACTCACTCGGCTCAGGGGACTCACTCGGCTCAGGGGACTCACTCGGCTCAGGGGACTCACTCGGCTCAGGGGACTCACTCGGCTCAGGGGACTCACTCGGCTCAGGGGACTCACTCGGCTCAGGGGACTCACTCGGCTCAGGGGACTCACTCGGCTCAGGGGAATCAGAAGACTCACTCGGCTCAGGGGAATCAGAAGACTCACTCGGCTCAGGGGAATCAGATGACTCACTCGGCTCAGGGGAATCAGAAGACTCACTCGGCTCAGGGGAATCAGAAGACTCACTCGGCTCAGGGGAATCAGAAGACTCACTCGGCTCAGGGGAATCAGAAGACTCACTCGGCTCAGGGGAATCAGAAGACTCACTCGGCTCAGGGGAATCAGAAGACTCACTCGGCTCAGGGGAATCAGAAGACTCACTCGGCTCAGGGGAATGAGAAGACTCACTCGGCTCAGGGGAATGAGAAGACTCACTCGGCTCAGGGGAATGAGAAGACTCACTCGGCTCAGGGGAATCAGAAGATTCAAGGAACTCGGGAGATTCACTCGGCTCGGAGGACTCGGGAGATTCACTCGGCTCGGAGGACTCGGGAGATTCACTCGGCTCGGAGGACTCGGGAGATTCACTCGGCTCGGAGGACTCGGGAGATTCACTCGGCTCGGAGGACTCGGGAGATTCACTCGGCTCGGAGGACTCGGGAGATTCACTCGGCTCGGAGGACTCGGGAGATTCACTCGGCTCGGAGGACTCGTGTTCATGAGTCTGGTTGATCTGCCATTGAACTGGTGAGCCACACACTGAAAAAACATAGCACAATGCCAGTGCTAACATTGATGATTCACACAGATTAAAAAGTTCGGGGAGCTCCGAGGCCTTCAGTGAATCAATGGGCACAAACAGTTTCAAGAGCTCTGTAGCTGTCTCATGTGATGTAACACACCTGCTGGCCGATGATTCACTCGGTGACTTGCTCCGGGAGGATTCACTCAGGGATTTACACAGGGAAGACTCACTCGGGAAAGACTCACTCGGGAAAGACTCACTCGGGAAAGACTCACTCGGGAAAGACTCACTCGGGAAAGACTCACTCGGGAAAGACTCACTCGGGAAAGACTCACTCGGGAAAGACTCACTCGGGAAAGACTCACTCGGGAAAGACTCACTCGGGGATTCACTCGGGGATTCACTCAGGGACGCACTCGAAGACAAACTCGAAGACAAACTCGAGGACTCACTCGGGGATTCACTCGGGGATTCACTCGAGAGAACGAGCGGTCCAGGGATTCTGGTCGCTCGGACAGTGATCAGCGGGTAATCCAACACACTGGAGATTAAGCGGCCGACCCGGGCTTTCACGGGATGAACCGGATAACCTGGTGACTTGTGCACCGGCTCAGACACGGCGGAAGTCATCTTGTGAGCGGGGTCGGACCAAACACAGGGAAACCTTGGAAGCACGAGGGGAAAACACACAGGGGAGCGAGGAATTGCTGCTGGATCCTTAATGGTGGATTGTTCTGTCACGGCTGAACCCAGGTAAGACAGGATGAGGCGAGATGCGGATCAAATGCAGTTTATTCCAGACATATAAAAGTAAACAAGGCCAAAAAACAAGAGCTAGAAACACACAAGAGACAGCGACATCATACAACAATCCACAAACACAGAATGAACAAGCAGGGTATATATGAATGACTAAGACCAATGACAATGCAGAAACAATCAGTAACCAAGACAACACACAAGGGGAGAAGCATGATCACAATGAATATCCATGGTAACAAACAAGGGGGCGGAGACACTAATTAACACCGGGAGATACAACTAGGAACAAGGGTATACATGAACACAGGTTAAACACAGGTACACAGAGACAAAGCATAAACCAAAACACAACTATAACAAAACACAAGAATGACAGAACACAGGGACACAGGAGGCACTACGTTACACGCCCACGTCACTGGATACAGTCATTGGGGCGATTTGTGGTTGTTTTTACAGCAGAAAAGGGGGAGTCTGCAGACTAGGAGGCAGGTCATACATTTTTTTATACATCTTTATGTAAGTCACCAATCAACCTATTTTTCATTAGGTCTGGTTATCATTAATATATCTCACAAGTTTCATAGCTTAAAGCATTTATGTAATCATTTAAAAAAGGCAGGTAAATGTTTTCTCTGACGAGATACTGTAACTTGTCAATGGCCAGGAAAGAGTTAAATGTGGTTTATCACACCTGAGTTCCATTTCTCTAGCCACACTGAGGCCTGATATCGGCCACACCTGTCCGCAATCAAGTAATCACTTAAATAGGACCTGCCTGACAAAGTTAAGTAGACAAGAAGATCCTCAAAAGCTACACATCATGCCAAGATCCAAAGAAATTCAGAAACAAATGAGCAAGAAAGTAATTGAGATCTATCAGTCTGGAAAAGGTTGTAAAGCCATTTCTAAAGCTTTGGGACTCCAGGGAACTACAGTAAGAGTCAGTTGATGGCAGCTGATCCTCATCCACTTTCATTGTATGCAGGAGAGCAGCTAAGACATTCTGTTGAGGATGAGAGTTTTGAAGTTCTTCAGAATCAGATTAAACATGTCCATTTGCCATCTTTTAATTTTTAAAAAGAAGATGAAATATTTATATTGTGTTTAAAAAATAATTGAAATACTTAGGCATGTTTATTAATTTAACCAGACAGAAATAGAATTACACAGCGATGTGAATCATCCCACAAATGATTTTCCATCTCTGTGTCACTATTTTTTACACTTTACCTTGTCTGAAATGAAGGGAAGCGGAACGCTCATGCAGCCTGTCATTCTAGCACAAACAGACAATAATTGTTTCCTGAGAGTAATTGGGTTTTCAAAGCTCGTTGACACGAGAGACTTTTTTTATTTGTTCAACCCAATGGAGTTGACTAGAGCATCAGACGTCAAACAGACAGCGCTCCCTTCCGCTCTGGCATTAATATTCTGGCCAAAATAGCTTATTTTTCTACCTTTGTGCCTGCATCCTCAAACAAACCTAGAATGTAATAGATTCTCTTTATGGTTTTTGCTTTTCATTTCAGGTTTTACTGTCATTGTATTTCTGAGAAGTGTTTATGTACATTAGTTATTTCCATTTATCTGTCTTAAATACACTCATGCATAACCTTTGTATTTTTATTCACTATTCATTTTAAGAGAATTCAAGGAATATCCCACTTTAAAAAAAAAGAAAAAAATGAAATATCCCAATAATTTACTCACCCCCATGTCATCCAAGTTGTTTATGCCTTTCTTGTTCAGTCGAGAAGAAATAACTTTTTTTATCGTAATTTTTGCAATTTGATGCTGTGAGATGCACCAGCGCGACCTTACATATTATGTAATCAAGTCGAAAGGTCACACATGACGTATGTGAAACCCCCTCTCCAGTTTACATATGTGGAGAAAGAGAACCATTTGTGGAATGATATTAATTAATGTCTTTGTGTCAGTTTGTTGTTTAATATGGTCCCCAAGTGTGCATTTCACATATGTAACACGTGACCTTGCTTTTTTCTTGCTGAAAATAACTATGGTGAACTGTTGAGATCTAATAAAGTCTATTAGATTAAAAAGAAATCCTGGAATGATTTCCTGAAAAAACTTTATTTCTTCTTGACTGAACAAAGAAAGATCAGGGTTCCCACACCTTAGTTAACTTCAAATTCAAGGACCTTTCAAGGACTTTCCAGGTCTTATACCCTCAAATTCAAGGACTGAATGTGAGAGCAAGGTTACATCGTGTTACCTTTTAAGATACATTGTTACAGTTCCCTTTCGAGGGAACTTGCGCTGCGTCACTGCGGTGACACTTTGGGGACACTACACAGGGAATAAAATTTATTTTTTTCCAGTTTTCCAGAAAACTTCTTGCATAAAATAGATTCAAACACTTTCAATGACATGTATCTATGTATGTATGTTTTCAAAAACTTCCCAGGGCCTTGAATTATTTCCCCCAGATTCACAAACTTTCAAGGATTTCAAGGACTTGTGGGAACCCTGAAAGACATAAACGTCTTGGATGACATGGGGGTGAGTAAATTATCTTGATTTTTTTATGAAAATGGAATATTTCTTAAAGGTAGTTTACACGTTTAGTTTAAGTTACACTTTACATTTTAAATTGAATACTTATGTCTCATAATGCATTCTTTATTTTTATAACAAACACATAATAAAATATAATGATCATGTAAAATAATGACAGTTACATAAAATAACATAATAGTAAATATATACAACCCCAAAACAGAAAAAGTTGGGACACAGTAGAAATTGTGCGTAAAAAAGGAATGAAATAATTTACAAATCTCATAAACTTATATTTTATTCACAGTAGAATATAGATAACATATCAAATGTTGAAAGTAAGATATTTTGAAATGTCATGCCAAATATTGGCTCATTTTGGATTTCATGAGAGGGTCAAGACCGCAAAACCATACCGGATGCCCGTGATCTTCGGGCCCTAAGACAGCACTGCATCACATACAGGAATGCTACTGTAATGGAAATCACAACATGGACTCTGGAATACTTCCAGAAAACATTGTCAGTGAACACAATCCACCGTGTCATTCGCTGTTGCCAGCTAAAACTCTATAGATCAAACAAGAAGCCATATCTAAATATGATCCAGAAGCCCAGGTGTTTTCCCTGTGCAAGGCTCATTTAAAATGGACTTTGGCAAAGTGGAAAACTGTTCTGTGGTCCAACGAAACAAAATTTGAAGTTCTTTTTGGAAAACTGGGACGCCATTTCATCTGGAATAAAGAGGACAATGACAACCCAAGTTGTTATTAGCGCTCAGTTCAGAAGCCTGAATCTCAGATGGTTTGGGGTTGCATGAGTATGTGTGGCATGGGCAGCTTACACATCTGGAAAGGCACCATCAATGCTGAAAGGTTTATCTAAGTTCTAGATACATATGATCCCATTCAGACGTCGTCTCTTTCAGGGAAGACCTTGCATTTTTCAACATGACAATGCCAGACCACATACTGCATCAAGTACAACATCAAGACTGGGTAGAAGAAGGATCTGAGTACTGTAATGGCCAGCCTGCAGTCCAGATCTTTCACCCATAGAAAACATTTGGTGCATCATAAAGAGGAAGATGCGACAAAGAAGACCTAAGACAGTTGAGCAACTAGAAGTCTGTATTAGACAAGAATAGGACAACATTCCTATTCCTAAACATTGATCCTCCGCCAGCTGTTCCTTATATGTACATTTAACTTTTCTGGCCTCTTATTGCTACCTGTCCCAACTTTTTTTGGTATGTGTAGCTCTCATGAAATCCAAAATGAGCCAATATTTGGCATGACATTTCAAAATATCTTACTTTCAACATTTGATATGTTATCTATATTCTACTGTGAATAAAATATAAGTTTATGAGATTTGTAAATTATTCCATTCCTTTTTTACTCACAATTTCTACTGTGTCCCAACTTTTTCTGTTTTGGGGTTGTAATTTAACAGTATTTAACAGATATGAGACATCTCTGATACAGTATACATACCCTTTTCTCCTGGACTCTGTGTGTGTCAGTGTGTAAGAGCTGCATTATTTAGGTAAGGGCTGAAGAGCAAAATGTACAGACATAGGGCAGGCAGAGAGAACAGAATGACAAACAACAGACATTTAAGAGTGATGCATGTCTCCGTAGTGGTGCATTATTAAAGAGTGAGGGAAGGTGAGAAAGAGATAACAAGCTGAAGATGCTGTAATGATGCACAGCTCTATCCAAAGGCCAGATGGGAACACATAACTGGGCAACAGCAAGTCACCTCCATGGAGATCCAACATAAAGCATTAGCATCACAAAAAAGTGAGGCCACAAATCTGCAGTAATCAGTCACAGTGGAGCTGAAGAGATGAATGGTTCGTGCTACATTAAAAATGCATGTTTTGGGCAAAGAATTCACATCATTGCAATCACATGACACATCTCCAACCCGAACATGGACATATGCGGTATTGTCAGTGCCAAACCCATGCTCAACAGAACTTTAGAGACATAGACTTTAAAAAAAATCCTAATGTGAAACCTGACAGTGTTCTTGTATCAAGCCTTTGAAGATTTTCTCAAGTCATAAAAACATCACGTAATGATGTGTTGACCATGAATCAAAAAATAAAATGGCAAAATTCCGACCTCCGCCTCTTACTCTTGTGCCGGGCGTTTAACCTCGCATTCCCTGTGAAACGGAGCAAAACCATTTACATGTTAAAACATGCAGTACCAGTGTTGGGCAAAGTTGCTTTTAAAAGTAATGCATTACAATATTAAGTTACTCCCCAAAAAAGTCAGTTTTTATGACAGAAGTTCTGCATTTAGAAACTGCATATTTACATCACAATAATGTTAAGCTCTGCCCTGCCATCTCCGTTTCTGACTTAAACTGTTCCAGCTCATTTGCGACGCATATAGAGTGTATAATTTTACGTCAATATTTAAGGAATAATTGACGACGGGCCATTGAATTATTAGAAAATAATGCAGACCCAACACCACGGATGTGCATTATTATCTTATAATTCAAAAGACGAGAGTAAATTTTTCCTCTTATTCCACAAACAGCGCTCTGGTGCCTATTTTTAAGACAATTGACAGGTTAGGTATGTGTTTTACAGAAAAATAATCAACACCCATTTCTAAGCCAATCAGAATAAAGCAGTCAACAGGCCTGTGGTATAAGTTCAGTTTAATTCAGTACATTATTTCTTATCAAATGAATTAAACTGAAAAGTAACTAGCATTACTTTTTTTAAAAAGTAACTCAAATATTAATGTGTACATTTATAAAGTAATGCGTTATTTACTCGTTACTTCAGAAAAATTATTATTACGTAATGCAAGTTACTTGTAATGTGTTACCCCCAACACTGTGCAGTACTATCAAAATACATTCAACCTGGATTATCATAGTAATGCACATTGCTTTCACTCATTTACGACATTGCCTGGGTTGCGTACGTGTGGGTGGGTCTATCAAAAGAAGGTCCATATTCTATTGGGTTAGGGGTCTGTTTGTTTAGGTGATTTCAAATGTCAACATTGGCTTTCAGAAATCATGCACCCTGCCTTCACGAGATAACCCTGGGTATTCATAATCTGACATTTCACACTGTGCATTCTTAAACCCTGAGTTAACGTTTTTATTTGCATATTTGCGGTCAATCGTCATGATTGGATGAAAAACAATGGGTAACACTTTATTTCGATAGTCCACTTTAGACATTTTACTAATTATAAGTAACTTTGCAACTACTTATCAACTACAAATCTTTACAGTATTAGTAGACTGCCTGCTAAATATCTATTAACACTTTATTGTGATGATCCCTCAACAGACATTCAACTGACTATACTGTAAGTATCTTTTCATAGATATATACACTAGATGTCGCCTTTCATAGATATTTACACTAGATGTCGCCACTATATGTCAAAACCGCCACCATCTTGGAACAGGGGTCTTGTCATAGGAAGTATCTAGGTTAAGCTGCTATTTCCGCCTGTACTTCGAATTCATGGACGATGCCGGACTTTTGTGCTGCGTATGGATGTTAGGCCTATTAGCACTATGCATTATAGTTAGAAAAAATACATTTTCATAAAATCAAAACTTTTCTTTTTTCCTGGACAAAATGCTAAATACATGTCTGACTGCTGAAAACGAACCAAAAGAAAACCAAGAAAATTGCGTTCATGACGATTTATGGTGATTTTATTTCGGTTAAACCATTGCCTACAATGGTGCTGATGCGGGATTCCCCTGTTTCAAGATGGCGGCTGGGTTTGACGCATTCGGTCCAATGAACTGCCGTAGTCAAGGCGACATCTAGTGTACATATCTATGGTATCTTCTCAGGTGCATGTCAACTTATTCCACTATCCCTAACCTCTTCCCTAACCTAACCCTTACAGTCTACTAATACTCTAATGACAGTTTGCTGACATATAGTTGCAAATTATTTAAAGTTAGTTGACATGTAGTTGCAAAGTTATTTATAGTTAGTAAAATGTCTATCAAAATAAAGTGTAACCAAGCAGGGTTAAACTGACTTCCAGGTCAGTGACAGAACAGGTCGCAATGTAAATCTCACTTGGCTGTTTTAAGTCTCCTGGGATGGCATTGTTACTCCAATTCAGGGGTTTTCAGTACACAGATCATCGTATGAGGTATGTTCTTTTAAATTTTTTATTGGCTATTACTGTTGCTAAGCATTGAGTCACAACATTTCAACCTCACTTTGTGTCACGCTGCGCACAATTAGCACCGCAATGCGGGGTTTCATAACCCTAGGTTAATTTCGTAACCCTGCTTCTAAATTACAAGTGTGAAACGTTTCTTAACCTAGGGTAAATGCGGGGTTTAGAACGAAGGTAACCCGGGGTTTAACAGCAGTGTGAAAAGCCCTTAAGTAACCTATCCCCCAACCCATATGACCGTCTAGGTCATTTGTCTATTCCCCCAAATGTGACCGAGACTTTTTAACTAAAAAGGCTGTAGGCGAAAGTATCACCTGCTGCCAGTACAGCCATTAATTTAGTAAACGCATCTGTGGGTCATATTTGACGAATTACCTTAAAGCTTGTATAGAATGGAGCATAGGTTGATGGAGGCATCTTGACAGGAAGATTGGATGTGGACATGTCTTGTTGCACCTGCCTGTCTCTGTATACTACCTGAGCATCTTTCAGGTTTCCAGTGCAAACACATAAAAAGTAAAAATCAGAATTCTTAAAAAAAAGCTCAAACTTCAATATTTCATCTTTCGTGCAGTAGGACAGAAAACATCACACCGCATTGAAGAAATGAAGCAAAAAGAGATCCATCTGCTGGCTGGGCACAGTTGGAAATCGTTTACACACCAAAACATTGCATCCATAAATATGTATTGAGTGGGGGGAGGTGGTGGGTGTCCACAGAAAAACATGCAATTCCAAATGGAAAGCTCAGGTGTGGGGTGCTTTCTGGAATCATAAATGATATCTCTCGTCTCTTTCTCTTTCATCATGTCTTCTATGGCTGTGTGTGTAGCTGAGACCTGGCAGCGAACCGCTGTGATTAATCTAACACATGGTGTTTGTAGCACAGGTGTGCTGTACTGTCTCAGCATACAATGATAAGACCTCCATTTCAGCCCATGAATTACCAGCAATCATCTCATATCTTATCCGGTCTCACTAACTGTTTTACATATTATTACTGACATCTCATGTGTGTTGGCTTTCATTCATCTGATAAATCTGCATGTGAGTTATGCCCATTTTCATCATAGTTATCCTGAATCTTTTTGGCTACCCATACAGCAAAAAAATATATATTTTCAAATATTATTTTAAATATACAGTACTGTGCAAAAGTCTGCGACCACCACCAGACTTGTTGTTTTAGAAGTTTTAATGTCCATCCATATTTATTTTTCAATCTATTTTATTTAGATATCATACAAACAGAAAAAACAGCAAATATGTACATTAAATAAATATATTTTCAGGACTAAATATCTTCTTTAGGTATCATCAGTGTTTAGGGTGACCTCTCTTGGCACTAAACACATCTTGAGCGTTTTTAAGCAAAATGAAGTAAAAGACTAATTTTTTTAAATTAAAAAATATGCTTAATTTTTTTTAATCTTTACATTTTAAGAGATCATGCCATTTCCTGCTATTGCTCAAGTGGAACGGGAGTTTACTCTAAAAACTTGACACATCAGTTTACATTTTTATACAGATTTTAATAAACATTTACTGTATTTTTTGTATATAGTTTATTAAAGAGACTGAGACACAATTATTAATGATCACTATAACATTGCAAAAACAACAAATATTTAATAATGCACTGTACGAAATTTCTGTAGAAATTACAGTGTTACTGGCAGCTGGTTGCCAGTATCTTACTGTAGATTTTACATTTATTTTATTTACTACCAACAGTTTGTTCAAAGTTAAACGAACATGAAACATTTTCAGTCTTTATCTTCTACAGTAAGTTGCTGGCAACCAGCTGCATAATTACAGCAAATGTTTTACAGTGCGCATGGTGGCAGACTTTGGCGTACAGTACTGTATTTTTAAAATATATAAAAAATGGCCAAAAATGTGCTGAAATATAATTTAAAATATAATTTTCAAAAATGTATTTTTCACCAAGATACATTTTGGCAATTTTTTTGTATATTTTGAAATATGTTTTAAAAATATCTACATCTTTTAAAACATGTATTTTCACGGTGCACTGGAAAAAAAATTGTATGTTACAAACATGTAAACATAACAGGTTTAAAAAAGTTAAAATGAAATATATTTTTAACTGCAAAATATACTTGTAATTATAATAATATGCGGATCTATGAATATGCAAATTAGTCTCAAATGCACAGCTTGGAACATGCATACATGAATTTACTTGGCAATGGCAGCACTACCCTTTTAACATCAGTGGTAAAAAAGAGCATTCAAACTTTATGTGTGAGCATCACAGAAGTAAATCTAAAGCAGCTGTGCTGCAATCGTTTCAGTGATTATGGCATCTATATATAATATCCATGGGTTAGTGGATCCACTCATTCAACTGTGATGATGTGACTGGTTACATGTTTGGGACATAAAAATGAGGTTGTGGTTTTGAGTGTTTTTAAGGAGAAAATGCTCAGGAATGGTGTTAAATTATTAATTTGCACATGTCTTGTCTTAAAGCATATCGTTGCTGTCCAATGAAAACCACGTATGTCTATTTTGCCGATTTTTTTTGACGGATTAAATGTCCAGGTTCATTTCCGAATACAGTATGCTTCACATATCTAAATGGCCAATGAAAAGTTGTGAAGTCATGTCATCTGATTTTCACGTATATCCATTTGGTGTCAAAGCTGTCAATCACGCCGCATATCTCCCGGTGGAAGCATCTCGCCGGTCTCGTGAAGTTTCATTGTAGCTCAGCACTGGATATAGCTGAATAAACGGACTTTCCTTCATCGAGGTAAACGTTTCCCCCTGACGCCAGACGTACGTCTAGGAGTGACAAAATTACGGTAGGGCTGTGCAAACAAAGTATCTGTCTAGCATTACCATGTCAGTGTATTGATTCATTGTACATTCATAGTTTGCAAGAGACATTTAATAAATGTATAATAAATATAAACTAAGTGTATTTAATAAACTAAGACGTAGGCTATTTAATATAAACTGAGCGTATTCATCTGTCAATATGAAACGCAACTTGGCCATTCTAATTAATGAAACGCGTATCGACCACCGTTACTGTAAAATATGCACGTATGTCCATTTAAACTCAATTTTGGTGAAATGTGGATTATATCATTACACTGGCAAGAATATGGTTAAATGCACAGTAACACCCTCCCTCTCCCATTATGAGAGTGAGAAGGGGAGCAGACTTTTCAGGCGAGTCGAAGTACTCCCAAAAGTGCTATTACGCCATAAAATATAGTTCCTCTTTTAAATCCGCTTAGAAAAGCGCTACGTTTTATTTTGTACCACCAAACTTGCTCGTATAACTACTCGTCTTATATAGGAAAAACGTTGATGTGTTTGGTCACTTCTAACTTTATCTCTAAATGGTACCATTGAATGAATGGGGCTAAGCTAAATGCTATCGAAGCGTCGCAGCGCGCTCCAGCGCTAATGCGGCTTTCACATAGGATGCGGTGTGCGCTGCGCTCGCCGCTGGGTTCGGCGCAGCCAAGCGTTTTGTGCTCTGATGGCCAGACCAAAGTAGGCGGGGTTTTCAATAAATTACTACAGTGTTTATATTTGCGTTAAATAGTCGACGAGGAATACAGAGACTGATGTTGCTCGTCTCCATTTCACGTAACTTTAAGCATACCTACAACATGCTGCTTGACTTAAAACACACCTGACATGCCAACTTGAATTGCTTCGTGTTTCCATGAGACGGCTTTCCTTCCGATGTCTCGGTAGGAGCATAAACTTGTATTATAAAGCCCTTAGAATCCCGAGTATAAGCTTTCGTCCATTTTGCTTGTTTGGATGCCCCGTTTCTATTGGCCGCGCGGGTAATCGTCACAGAGCGCAGCGCAAAAGTTAACTTATGTTAACTTATGTCCGCTGCGCTCGCGCTTTGCTCGGCGCAACAAAAAACCGCCCTCGCGTGGCGCAAGCCATTGAAATGAATGGGTTTCATAGCGCAGCGCACACCGCATCCTATGTGAAAGCCGCATTACGTGCACGCACACAGATGATAGAGGGATGTATCAACAATTCTTAGTTTAGGTAATAACATATTTTAATATTGAAAATGAGTAGACTATTCCTTTAAGGAGAAAATGATCAGTAATGGTGTTAAATTATGAATATGCACATGACTTGTCTTAAAGCTTATTAAAAACACCACATTGAGTTATAAACAAAAATAAAGTAGGAACTTTACCACACCACAGGGGGACTTTACTTTCCATGACTACACTAACAAACAAGTACATTTGAAAAGTTAAAAGCAAGTATTAGTCAAGGTTATTGAATTAATTTGCTTTGATTTAAACGTATAGCAGTTGCAATTTTGATTGTCTTAAAAAAATAGGCTTAATTTTCTTAATATAAAATTTAAATTACTAAAACCCAGACATTTTTTTGTGAACTATGTTTTCTTAAATACATCTAGGTACCCTTGAAAGATAGTAATTACCATCTATTTAGTTAAAGCAGACAAACTCCCTGAAGACAAGTGCGATGCAACAATTTGAAATGGCACTTAAAAACCATCACTTACCTGTATATGGAGAGCTACAGCTAATGACAATTTAGCCTGATAGACAGAATAAAAAAGGCAAGATAGAGGAGACAGTTAAACAGATGTCACTCTGACATCTAAAAAAACACTTACAGTACAGTAGCTAGAACCACTAAGTAAAGATAAAAAAAAACGTTCAAAACCTTTTGTATCTCGTGGTTTCCTTTAAACTCTGCTTAGCAGCCCTATATATTCTAATCGATTTAACCTGACAAAATAGCTGGTTGTATATAAACAATGTGTACTCGCCGGTTTACTCGGTTTTGTAGCTTGGATGTTCCTATAAAATGCATGGTTACATGTAAAGCTCTATTTTACTTTCTGTTCACTTGTTCTGCCTCACAAAAAATGTATGGGACCAGTTTTTAAGATAAAGAAAACCCTTGTTGGCCCTATTTTGCTATAAAGCAAGAGTATTCATCCAGGGTTTGCTGCACTTTATGATGGATGCTCTTTTCTGGCAACTGTCATTATCCCTAAAACCTCAAAAGATGGAGGACAATTAGACAAACCTTGAGTCTGAAGGGCTTTTAAGGGCTCTTTGCTATTAAAAAGACAGTATCCTCTGTAATTGCAGACATGTTCTGGTAAATACTGCAATGATTTTGAGGAAAATGGCTTGTACATCAAGATCAATCATATACAACCACAAACAACATTGATTGGGGAAACTTGGTGAACCCATTAGTCATGTAGAATCTTAGTGCTTTATCCCCAGCACTTAAAAAATCTCTTAAAACATCAAACCAACAAGATTATATGGACACGAAAAACTGGGGAGATTAGGGGAAAACACTGGGGATTGGACGTCCATTTTGGCAAGATAAGAGAATGTAATTACTTTTGAAGTCTTCACAGATTTGATTCTGACCTGTTTTGTTAGGTGTACATCAATATATTATAACTAAAAATGTATTTGATTATTTTTGCTTATAATAGTTCATTAATCTGATTTCACATCCTTAATGAGCAGTATACAAATTGTTCAAGGAAAGTCTATAATACTTTTTTTCAAAAAGGTTGTTAACATTACCTAACATGAACTAACATTGAACAAGCTGTCACTGGTACAAAACTTTGTACCCAAAGGGTGCATGATAGTACCTTGTAGTTGTATCATCAACCAGCAGGGTCTAAGGGTGTTTTCACATTAGCACTTTTGGTGTGCACCCGGGTTCGATTGACATCAGAGTTCGGTATATTTGGATGATGTGAACGCTGTCTTCCGAACCCGGGTGCCCACCCGCGAAACGTACTCGAGTCCACTTAAAAAGGGTGGTCTGGGGTCCGGTTCATGTGAACTCCAGATCGGTTCACTGCTAATGTGAGCGCAATCGTACCAAATCGCGGAAGTGAACCGCTGTTAATTACATATTATATGGAATGTCCCACCAAAACAGACGTGTGTGTTTGTGTGCATGCACTTACCTTGACAACAAAATGCATAGAATGCTTGCTTGACTTTTGTTCTTATTTTTTTAAACCTTTGGTTTTGTTTTCAAAGAAATAATACAGAAACGCACTTGCGTCTGTCTGCCCCAAACATACTAAAATCGTTTCGATGACAACGGGCTGTCCGCCGACATAAATTTTTGCGGAGGCATTCAGAAATCATCTCTCTGCTTGCAGTTCGTCAATCACGCTTGTCGTCTTCTCGTTTACAGCGGTTGCCAAGCAACATGAGAACGTGCCGGCAGCAGCTTGATGATGCCAGCGTACAGCGGTTCGGATGCAAAAATAATATATGAACACAGTCCATGGGGGGCATGGGGAGGGGGGAGCAATCGAACTCGGGTTCGGACCAAGCAATCGCACCAAATGTGAAACCGCCCTAAGTGTGCCATTCAAACCACCCAAACCTGGTCTTGATTTCCATAGGCATGGGTAGATTTAAATTAGTACTCATATAAAATTAAAAAGACTTCTACGGGTAATTTTAGCTAGTTGTTAACAGAAATCCTAAAAAGTCAACTTTTAGCAAATTTGAGCTAATCCACACCACACAAGACAGCTGATTGTTAGCACAACGAAACCTTTCCAAACGTATCAGGGATATTCATTGTCCCCGGAGAGGATAATTGAGTCGCAGTACCTCGTATCTTTCTCTAACCAATAAATGACACTGAATTTGAATGGAAGACAATCAAATTTATATTCAACGCATTCGTTCGCTACCGACGCTGAGGGAAAAACAAAGTTTTGCAAGACCTTTATTGAATCGGGCCTTTTCTTTTCTAAACAGTCTCTGGAGAGCACTATTCAGCAAAAGCAGATTGGATCTTCTCCTCACTGGGAGGTCAAGTTCCTGCATGCATCAGGCCTAAATTGCAATTTCACAAAAAGAGGCCACTTTGTAGAACTCCTATCCCATGAGCAAAGAGTACAGTCAAATACAGCCTTGAAATCATTTCCCTGTCCTGACCTCAAATCACCAGCAACAATTACCGTCCTATTGACTTGCAAAGCAGCGTTTGCATGCTATCCCTTTGGGTGGCAGTTAATTATAGAGCAAACAGAAGGACTTTGGACTGATGGCAGGGCTCTGAAGTTATTATCCAGACTGGATTTAAATTCAGGCAAGAATTTCCTTCTGATCTTTTTCTCTAAATGGATCTGGCATCATATTGCACTCAGTTTCTGAATTGGATGAAACCGTTTTAAATGGCAAAAGTGAAAATCTGATTCACTTTGCAAATGAAATGAAACTTTAATAGAATTATCAGCGCAGACTGGAAAAAGGAGATTTGGCCTAAGATAAACATATAGGGGCGGTTTCCTAGACAGGGCTTAGACTAAAATCCATGTTTGAGCTGCCTTCATTTGAAAACATCTTGCATTGATATATCTTAACATATATCAGTGCCATTATTTTGTCTCAAGATGCACACCAGTATTGTTTTTTGTATGGCATGTTTGTAAAGGCACCTTAAAACTCCTAATTTTAACTAAAGCCTAGTCCTGGATTAATCTAAACCCCGTCCAGGAAACCGCCCCATAATATTTTTATCGTTTACTAAAAGCAAAATCTTTAAGGTCTTATATTTTCTTAGATATTGTGACATGATGTAATTTGATGTAATATGTAAACACTGATAAAACTACCTCCTAGCACCAAAAAAGTTTTATTTTTTTTAAACAAATGTTGCAAGAACAGGCTATATTCATAGAGAATAAATCATTTATAATTTCCCATATATTCTAACCCCCTTATTACACCAAACCTAAACTATTGTTTTCTTATACCTACAAGTACTTACTGTAGAGGTACTCTGTTGTTACAAATAGGTACGCTGTAAATTTGGTTTAATTACACGGTACATTGCGGGTCGTAATATAAAGTGTTACCTGCGTAAAATTAATAATAATTACCAAGTGTCCAAACTATTTGTGCTCTGTTTTAACGATCTAAGCTCATGATCTAAAGTGCACTGAGGGTGACCGAATCCACTTTTGCTAGTTTAGCAATGGAAAAAATGGTCTGTGGGCCCAGTTCATGGTCTAAAAGGGTTGTTCCTGTTCACGTTATGAGTAATGGGTGTGTTTTGGGCGTAACGTGGAATAAACTATTGAGAGTCTCTTCTTCCATCATCTTTAAAAGACAATTACGCTTGCACCATGCTAATGGAATTTGTAAGGGGAAAACGTGTAAGCGGAGGAAGAAGACAACCAACCAGTGTCGGCGCCACGAGCGGGCCCTAGGGGGCATGGCCCGGCCACTTGAGTCACTGTGCCCCCTTACTTCTCAAAATAACAATGAACTTAATAATTAAAAAAATGTGCTGCAAATACATTTGGTTATACAATGAATACTGAATAAAATTCGGAGTATAATTAATAAAAAATAATAATTAAAATACTAACCCACAATGTTTAAGAATGTGGGGCTTGTAGTGCAGACCGTGCTGAACTCTGGGTACTGTAGTCGAGGAGCGCTGTGTTCGCATGTGCGTTGTTAATAGTGATACACAGAAGGAAATACGAGCTGTTTTCATGTTTATCTCAAGTTTATTTGCAAGTTTTGCCCTGCCACCCGGGTGTTCAGATGATGTAAACCTGATAAGAAAGCGATGGAGACTGTTTCGTTGGAAATAAAAAAATGTGCTTCGGAACCACATTGTCTGCTCATCACTGCGTGTAAACAAACCCGAGTGAACTGTTACAACTACCGTCACGATAGCCGATGCGGATGATAAAAAGGTAACAAATGCTAACATAGTCAGCCAGTTACATACAGGCAGCCACTACATTTGAACAACACAAATTCTTAAAGGTATCCCCAGTGTTTTGTCTGCACTAAAAGTTACTGTCACGTTCGGGGGCTCAATCGCCAACTCATTTTCTGTCTAAATAATGTATACTTGTAAGTCTTGGCATTTGAGCAAGACGAAGAAATTTCGCGACAAATAAAAGGACCTTCTTAAAAAGTTTTAAAAAGTCGTCTCGTCGCCTGCAGCTCTTCTGTACCGAGCTCTTCTGAAGGTAAACGCATAGTTAATTCTGGTGTAAGATATGTCAGTAACATTGTTTTCTTTTGCTGTTATTTGGTTATGTACTGGTCTTTATTATTTGCGTGAGTTATCCAGTCTTGCACTTTAACGTCATTATAAGTTATGGTTTTACTATAGTGAGGGATTTATTTGCGACAACAACTTGGCTGGCTGTATCAATCCTGCTAATTTCACGGCTAGTTGCTATATGAGTAAATATATAGACATAACATTTTGATTTGATGTCTTTTATTAGCTTATTTTTAAGAAATGCAAACCTTCTGGCAAAACGTTTCCAGACGCTTTAAAACAAGTTAAAAGTCAAAAGAGGAACATTCGGTTTAATCATTGTAAATACAATCTCATATACGTTATTAATTATGCATATTTATTCTGTATTAATTCGTTGGTATTAAACTGTCCCTGTTAACGTGACTCGCTCGCACTCGCAGTACCCGGGTGAGACTGTGTTTCAGGCGGTTGTTCAAGGAATAAAATACCTTTGAATGTTGCGACTGGCCAGTGGCCAATCAGTACCAAGCATTTTACAGTGCCATGTAGTAATAATAATAATAATAAAATAATAAGATGAACCAGGTGCCCCACCAGTAAAATAGGAGGCCCCCTCATTCTGTATTCTCTGGCGCCGACACTGCAACCAACTTAAGATTGATGTTAAAAAATTTGCATTGTTTTTATTGATTGAAATGATTATTTCTTGTAATAAAAGCTTTTGTTCTCTTTAAAAGTCATTTTTTCAGCCATGGAGAAGCCTAATAAGTAAATCAGCATGGTTTTTATTGCTGACAAATTATGGATACATGATCACTGTAATTTCAAAAAGTATTTTTACAAGATTAATTGACAAATATGCAAAAAAAAAAATTGCACTCTAAAATGCGTTATTTCCAACGAATGGGAGATAAAGAATTTACAAACGTGTGGAGAGCCAAAACGTTTCAGCACTGGGACAGCACTGTGAGTGTTTTGATAAGAGTAGTCTATTACTTAAAAATGGTTCTCATCTTACCATTTAAAAGGTACAAAACCATCATATACAATAAATAGTTGAATAGCTTTTAAAAATCTAAATAAATGCAGTTTTAGCACCTTTAAAAGGGAAAAAAAACACTGAAAAAACGAACTTTTTAGTTTAGTAATATTTATTAGATTAACTCTCATAATTTCTACATAATAATATTAACATTTATTGAGAACTAGATTTTCCTAAGTAAAATGATGATAAATACACAATTAATTCATATTAAAAAAATGAACTGTGTGGGAATAGTAAGTCTTATTAGATATTTTCTTGTATTATTTAACTGTTTTATAGTAACTGCACATAATCCTAAAATAATTAAGTAAATTTTAGTCAAAAACTTTAGCAGATGCATACATTACATTAAAAATAGGCAATATGTAAAATGAACAGGTATAAATATATGCAAAAACCTACAGACAGGATGAATACCTAGCTTATATGAGAGACGAAGCTTGATATTATAAATATGACAGGTGCTATGATGTGATGATCATGAAGTCTGGTTTAAGGTCTTGACGCCCTTTACTTACTATTAGACCTTAACATTTGCGTCTCTTTCTCGTCTTTCCGATCAAATATGTTTGTATAAGCAAATGGCGCGTCAAACTACATCGCTCCAGCAGCGCACGTGTCACTGATATAAACGCGAGTTTTGTCTTAGCTTGCTTAAAGTTAAAACATTACAACTAGCATTATGTTTGAGGAGAACCTTTTATTAGGCGTCGCAGCTCCTTGCGTGTGCCTAGAGACCTCTGCACTTGAGAGACCGGCCGGCTGCTGCACGAGCACAGACAGAGAGAGGGAGAGAGAGCAAGAGTGAGAGAGAGAGAGAAAGAGAGAGAGAGAGAGAGAGAGAGAGAAAGAGAGCGAGCGAGAGTCTCGCTGCAAAAAATTACAGAAATAACTCATTTATTTTTTATGAGTGAATTATTTTACTTGTTTCTCCGTCACACAAAGTCTAACAAGCGTGAGGGCAGCGTTAGCCACGCCCGCTTATTTGCATTCCGCGGAATAGACGGAATAGAAAAGTCTGTTACGTCTGACATTTTATTCCGCGGTAACGGAATATACCGTCATACCACCCAGCCCTAGTTTAAGCTCTTATATATTGATGTTGTTTTGTTGTAAATAATAATTTTGTGAAGTCACCGTTTATGTGATCAGTGTTTCTTTACATAAAGCCTGTTCAGAATGTTGTATTGTAATTCCCTCCACAGTGCTGATCAAGCATGTCAGAAACACAGTTTGTGTGCGTTTCTGTTCAGAATCAAGTTTATTCAATGACTGACTTGTTGTCAGTCATGAATTTTGTGTTATAATGCCATTTATAACACTAAAAATAACTGGGTCCATAGACATATGTTAAAGAAAATAACAAACAGAAAATATGATTTATTTAATATTATTAGGACAGCAATGCTTCAATTTTCAAAAAAACCTAATAGACTTTACCTAGACGATTAAAATAAATCTAACTTCTAAATAAAATAATTAAGTAACATTTAATTAATTATTTAACATATGTTTTATCATGCAATTTTAAGTAAATTTTATTTGATTTTAGTAGGTAAGTTTTACTTATAAAAAAGCAGTACATTTTACTTAAAAAAAGTTCGTGCAAATTGTTACGAGGATTTTTTTAAGTAAATTTTACAAGTTGTTTTTTTCAGTGAAACAGTGTACATCTCAGGCTAAAGATGAAACAGCTCTTCTGCCAGATGATCTCAGCCTTACGCCTCTAAAGTTATGTAATCTGTCCTCATTTATGTCCAAGAGACTCAATAATAATCTTTTACACTTCAATACTTTAATTTGTAATATTTAAAAATGTTTGTGTGCTGCTGTGCATCCATGTGTTTAATAATCAAACACGCATTGTCATACCATTTATAGGCGCATATTGCTAACACACTCTTTAAATAACAAAAAAGCCTTTAAACCAGGTTTTAAGTTGGTCAATAGTAGGGATGTCCCGATCAGGTTTTTTTTATTTTGAGGATTTGCCGATACCGAGTCCCGATCCGATACTTCTATAATACATAAAAAAAGAATAAAGAAGAGCGAAAAAACAGATCCAGGATGTTTCTTATGTCATGCCGCACGCGTTGCTGTTTCTGTGTGGAGTCAAAAGAGTCTAACTCTGTGCCAGCGCATAACTACAGATGTGTTAAAAATAATGAGAATATATATATAGTATATGTACAGGGGTTAAATTGTGATTTGTTTTGTGGGGAGGCTCTGTTAGGAGGGAGGGTTCGAGGGGTAACATGTTTAATACTGATGACAGCAAAGCCACTGGTGTATTTCAATGACATTTTGTACCTCTGATATGATTTTAAGTTTCAGTTTTAAAGCTGTGCCACAGGTTGATCCAAACTTTAAAACCTGAACTTTAAATTTTGCAAATCTATGAGTCTGACACACTATGGGCCGGTTTCCCGGACCAGGATTAGCTTAATCCAGGACTAGGCCTTAGTTTAATTAAGAAATATAACTAGTTTTAACAAACATGCCTTACTAAAAACATTACCTGTATACATTTTGAAGTAAAACAAAGGACCCTGATGTATTTTAAGATCTGTAAGTGCAAGTTGTTTTCAGTTTGGAGAGCTCTTAAAAGTGTTTAAGTCTAGGACTAGTCTAATCCCTGTCCGGGAAACCGCCCCTAAATGCATTTGGTGCACATGTCATTATGCACAATTGATTAAACTTTGAAGAAAGTTATAAGACTCAACCTCCTTGACTAATTCTATGCATAAGATAGGCTACCCAAAAATACTTAATTAACAAGAAAAACAACATACTGATTCAGCAATATGTCTTATAAAATAGCCATAGAGATTCCCTAAGCTGGTCAGCAGTTGGTTAAAAAATACCTATAGTTAGGTCGTAATTAACTTGTATAATAAAAAAAAACATTATTTTATTAAACTATACAATAAGTTATATCCAGTTTTCTAGTGTAATGAGATGAGTGACATGGCTATACATACTTTAATACTTTGTTTCTAGACTTCTATTAAGTTTTTTCGACGTGTGCACCATTCTTACCTCTCTCTATCTCTCATCTCTACAGTAATGTCAAATGATCCTGCGCGAATGCGCGTTCTTGAGGTTCTGAGTGAGATGCGGAGCTGCGTCTGAGCACATGATGACAAAAACGATCAACGCGTCGTTTAAATGAGCGGTAAAAACCCGGTTTTGTCGTGGGTTCTCTGCACGCACCAGTGTGAATCCTATGAATGAAAACACGTCAATAGACTTGTTCGACTTCATGCGGCGCCGCAACAATCGACAGCTGGGTGACGTCAAACTACCGCGAGAGTGATCCGCAAAATCATACGGAGGAGTTTGCTTTTAAATCGCTCTCGCGAAACTCTGACGTCATCCGGCTGCCGATTCTTGTGTTGCCGCATGAAGTCGAACAAGCCTATTCTCTTCTCGTCAGTTCACACGCACCAGTGCAGCGCGTACACTGGCGTGGAGCAGAGCGAGAAGTTGACGCCGGATTTTAAACCCTGCATATGTATCCGAGTCCTGATCGGGAGGTAACTTCCGATTCCGATTGAGTCTGAAACCACATGATCGGGGCCGATTTTCGATCACGTGATCGGATCGGGACATCCCTAGTCAATAGCATAGTTTGAATGGCCTCAAATAGCAACGTGCCTACCATGTGCCTAAACACACCTCATTTTCAGAACAACATGCCCATGGGTGCAAATGCATTTGCTATTTAAATAAAGTGGCCCAAGACATGAAAGTGATAACTGCGTCAGGCTGAAACTAGCAAAAAAAATTTGCTTGCATCCTGTGCCACATTGCACCAGATGTATAATTGGGCCGTTAATCTCTGATATAGCTTGGGTACACAAAGCAGTCATAGCTTATATGGACTGCACACCCCTGCAACAAGAGTAAGATGTGGGGCAAGTGTCCCAAACTTCGCAGTTCCTACAAGCAAATTATTAATCACAAGAATGTTATTAGATTACAACAGATGTTTCACAGGAGACTGTTGTGGAAAGCGTATATGCAATGCATAGTCAAAAAAGCCATTAGGGACAGATACAGTATGTACACATTTGGTACCAGTACCTCTGAGGTACTTATATAAACTCTTTAGGTGCAAACCTGTACTTTCCGAAAGGGTACCACCCCAGTTACAGATTGACCATTTTTGTATGACATAGGCTATGCCATTAACACATGACTATGACCTACAGCATAGATTCGCCACAGAATGGCTGTACACATAACTTTTATGTAGTACTTTACTGGCTGAGGTGACCGGCTCAAATAAATGTTTTTTTTTTTGTTTGTTTTTGTTTTAGAGACTGAGTGCCCATGAGAGAAAATGTCAGCCTACACTTCCAGGGTTGATGGGCCAGCCAAGCAACTGTTAGTAAGATGAATGGGAATGTTAATGGGAAGCTCTCTCCAGGTATATTAGAAGTCCTTGTTTTCACTTCTAAGCATCAGGGAGAGACTGGAAAATGGTCATGAAAAACAATATTATGTCCGCCAGAAACTTTCACTAACATCATAAGATGACCTCAGGGAAAAACAAATATGATATGAACGTTTTAAAATCAGGGGATATTGCTCTAAACGCAAGACTGCTAAAACTAATGCCTAGTTAATGGGCCAGTTTCCTTTCTTTGTCGCTTTTTGAATTGGTGTAAGATGACACAGGGTTGGGCAATTCGACTGGCCAGGGATTCTGTTTGGGAATTAAAAGCTGAAAAAAGTTTTGCTGATGCAGTCTCTTTGTTGCTTGTTAGATTTATTTATGACACAACACTCAAAATCTTCTACGTGAAAGCTGAGAAACTCACCTGAGATGACCCCACACCCCCCAATTATCTCTAGTATTGTAAGCTTCATGGGTGATGGACAGTCCCCATCCTCCGCATCCATGCCCCTATTTTTTTTTCTTTTATTAGAGTCAGGTGAATTGAGTTTGGGAGGAAGAGATATATACAGTATATACACCAGAGATGGACTTACAGCATAACACACCAATCAGTCTGATCACATACTGCATCTGCAGGGACACAGCTCCAAACACATTACAAAATGCCACAAGGTCAGCTGAAGCTGGGCACAGAAAACCACTATAATGTTGGGGTGCATTTTTAAAGCTTTTAGTTAAAAGGTACCAGATAAGTAAGTCTGGGGGGTGGTAGGGCTTGAGAGGAATTGTGCTCAGATTTGATCCTGGTAATCTTGACATCCAGGTTAATGTGGTCCTAGTTCCTAGCTCTGCTCAGCAGAATAAAGCTCTCACAGATGAATCGATGCAAAAATATTCTGGTTAAATAAATATAACAGATTATTGCAATATCTTACTAAAGGGTATTAAGGGGACATGCTCATTTTCCAGCTCCCCTGAGTTAAACATTTGATTTTGACCCTTTTGAAATCCATTCAGTTGATTTCTGGGTCTGTTGGTACCACTTTTAGCATAGCTTAGCATAATCCATTGAATCTGATTAGACCATTAGTTCCTAGCCATATTAGCCTAGAAAGTCATCAAATTTTGCAATCAAATGTTTAATTCTAGGGGAGCTGGAAAATGAAAACATTTTCAAAAAAAGTGGAGTGTCCCTTTAACATTAAACATGTTGTTTACCAATGTTACATCTGGCTACGGAGGACCTGAGTAGATAAAGACTGATGATTCTCTGGGGAACCGGCTCTGTACAGAGTCATGTGAGGCGTTTACCAATTAGTGCACATGCGCATTAGCTAAAACAACCTCGAAAAAATTTTTTTAGCGCAATTTGACCTTAAAAAACAATTTAAGCAACTGCTTTTAGATGTATCTGTCTTTCTATGACTGAAATAAATGCTCTGGAGGCGTTCAAACATGACCACCTAGTAAAGCGACTTCCCTAAAGGGTAATGGATAGATGGGATACAGTAGATGGCCAAACAGTCTGTAGAAGATATCTTAAGCCCAGAATACACTGCAGGATTTTTGCACTGCTATAAGATCATTACCTTATCACACTGTGCGACATGGATCGTTTAAACTCGGGTACTATAGGCATGTAAACTGTACGATGTTGACACGGAAGCTTCAGCGGCTGCGTCACTCGTTACAGCATGCGCTCGTGGTAAACAAATACTAGCGCGCAGGTAGCAGAAAACACACTGTACGGTGATTATGCTGAATTTCTGACACTGGCAGAAAACTATCGTAGGCTATCTTTGGACGCAAGACCGGGAAAACGGCCGTCTTTGAACCTTTCTCACTGTACGACATAGGACCACCGATGAAGAGCCACGATCACAGAAATCACGACGATTGTTTCACGATGGCAATCTTTCATCTGGGACAGCCAATTATCGTGCAGTGTATCCCGGGTTTTAGGATGAAAACCAATAATTTGCAAGATTCTGGCTGTAGCTGTAACCCATCTAGCCACAACCTCCCTAAAATAACTTAAAATAGCCATTGCTCACAAAGGACACCTGTTTAAAACATGACTCAGGTGGAACTTAAGCCCACAATACTTCTGTCCAAAACACAGCTGTTGGAGGCCTAGTGGCCTAATAAGTAAAGCATCAGCCTTCAGATCTGAGAATTGTGGGTTAGAGTCCCACCTGGGTCATGACTGAGAAAAACATATAAATCTAATGTTGTAAAAAACAGTACTGTACTTTCCGGACTCTAAGCCGCACCGGAGTATAAGCCACGTCATTAAGACGAAATAACATTTATAAGTCACAGTGGACTATACGTTGCGTTTATTTAGAAAATTATTTCACAAAATCCAAGCCGAAGAACAGACATTTAATCTGGAAATGCAAGTTATTTGACTAAACAACAGCAGACAGAACAGCAGGCTGAATAGATGTCTGTACGTTAAAGTAATATTATCAGTTATTTAAACGATAAACCATAGCACACAGAACTTACCTAGAAGGATGAATAGGCTAAATTAACCGAACAAGCAAACTAGCATGAAGTTTGCAGACTCGTCATTCAACATTACTGAATCCATTGAATTACATAAATACAGAAGCAGCATATAGCGGACTTTCGCAGCTGTATTCAGTAATGTTGTCTCTTTCCTCATAAATGTCAAAAATAATTCATGCTGACTTACAAGGCGCAACTGACTATAAGACGCAGCACCAGCCAAGTTATGAAAAAACGCGGCTTATGGACCAAAAAATACAGTACAATGTTTTCACAATTTTTGCATAACACACAATCTGTACATATTTTTAATACAAGATACACTGTCAAAAATAAAGGTACAAAGCTGTCACTGGGGCAGTACCCTTTAAAAAAGGTCCTAATATGTACCATTTAGGTACAAATATGTACCTTTAAAGGTACATTTTGGCAGTTCAAATTACTAATATGTACTCTTTGGGTACAAAGGTGTACCTTTTTGAAAGGGTACTGCCCCAGTGACAACTTTTGTACCTTTATTTCTGAGAGTGTACAAGGCATATGGGATTTCTAATGGTATGCCAACTTTGTGCTTTACACAGTGGGTTTTTTAAATCTATGACTACACTGTTAACGATTTCCCTGTATTTTTACAGTACGGTACTGGCAGCACGGTTGCCAGTAAGTTACTGTATTTTGGTTTTACAGTACTGTACTGTATTACCATTTTACAGTACACAAACTAGTACTGTATAGTTACAAAGCAGTACTGTACTGTAATTTTACAATATTTTATTACAGTAGTCTATTTCTACAGTAATTTACTGTAATGTCTATATTGACCCAATAAATAATATTTATTACTTATTACAGTTAATACAATAATATTATATATAATAGCTAGATATTTAGGTTTAAATCTAAAGTTATTGATATGGTAAAAATGCTATCCTTGACATGACATTATGAATTAAAAGGCAATCCAAGCAATGTTTGTATCAAAAATTTTATTTAAAAAAAAACCTTTAATAGAAACAAACCATATTTAAAACAAGATTTTAAACAATAATAAACATATACAAGTTAAATAAAATAAAATCAACAAGTATAAATAAGTTTGGAGACCCCTGCTGTAACATTTAACTCTGACAAATAGAGCACTCGTCCATAGTTTGAAGTTATCAGTTTAAAGTCCATCATCGACTAAAAGGTAACATTTCACTGTGGTAAAAAGAACACTGGCCCATAGTTTTAAATATTCTATTTGAATTTATTGAACACTAAAAATAAATGCATTAAACTGTGGCAGACAGACCCCACTGGCCTTTAGTTTGAAGTCGTCCATTCGAACTCCATCAGGGACTGCATGAAGCTGTTCACATGGGGGTTAATGGTCACAGCTTTTCTCTGCACCAAGTTCCTTGTCTTTTTGCTTGCTCCTTGTCTGGATGTGCACTTTTTCCCATCTTTGGAATTAATTCGGTCCAGAAACCTGTTAGAAACATCATAAACATTAAGTCAACAAATACAAGATAGAAAAAGATTCTTAAAAAACTAAACTCAGCCTCAGAATTTACTCCTATTCTGAAACCTTTTGCTCTTATTCTACTGTTCCACACCTAATTACATTAAAATACAGACGATTTACTTACCTCTAAACAAACTCTTTCCTCAATGGACAGCATCCACCTGGATCCTGTCATGATTGAATGTCCTGAACAGAAAGTACAATTGTTACTGATTTTGACTTTTTCTTAATTAAATTATTAATTATTAAATTATTATTATAACCAAAGTCTGCATATGTCTCTTTGTATATTTCTACATGGCAAACAAAGAAAAATTGTGTACATGTTGTGTGTGGTCGTGTTACAGTGTTGTGTGTGGGAATTGTGTATGATGGGTATTTAAAGAAGCTGTAGTGGTAACTTACCGAACATAATGAGCTTGGGTGTGTCTGGTATCACCCGTTGTGCCTTCACATCTGCCTTAACTCCTGAAAAGTGCAAGGACACTCAGGTAAACTACAAATAAAAAGTGAGCCACATTCCTGTGTACTTTTACATGTGACGTGAAAGCATGTAACGTTGCGATCGAAAAAATACATGACTTGTAACTGTACATCATGTACTTGCCTGGTTCCTTTAAAGATGATCCATCTTAACCAATCCAGCTTACAAGCAATGGTAAGACTGTAAAAAATACAAATGTTACAAAATATGTTAGCCATAGTAGACATTGTGTAGGAAATGGTAAAAGAAAATTTAGTAACACTTTACTATAAGAGTTTATTCCTTAACATTTGGTAATGCCTTAGCTAATATAAGAATGAACAATATATTTTACAACATTAATAAGTAAGGGATAATGTAGAGGCAGCCGGTAGTTATTGGGAAATAAGCCCCTTCAGTGTGATACAAGACCCTCCGCTTCGCGTCGGGTCCTGATCACACTGTCGGGGCTTATTTCCCAATAACTATCCCGCTTATTACACGGCTACTTGCCACATAAGAAAAAAAACTGGACATGAATATGAATTTGAAACATTTTATTGGCATATTTGTTTTAAATTAACATTTTTATCCTTCCGCGAAACTTTGCACAGATGCATAAAATGATCGTAATACCTTATAAAGATCCTCTGCTTCATACTTGTCTCCATTTTTTCTCTTTGAGAAGTTTTAATGCCCATTCTGTATTTTTTTGTGTGTTGGCTTCGTAGCTGTCATGCTCTATTTTGTCAAGTTCAGTCTCAGTAAGCTGTCTGTCTCTTGTCGTGGTTGTCGAGTGTTTGTCACAAGATGGCGCCACACAGACAGTAATCTTTATTGATCTTTATTGGCGCGGAGCGATATTACTCGTGCAAGTAGTCCGGCTATGCGTTATTATTTTGGAGCGGTTATTATTCGAAAAGAACGAACCTGCAAATGTCTCAACTGACCAATCAGAATCAAGCATTCCAGAGAGCCGTGTAATAATATTTGATAATGTTCATTGTGCATTAACTAATGTAAACAGAGACTAAGTGATTGATTTAAAAATGTATTAAGTGTTTAAATCTAATATCATGCTATGCTAACAAATAAAACCTTACTGTCTTAAGTCAGTTGTAAAACAAATATTTATATATACACATGTTAAATTATATATAAATAACTAAATAAGTCAAATATCAACTTTTGTCAAAGGTTTTTATTATTATTCTATAACATCTTGTCTAGAGAAAATCTCTGAATGTCTCGTTTAGTGCAGAAAATAGCGATTTATAGTGACAAGGTAAAAAGTCTGCCTCTTTAATGTTTAACCCGGACCGGCTGCGGTGTAACACTATTTCACGCAAAGTTTTTTCTTAACAAAGTTAGCTGCTCACTTTAAAGATAAACACGATCGCCTAAATCTGAGCAATCCTGGTGATGCCAGTGTCCTACACGATGTTATAATGGACTATTTTACATACAGAGATGAAGGATCAGATGACAGAGACGAGAAGACAAAGGTACGTAAATGCGGAGCCCATTCTCCTTTCGTGCATTGATTTGAGGTGTTTTGGAAACTTATATATACTGCATGTAATGCATCTGAAGTGGTGGAAACAATGTGCCATAAAAATTTACATCTTACTGGGCGTGTAAAACGCTTTAAAGAAGATATTCTCTGCTTTTGCTGATATACCGTAATATAATAACAACAATAAGCGCGGCAATCGCTTTCAATCATCTGATATTAAGATGAGCCCAGGTCTGAATGATATTTGAAGTTAAAACTGCGATGAGTGCGATGCATGTATAGTTTAAATATGAGGTTTCACTTCAGTGGAGGAGTTCGGTACTACAGTATGCTGCTGTGTACTGTTTGTTTACAACAACGTAAAGTCCTGTCTGTTTACAACCACGAGCCAGCCTTGCTAAACAGTCGAACTTAATACCTCTCTCTGCCGCTAACTGAGCAGATGAAACGGCGAGATAAATGACCATATGCTAGGACCGCAAGACCGCGCTCGCGGGTTGACATTGTCCATTTCGTAAAAAATAGTTTCATTGTCACACACACTTTCAACAAAATATATAAACTCACCCTCATCATTTAGTTAAAACAACCCTATATTCATTAATTAAGATGTGTAAAGCGAGTTTAAGCAGCGGTAGACATAACATTATGCGTAACGTAAGATTACTTTCTGAGGGAGATTGAAACTTTGTTGGTGACCGTTTTTCTCTCTCATTGCATGTTTAAACCAATATTGTGACAAACTATTGACAAAATTCTTAAACTAAAAAATTAAGTTTTCATGAAACAGAAAATATTCGAAACTTACCGAACTGCCAGAAATCAATCCCCCTCCTTCAGTTGCAGGAGTTGTGCTCTCCTTCCCTCTGTGTGATTTTACGTTGGCGCACTTTCTCTGATTATTGCAAGTACACCCGGCACATTACAGCAATGGCTACAGCAAGGTTACATCTAGACCAAAATATACTGTAAAATTTTCCCGCTCAAACAAATTTACCCAGAATGCATTATGAACTGCAGTACTTTACTGTAATGTACACATACAGTATAGTACTGTGGATTTTTACAGTAATGTACTGCTAAATCTACAGCGACATCTAACAGTGTAGGGTTGCTATCACTTGGTGGTCATATGAACATCATTAAATGACCAATTAGATAATTTATATGCATTTTTACAATATTTTTATTATAATATTCACAAGAACAGAACATTGTTGTCCTATCCATGCACTATTTTTGTTGTTGCTTTCTCTCTGTTTGACAGTGAGGTGATAAACAACAACCTCCCCAAAATCCACCAAGAACATTCATTTCAGCCTATTACAGTTACAACCATACACAGCCGTCCACAATGGCTGAAGGATGTGGGTAGCAGCCGTGTCAAATCATAGCAATAAATATGATTTCGTTTCACTTAAATTATTTTCTATGAAATTTGCGTATATTTTATTCATAGACAGTTATTCCTAGAGATTCTTCTTAGAAATCAGGTCACACATTAGTGCACCCCATTAGCATAAAAATTATTGTTATTTTTATAATAACTAATTATTTCCACACCAACAGCTCCTAAAATGAATTGCAATGAGTACACAAACAATGGCAGCAAATGAGATGGAGAACTTTGGTGGCAAGTGGGGGATTGGAGAGGGTGGTGTACCAATTACTGTCCACAGTAAATAAATATTTCTTGCTAAGTTTTGCTCTGTGCACAAAATGCCTCATAATACCCAGGAGTCTGCAACAGTGTATGCGTGACAAATTTTGAGCTAATAAGTTTGCTTATTTCTGCCGCTCATAATGAGACCCATTGGTCATGGGAATTTAAACAGTTCTCTAGTCTAGATTTGGTTTGGCTTGACTGAGTTATGGCTGAGAAACGTGTAGTTCACTTTGATTAGCACGGATGATGAAGTTTCGCATACTAATGCCAATGAGGGCTCTGTTTCTTGTACCCGGGCTATCCTATGGGCTTAGCTGGGCAGTTCAAGAAGAATGGAGGAAAGAAATTGATTACAGTGTTTCATCAGGGGGGCTTGGAGGTGGAAGAAAATTACTACATCTATTATGTGGCAACAAGAAAAACTAGGAGAGCCAAATGTTTAATTGCCAAGCAACTTTGCAAGACTGGGCTGTTAAAGTAATGACCAGAAAAATCCTTATCCTTTTAGGGATAGAAATCCTTGAAGGCCATTTCATTAGAAAACAGCTTTTGTCTGCCCCTTGGCCCTCTGAGAGGTTTTAATCTACAGTGTGTGTTTTCTTTTGTTGAGCTGTTCTAATCATGCTTTGCATCTCATTAAGAAGGTTTAGAAGGAATCATTCATTCATTTAAACCCCTTAATATAACAAATATTGCAACCTAATAGGGCATGACAGAATTATCTGTCCAAAGCGCTCATAACCACTAGTAGACATGGTTGACAATCACATGACAGCTTGTCTCTAGATAATGTGCCACTAATTCAGGCTTTTTTATTTGGCTTAACCTTTTATTGATTTTTATTTCCCTCATGCATTTTCATGTTCCCTTAACGTTACAAAACTAAAGGTCTAAATGTCAAAAGCATTAGTTTAATGATGCTTGCCAAGGCAAGACATGTGAGACTATAGATACATTGAGGCTGCTATTGGACAACCAAACACATACAAGTAAACAGCATAGCTGTCATTTTTACCACCCTATTGGAAAGGAAATAAGTTGTAGAGAAAAACATTTTTGTATTCCATTCAGATCACAACTATTGAAATTTGTTGATAAATGTAAATGTTATAATGTATCTTTTTAACTCTTTCGCCGCCATTGACGAGTTATCTCGTCAATCAAGAGAAAACGCTTTCCTGCCAATGACAAGTATTTCCGGCTTTCTGCAACTTTTTAAACCCAGAAGTATTGCCCTATGGGAAGCAGCTGCATGTCCGTGTCTGTTTTAAAGATCGCTCTGAATGTGATCTCTATGAAAAGCCCGTCATAAAATTGGAATTATCTCTGCTTTTTGCTCAAAATGTGGTGTTTTTGCAGAAACCTACCCATATTCAAGAGCTGATTACAAAAGAACTACTGAAGGTAGGATGAAACGTTTTTTTTTTTTTTTGAAAGCAGAGGGTCTTTTCTTTTATTTGGTGTATTGCATGTTAATATAATTAAAGAAGAACATTTTCTGGAAGGCATTAAACTTTTGTGAAAATCATGAAAAATGCTGGCGCATGTTTTTAAATAAACATGTATTTAAAGTTATTGTGTCTATCACAGTACATGTACATCAGGCCAGTAAACTATCACATGCCCAAAACTTCTAAATGGGTAGGCAAGGGTAGGCAACATCGGTCCTGCCGACGTCCTGCAGATCTTAGTTCCAACCCTAATAAAACCTCGCCTACCTGTAGTTTTCAGGTGACTCTTTAGTCCTTGATTAGCTGTTCAGGTGTGCTTGATTAGAGCTGGAGCTAAACTCTGCAGGACATCGGCACGCTAGGATGTTGCCTACCCCTGTTTTAAGGAATGTAGATGATATTCCATTGTCAATGGTTTAACGCCTCCACTCGTGACCCACCAATTCATCATACTATTTTAATTATTTGACCCACCTGATCGCCAGTCAATCCATACATCTTAAAGTCCAATTTATAGTCGTGCCATAGCTACATTGTAGCCTGTGCGTGGTTTACCAGAACACTTCCCGTCAGGTAAAAAAACTGCGTCATAGGTATTTTTGTATTTGCGACGGTGAAAACAAGCTGGTCTTATTGCTGGTCTTCTCAAATCATAGACAACAAGCTGCTGTTTCTTCTTCGTTTGTGTGTTAACTTGCCAAGCTGTTTCTTCATTGATGGTCACGAAGCTACTGTGGTTACACGTGTGGATACTGCCTACCAGCGGTCTGCGCGTGTGTTTGCACAGCGACGCAGACGATGGCGCAAAAGTATAAATGAAAACTGACGGAGAACCTACGCCATCGCAACTACGTCGTTGGACCTGCGCACAACTATAACGAGCCCTTAACCCCTAGACTTCTTCTACACACACACAAACACACGTTTGTCTGATAAAGGCAGATTGCAGCTGTTCAGCCAGTGCTACTACAGACTGCTTGTGTCAAAGTGCGCCAAAAATTTAATTCGACACTGTCTAGACTGACAGGTACATGAAATCAAATTAAAGCGAGAATCACTCTGGGCAGTGCGGCGTCAAGAAAAACACTTTTATTTAAAAGTGCTTGGCCCAATAGGGGTACCTATTGTACCCCTGTCGCTGTAAAAAAAGAAGTCCGGCCTTACAAATAAAGGAGACAATAAAGTCAACGTTTGGCCTTTACAGCAGTTCTTAGAAATATGTTATTGAAATATGATTTTGGAAAGGTTTTTTATTTTGCTTTTCCCATTCAATTTGATAAGAGCTGAAATTGCATGACTGAAATTAGTTTATTTTCAAGATGGCTGCCTTGTAAGGGACTGTATTGTTCCTATTTAGGGATAAGAGTTTGTTGACGCTACACCATTTTTGCAGTAGGCCTACATGCTATTTAGATAAGTATAATAAACCTTATTGTGTAAGTTGCCCCATACCATGTGTGTCACTGATATTACTGTGCTATTTCTGGTCTTTGACTTGCTGATGATTTTTATTTGGTTGCCAATAAAACATATATGTACAGTAAAGGAAAATACTTTAAAAGATAAAATGTTGCAATATTGCCAAAACAACCACTTATTGCTAAAGTCAGGACTAGGCCTTAGTTAAATTAAGATGTTTAAGCATATTTAATAAACGTGCCTTAGAAAAGACATTACTCATGTATATCGTGAGACAAATGGCACTTGCATGTTTTAAGTTCAGCTGAGACAGCTCAAACATGTGTTTTAGTCTAGGACTAGCCTTTAGCCTTGTCTGTGAAATCTGATGCTAATTGCTTTACATTAGGTAATCTAATTTAAGTTTCCGATTGCTTTTACAAACATTTAGACTGAACCAACTATGCTACTCATGACACATGCAAAGACATGTCTTTTATTGGCATGAAAATCTACAGTTATCAAAGTTACAAACAGAAAACATAGAGACTCTACTGTCAGTCCGTGGTATAAAAGCAATAAATCACTAAGGAAGAATGACTCTGGAGAGTATGGTGGATGGGGTTTTGAGCTCTCTGTGGATTGGTTGAGTAGGAGGTACCCATCACCTGCCCACTGGGAGCAACAGGTTGATGTTCCTGATAGCTTTAATGGAAAAAAGTGTTAAGAGTATTATAGTGACAGACATCATTGACTGCAGTGGGTAATAAGGGTCAGTTTGTGTTAAGTAGTTCAGGGAGGCTAATAGGTTCTGAGCGGCATATTGATTCATGTTCAGTCAGCAGAGGGATAAACAAAACATTTCCCATGAGAACATTTTTTCACTTGATAGTCTTTTGTTGTGTAATGAAAGGCTAGACTATAGTTGTCTATCTATCTTTCTATCCATTCATCCCTTCTGCCATACATCTATATAGTGTATCTGTCTGTCCAACCGTCCGTCTGTCCATTCATCTATCTATTTACTGTCCATCTATCCATCCATTTCATCAATCTACTGTTAATCCAACTGATAATTAATGCACACTTTGAACTGAATTTTAGTCTCCCTTATTTGTCCCTTATATAAGTCTTCAAAACATAAAATTGCCTCCATTTTTTGAGCTATTTCTTTCAAACAAAAACAAATACTGCTTGACTTTTCAGCTAATAAAGAATAAATGGGCTGCTGTCCCAATAGGATTGAAGCAAAAGAGCCATGTGCAGGGCTATTGGGGCCTCTACAAGTTATAATTGCTGGAAATATTTGATTGTTTTCCCTTTTGAAGAAACCAAGTTTTCTTCAGTTGCTACTTTGAGCCTCCTGTGTGAGAAGAAGTTGTAGTTCAGTATATTCATTTCCTGCAATGCCACAGCAGGTCCATGTGATGTCTTAGATGCTGAATGTTGGAAATATGTCAGCTGCACACAAACACCCATTCTTCACGTACATCCAGTCGAGGAGATTAGATGCTCAATGTGCCAGATGTTACAATATAATAATCTTTTTTTCTTCTCCGTCTGCATCTGGCATTTTAGCTGGTGATTGTGTTTGATGATTATTTCTGCTTTTGGAGCATGCTATTATGAAGTAAGGGTTACGTTTGACTGTAGTTTGTTTTGATACATTTGGTTACTGGTTAATCAAGGCCTCTCATTTAGAGAAAGTGTACGCTCTAAGACTCGATTTGAATAAATAAATACATCAAGCATCTTTAAATGCTTTGAAATATGTTTACCTACTCATTAAAACATGTTTACTTACTTATTCCCACATTCAGGACACAATTATTATTCAATTCAGGTTACCCAACTGATTTAATAAAGGCCTAAACCTCTCAGTTGAATCAATATTTACATTTGATGCACAGAAATGTCTGAATTAAATGATGACAGCTTCACTTCTCTGCTACTGTAATTGGCCCCTTTGAGAATCCGTCACAACCGGTTTTCACCAAACACCTGATCATTCTCCAGGTATGAGATAAATCCAAATGCTCAATCTGTGACAGCCACTGAAAGTGCATTTGGAGTTTGCATTGATTCTCAGGAGGAAACTTAGATGTTTTGATAATGAATTGAACTACGCTGTGATGTTAGCATTGTTTGATAAGACTTCCCATTTCCTCTGAGCTTCTACTGATATATCATTTAAGACTTGGTGGTATTTTGTTCCCTTTCTTCTAAGAAACAGCTGACAATACAATCCGTGGCTCCCCAGACTGAATTTCTCAGTCTTGATGCAACCGATTGAAACCATTTGAGTGCTGCACAGGACTAGTGAAAAAAATCACAGATTGTTTAGGGATTAAGTAAATAACTATGTCATTTTGTAATAATTAAATAAATTGTGGCTTGACTTATTAAACATATTTATGAATCCCCATAGATACACAGGAAGTTTGGGAAAAACAACAATCATATTTATAAAACACAATAAAAAACATATATATTTTACACTTTTTTGAAAACTGCTATTTTTATTGAGTTATTTAAAATGTCAAGAGTCATTTTGACTCAGAGCAAAGAGTATTTCGTTCCATGTAGTCAGTAAAGTTTAACTCCTAAAAATAAAGGTGCTACACAAGGGGTCTCCAACCCTGATCCTGGAGAGCTACCAGCCCTGTCCCAAATGGCACACTCCAGACTTTTGGACTTTCTCAGAGTCTACACTTTGATGACATTGTGTAGTGCAGACTTTAGGGATCCTTGACGTAAGTCCACGAGGGTGCACCGGAGTCGTATTTTGGGTCAGAGTGAAACGTCATTCCGAAAACAGGAAGAGAAGTTTCCCATCATTGTGAACTCCGTTATCTGATTGCTCTTTCGCAAGGATTTCTGGGGTCCAGTCCCAAATGGCACACTCCGGAGTAATGAACTTCATCACAGTCCACATTTTGATGACATCATGTAGTGCGGACCTTAGGGACCCTGGACAAAAGTCCCTGTCCCAAATGGCGCATTTCATGTGGACTTTCGGTCTCTTGGCCTTAAAGCCCGGAATACACTGCACGATTTTTGTCCTCTTATAAGATCATTACCTTATCACACTGTGTGACGTAGCAGCAAGCACACCGTGCGGTGATCATGCCGAATTTCTGACACTGTCAGAAAACTATTGTAGGCTATCTTTGGACGCAAGACCAGGAAAACGGCCGTCTTTGAACTTTGAACACAGAGTCATAATTTTGGACAGACGCGAGCGACATGCTGTAAATAGGAAGAGAAGTTATCCATCGGGGTGAACTTCTCCCTTACGTCGTCTGATTGGCCTGACTGTTATTTCGCAAGGACTTCTGGGTTGGTAAAGGGCGCGAAGCCTGCTACAGTGCATGCTTCACCGAAGACCGCATCAAGGGTGCAAAGAGGCACTGATGAGCACACTTTTTGAGGATAAGAATGACAGGCCCCTCAACAATCTTTCTTTAACACTTTCTTAGCCAAACCTGATAATGACAACTAAGTCTATGGCTGTTTCTCAATTCCAAGAACGCAAAGAATGGACTTGCATTCTCGTGGAGATCAGTCTTGTCAGGCGACCTTGCAAGAACAAACTCAGAAGGTTGTGAAAACACAGAACGCACTTGTGAGAATTGAGATGTGTGGGATCTTCCTGTTGGTCACTTGACCTCCGCCATTGTTGTGCCACAATAACTTCTGGAGCATAAAGTGATTCAGCGTGCAAGTCTGCACTCGATGCATCCTCAATATCAACAACACATCCGGGTATTTTCATGCGTCCTCTGTATTTGCGTTCTTGAGAAATGGAATTGAACTTCGATGGTTAATGATGACTTAGAGCGAAAACACAAGGAAGCAAAATGTCTTGTGATGGACTAAGATGCCATTAAAGCCAGAAAAATCAAGGTCATGCAAAAAAAGGAGTCAAGGTTAAGTTCTCTTTGCCTTTCTTAAAAACACAAATAATTCAAAACAAAATGAACATAGCATAGAAGTATATTTAAATTAATCTCAATCGTGAGGCATCATTATGAAAATCTGCATAGAAAGTTACAATGCATAAGAAAAATTTACAAAGGTTTATTTGCACATATAGGCTACCTAATGTTTGCATCTGGATGGATAATTACAACAACTTCTACAGAATTACGATTAGACATAAGAACTGATTGAAATTGCACCGCAGTGGTCTTTGATGATAATTATAGATGCTATCAGAAATGTAGAATACATTATTTATTTCCATACCCATGTGGTTGTTTTGTTATTGTACTGATTGAAAAAGAGACATCACACTGTTTCTTTCTGACAGATGGCTTTGGGCTCTGATGGGATACATCAGAGGAAAATGTTCTTGTCGGTGCACAAAGCACAATGAGGGTCTATTTTTGGAACAAATGATCAAATGTTAAGCTCAATAGCGTGCAATTCAAAGATGATTACAAGAATAGTGTCGGCATATATATCATCTTTTATAAAGTCAGGAACCGATTGATAGACTGCGGTTATCTGAACCACCACTTTTAAGAAAATCACATGTTTGTTTATTTGTGCCAGTGAGTTGTAAGTCTGTATTTCAGGACACATTTACATTTATATTACTCCTCAACTACACTTTCAATAGAAATACATGCTCACACATAGCCAGATAGATACACACACAAACACAAATCCACATAGAGCTTTATTCATTGAAACACCAAAATCCATAACAATGAAATTGTGCATTTATCAGCCTATACAAATAAAGCATAATACAAATATACAGAAATGCAGTAGTCATAAATTGAAGCTCATAGAAAGCTCTCAAATGGAGGACATGACTGGACTATATACTATTATTATTTTGGCATTACATAGAATGGACACCCACATTTTATATAATACTTCATATAAAATTATGCATTATTTACAATTTATTTACAATTTTACAATTTAAAGTAAACAAGGCAGAAAAATACTGTGCTTGAACTGAGCTGCTATTATTGCAAAGTTTTTAAATTTAAACATTTACACAATTCCCAATACAATACTGACAACAAAAATATAGAAATAATAACCACAGTCCTCTAAAAAAATCATCTAATCACACAGAGAATTATATTGCAGGGTTGCACGCTAAAAAAACAGATATTTGTTTGGTACAAGCCGATCACTTCCTTAGCGGTCTGTCAATAACAAACTAACTATCAAGATCACCGTTATAGTGATCTCAATTGATTAAAGGAAACGTGACAGAGCTAGAAAGACAATTTGGTGATTTAATGCTTATGTGAAACCCATCTACACCTTAACAATAAAACAAGATGTACTACAAGAACGGAAGGCACTTAATAAAAAACCTTGTCACGAAAGAAATAGTATTGATTCAGTCTGTGAACCAGTTTTAAAATGGACTTCTCCACAACCAATTTATCTATCACAGCCGTTTACCCTCAAGACAGTTTGCTTTAAACACATCATCAAGGGAAAAATAACTTTTCTCATGACACCAAAATAGAAAATATTTTTCACTCACTCTGTGTACTACAACCCATCAGGGTCGTTTCTGCCTCGAGAGAGATGTAAGCGCTAACAGTCTTGTGAACAAACCTTGTTTATACTGGTCCTATAGGGTAGTGGTTGAGACTGATACGTTATGCAGTGCTACTATTCTGCTACGCAATTCTGGGATACACGTTTAGCACAAACACATTAATACAACTTACAAGTTAACACAAATGTTAGGATGGCCCACAATACATAATCTGGGACATATAGGCTACTGTAAGCTTTTATGTGTATATGTTTTTTGAGTAAGTCAATATTCTTATTATCTTGCTCCATTTGTTGTCATGTAATTTAGGTCTTATTTAGTGTGAGTGCAACACATGACTCTAATGCACCCTAAATATGTCTGAGAGTGTATACCGGGTCCCTTAAGACGGGCTTACACTACAGGATTTTGTCCCCGACTTTACCCCTATTTTACCCTTGTGTTAATTCCTTCATCGGTTTTGATGTTCAGTTCCGACTGTGATATAAGTAACATTTACAGATTAAATCTTACACCTCCCAAACTGCTTGCTATCAAATTGGGGCCACTCTGCGTAGCCAAATTTTTAACAGTGTGTCTGTTCTATGTGGGCCGCAAGCGCTGTGATTGGTCCACTAGAACCCCTTCCGTCAGGTAAAAAAAACTGTGTCATAGGTATTTCCATTTGCGAGGGTAAGAACAAAGCTGGGCCAAGTTGATGAGTGATTTAGCTGAAACTGCAAGAAAAGTTGCTGTTTATTTACTGGGTTTATCACTTCTGGTCTTAAAACATACACAACAAGCTGCTGTTTCTTCTTTGTTTGTGGGTAAAACTGACCAAGCTACTTCTTCATTGATGGTCGCGCTACTACTGTGGTTACACCCGTGGATACTGCCTACCAATGGTCTGCATGTGTGTTTGCACCATAGACTGTAAAAAAAGATGGACGACACGACGTTGCCTCCCTCAATTGAAATGAATTGACGCAAAAAATGTCCGATCATGGTCGCCGCCATGTTACGTAAAAACATCAGTTTGGAGCAAAGGCATGCGCAGAAGGAATCGTCCGTGGAGCCAGAGGCAGAGCCGCGGTATCAAACTTCACCCAAACACTCATGTGACCAATTCAGCCACGCCAATCATAACGACACGCCCCGTTTCTATTACATTAAATTACTAGCTAAAATGAAAGTTATCACAAAAATGAACACATATCAGCGTGATAACAACTACGTGAAAGGACCAAAACCATCTTTCGGAAACTTTTATTAGAAGTTAGGGGTGACCCCGAATAGTCGAAGATTCGATGCATCAATAGGAGAAGCCTGATTCGACTACCAATCTCACAGTCGAATCATCGCAGATGTGTTATGAAATGAGGATCATTCAATTTTGGCCGTATATGGGTGCACACTTTATCTGATTTCACATATAACAGCTTTCTCCCAATATATTAATATACAGCATATTATTATAATACTGAAAATAATATGTGATGCAGCAGCTTTCAATAAATATTTTTAAAAAGCGTTAAATGCAACTAACAACCCCTGTGATGGGGCTACACGTCCATAAGAGGTTTCTATGTTAATAAACCATTGCATCTTTGTTTCTACATTTAAAAGACAAAGCTGGCAATTCCGGCAGTACTTTCGTTTTTTTATTAATTTCTTTATTTTATTTATAAATCACTCTGGGTTATCTGATTTATCTATTTGGCTTGTGTTTTGTTTCCGTGCACTTGAGGCATTTTGCACATTTGTTCTGCACTTTGTTACTTCTGACCTTATTTTATTTAAAAAAATTATTTATTATAAACATAAATTTTGATATAATTTAAGTCTGTACATTTTGGATTGTTTTTCGTTCTATCGATTGTTGCGCTATTGCGTTCTGGCCATGTTTGCGCATGCAATTTAGCCAAACGTGCTAGGTGCTCTGCGTCTCATATTTAGAAATTCATCAAACTAAAACATTAAAAAACTGATGTTTTTCGACGGGTATAAGTTTTAAAATGTATTTAAACAGAGTGGTTATCTTGTCAAAAGTTAAACTACAAAACAGGTAAGCCGTTTTTTTAGATTTCAGTGATGACACGGAAAATATCTGCACCGAACCTATATTTATGCCTGACACAACTGTCTTTCTTGTGATTTAATATTATGGTCTGTGTTCACTTTCAAATGATAGCAAAGAGATTCCTGAAATAAATAATATCATCAGGTCTGTCTGTATCTAAAGTGAATACAGAGATGATCAAAGGCAAAGCAAGCAAGCACAATTTCTGTGCTAAATAATAACGCGTAGTGTCTATAAAATCATTAATTTCAGTGTTTTTCTTGTTATAAATTAATGTTTAATGAATTGTATATAAAGCTTAGTTTTTATCATTTAGAGTAACAATCACAAATTATTTGTCATTTGTCTTTTTTTCGGTCATGGGCTTGACGCGCTTAATCTCCAAATTAAATAAAAATACTAAATTCTAGCCGGGGTTTCCAAGGCAGGATCACCTTTGTTATTTTTTAGGTTTAGTTATCAAAATGTTTTTTTTTGTGTGATGTTCTGTAGATCGTGGCTTTAAAATGTTATGAGGAATAATTAAACAAATGTTGCCTTACATTTTACCTTATATATATATATACACAGTCTTGTTCAAAATAATAGCAGTACAATGTGACTAACCAGAATAATCAAGGTTTTTAGTATATTTTTTATTGCTACGTGGCAAACAAGTTACCAGTAGGTTCAGTAGATTCTCAGAAAACAAACAAGACCCAGCATTCATGATATGCACGCTCTTAAAGCTGTGCAATTGGGCAATTAGTTGAAAGGGGTGTGTTCAAAAAAATAGCAGTGTCTACCTTTGACTGTACAAACTCAAAACTATTTTGTACAAACATTTTTTTTTTCTGGGATTTAGCAATCCTGTGAATCACTAAACTAATATTTAGTTGTATGACCACAGTTTTTTAAAACTGCTTGACATCTGTGTGGCATGAAGTCAACCAACTTGTGGCACCTCTCAGCTTTTATTCCACTCCATGATTCTTTAACAACATTCCACAATTCATTCACATTTCTTGGTTTTACAGCAGTTTTGATATCACCCCACAAGTTCTCAATTGGCTTAAGGTCTGGAGATTGGGCTGGCCACTCCATAACATTAATTTTGTTGGTTTGGAACCAAGACTTTGCCCGTTTACTAGTGTGTTTTCGGTCATTGTCTTCTTGAAACAACCATTTCAAGGGCATGTCCTCTTCAGCATAGGGCAACATGACCTCTTCAAGTACTTTAACATATGCAAACTGATCCATGATCCCTGGTATGCAATAAATAGGCCCAACACCATAGTAGGAGAAACATGCCCATATCATGATGCTTGCACCTCCATGCTTCACTGTCTTCAGTGTGTACTGTGGCTTGAATTCAGAGTTTGGGGGTCGTCTCACAAACTGCCTGTGGCCCTTGGACCCAAAAAGAACAATTTTACTCTCATCAGTCCACAAAATGTTCCTCCATTTCTCTTTAGGCCAGTTGATGTGTTCTTTGGCAAATTGTAACCTCTTCTGCACATGCCTTTTTTTAACAGAGGGACTTTGCGGGGGATTCTTGAAAATAGATTAGCTTCACACAGACGTCTTCTAACTGTCACTTACAGGTAACTCCAGACTGTCTTTGATCATCCTGGAGGTGATCATTGGCTGAGTCTTTGCCATTCTGGTTATTCTTCTATCCATTTTGATGGTTGTCTTCCATTTTCTTCCACGTCTCTCTGGTTTTGCTCTCCATTTTAAGGCATTGGAGATCATTTTAGCTGAACAGCCTATCATTTTTTGCACCTCTTTATAGGTTTTCCCCTCTCCAATCAACTTTTTAATCAAAGTACGCTGTTCTTCTGAACAATGTCTTGAACGACCCATTTTCCTCAGCTTTCAAATGCATGTTCAACAAGTGTTGGCTTCATCCTTAAATAGGGGCCACCTGATTCACACCTGTTTCTTCACAAAATTGATGACCTCAGTGATTGAATGCCACACTGCTATTTTTTTGAACACACCCCTTTCAACTAATTCAACTAATTGCCCAATTGCACAGCCCCAAGAGCGCGCACATCATGAACGCCGGGCCTCATCCGTCCTCCGAGAATCCACTGAACCCACCGGCAACTCGCTTGCCACGCAGCAACAAAAAAATACACTAAAAACCTTGACCATTCTGGCCAGTCACATTGTACTGCTATTATTTTGAACAAGACTGTATATATATATATATATATATATGAATGCATCATCCGTTTTGTCTTCGTTCATCACTTTAAAGACAGTTTTGGTCACTTTATCAGAAAGTTGTTTATGTGTGCTACTTGTGAAAGAAAATAAAAGTTACCCATTGGTACCTGGTCTGGCCCCCTCCCAACCCATGCACACACACATTGATGATTCGACTATCAGTCGACTATGGAAAGATTCGACAATTCTGATTCGAATATGTAAATCCTCAGTCGAGGACACCCTTAAAGTGTAAATATTTTTTTATTTAGAGCAGAGCCCCATTCGTTTGAAAGGAGAGGGTGGGGTTTATGTCTTGTACTGCAGCCAGCCAACAGGGGGCAATCAAAGAGCCAGCGGCTTCACTTTTCAAGACTTATGAGGCACACCCGCTTTGCACACATGAAAAACTAACGTGTATCCTACGCTGTCGCGGCTACGCTGTAGGACGCATGCACAACTATAATGAGCCCTTTAGAGGCGTGGTTAGGGGTGGGGTTTCATTATTGTTTTTTATGATAATCATATGTTTTTGCATGATTAACTTCGTACTAATTTATACGAATTAGCCAACTCGAAAAATAGGTATGAAATCTCATGAAATCAGGCTAGGTTTAGAACATGATGACGGTGAGTAAATTATGACATTCCTCAAAATATCTTCTTTTGTGTTCGTCAGAACAAGGAAATGTAACAACATGAAAGTGTTAACAGAATGATGACAGAATTTTCATTTTTGGGTGAACTATCCCTTTAAGGAACTTACAGGGTTTTCAAGGTAAGCTTTTTTCAGTATGCTAATTAAACCCCACAGTGCATTAAAGCAAGAGTTTATGTGGCATTGAATCCTGCATAGTATAGGACAGGAAACAGGATAAACTTTAGCTAGGTATGGGTGCTAATTTACAGTCAACGCTTCTATAGGTTGTATTTGAAGGGAGTGACCTGTATGGTCATATAGAGTTGCACTACATATAGGGCTTTTTTGCTATGGGTAGGCTTGCATAAATGCCCACCAAAGGGTAGTCTACACAACAACAGAAAAATAATAAAAGTAGTTTAGATTGCTTTTCTACACATTTGGTAAAAACAAGCCAGAGTTGGAAACCTTGAAGGAATAATTCAACCAATAATGGCAAATTTCTGTTTTCAAAGAACACAAACACAAAACCTGAAGCATCTTGGCCTTCACTCTGGTTCTCAAATCAAATTTTGTTATGGTGCAGGTCTGATGTCATGTTTTTAGATGAGACACTTCAGAACTAATTTAATCTAAACTTCGTTTTACAGTAGGAACTAAACAATATTCATTTTCAAGATCAACATGTAATACTCTCTGTAGTCATTTTAGTTTTTTAGATTAGCTCACCAGATGTCAGAGCAGTTTGTAGGTACAGTATGAGGATAGAAAAATATGGGTGACAGACAATTACACTTCAAATCATGGGCATAGAGGATACATCAAGCTTTTATTTCATTTGTTTAATCAAAGGCTGTTCCCGTGTGTGTGATAAATTCCCCTGCTGTGTGATATGTCACATTGGAAGGGAAAAGTGTGACCCTTTAGAAAAAGAATACCACCACATGGATTGTTCATTCCTGTGGTGCACACGTCACTCATGGTGCTCCTCCTGCCAATAGAGTCAGCCAGCACAGTGGGAAAGCTTTTAATATTCTGTGCATGCGGTTTGAATCATAGTCACTGTGAGGCCACAAACAAAAACAAATACATTACCTGTAGGGTTACACCTGTGCTAGCATGCAAGAGTGATGGGCTGTGTCAGAAATCGCATACTGTGACAGTAGGTACTGAATTATATCAAATACTCATCGACCGTTAAAAAGTATGTACTATATACAGTCCTTCCATAAAAATGCTGAGTTTTTTTGTGATTGTTGCGGGCAAAAATCCTTGATCTTGAGTCACGTTTTCTTAAAAAATGTGATGGAATATGTGGGATATTTGTGCAATTTTATGCTCTGAAATTGCAGGAACTTGCAAAAATTGCGGGAAATTGCAAAAACTGCGGGAGCAGTTTGCAGCTTTTTCAGCTTTTCATTGATGTTCACGTTGCGTAATTACGTCACTTCATAACGTTCCCATGGCAACAGGGGACATTTTCCGCAAATAAATCTGCAATTTATGTGGCGAAAGTGTGGTGTATTTAAAAAATTGTGGCTGCCACATAAATATGCAAACTTTATGCATTGAATAATGTGATATCATAATCGCATTTTTCTGGAGGGATTGTATATAGTATAAATATGGATAGTATGAATAGGATGTACTACATCCGCCATGTTGATACATCATGTGACATATGACATCATAACAACATGTTAGAACTTAACTTGAATGCCATTAAACAAGCGCAATATTAAAGGTATAGCGGAAGATTTTCCCGAATGATTTAAAAGAACCGCCCCTCCACATTTTAAAAAAAATGTACACGCGCAACCCTCTACCTCCTCCCGAGAGGGAACGCCTGTTAAACGCGTGCACGAGACAGAGAGAGAGCATGCAGGAGCCTAATTCTTCTCTTTGCTCTGTTTACAAGTTGCTGTCGGCATGTTTACCATGTCTGTGCGGTTCGTGACTTGTGCCAGGGCTAGCATCGCTAATCATAGCTTACATCAACTTTTACTAGCAGTGATTTTAAATGGATTTCTCCAAATAGCATGACAAAATTTACCTTTCCAGTAGAAACTTTGCGTGGGAAGCCCAACCTGTCCTTTTAGCTCACGCCAGCGTGTGAAATAGTCTCCCATAAACACTCTGGTCTTGTTTCTTTCTTCATAGTCCTTTCTCTTCTTGTCATACAATTCGTTGACACTTTTTCTCTTGCAACCCTCAGACATTTTGAAAAAAGCACAGTGAGAACGCGAGCTTCAATGAATGGTTGAAACCGTAGCACAACACACATACACGTGAAAGTGCGTATGCGCAGAAAGCGAACCTAGGGACGAGCACGTACGACGATTATACGTCAACATATCATCAGAATGATTGACATCTGGGATGACCAATAATATAGATGATCCACCCAGAAAACGAAAATCTTCCGCTATACCTTAGACACAAGGGAAAACTGTTTAAGTATTTGCATTTGAATGAAGCCACATTATCATGTTCAGGCATTTTTTAATAAAACAACGTAAGTTAAACCATACAAACAGCACGTTCACATCTGCACATTTCCATATCATTTCCCCACAACTAAACAAACTGAACAGCATAATGTAACGACGTCTTGCATTTAAACACAAATCCGGACACCTCACTAATGTGTAGAAAATGTAAAAATGAAAGAATAAAGTTTGATAAAAAAAAAAACACGTATTATATATTATATTAATGTAGAGTTGATTTGCACAAACAGATAAGTTCCATATGAAATGCTAAAATTATCATTTTTATTAAGCTCCTGTTTATGTTAAGTTAACCGTCAAAAAAACATCTGTGTGTGTGTGTGTTTGAGATTTTTTCTCAAATGACACGTTATGTGATGTTAATGTACCCATTGCAGGACTGACATAAGCTGCTTTACTTGTATATAAGCAGAACAATGAGACTTTTAAGGAGAGGTTTGTGAAAACCCTCCAAGAAGTCTGAAATTCAATGCTTTTGCGTTACTTCTCTATCGGAAGTAACGAGTAACTAACTTCTTGAGTAGTTTTTTCATCTAATACATTTTTACTCTTACTCAAGTAAATAATTAGATTTGATACTTTTACTTGAGTACATTTTTGTATAAGTACTTGTACTTTTACTTGAGTACAGATTTTGGGTACTCTACCCACCTCTGGATTTGGAGCATCAAAGATTAGTTTCAATGATTGATTTCAATCTTTGACATGACCTTACTCAGTCAATATTAAAGATATCAAGGTTATATTTCAACATACATTTCAATATTTACATTATGTAGGATGATTTAATGTAGAAAACAGTAAGGCCCAATTCCATTTCTACCCCTTACCACTACACCTTCCCTTACACCTTCCCTTACCCCTCTGTTTAGCGTGTTCACGCGAACGGCTTGAGATGTCCCAATTCTGTTTTAGTTGAAGGGTTAGGGAAAGAGCCAAACGAAGGGGTAAGGAATTTTCCAACATGGCTGCTAATGTCTTTTTTCACATTATTAAAGTTTTTAATGACACATAATCTTTTGTTTTATGTTACATTCAATCATGTGTTCATATTTACGGCACAATAGTAAAGCACCATAGACATATGTTACTTCCGGAGCGCGATCGCGTCCCTGTTCTGCCATCTGATCGCATCCTGGTTCCCCCAGTCTGATAGTGTCCAGTTTCCCCCAGTCTGGAAAACTCTTGGTGTTTCAGATTGCCAGTCCACTACAGCTGTAGCAAACAGACCTCGGGAAACCGGATGGGAACATGAATAGATGTAGGTAGAGAGCATCTGAATCACTAACAGAGTGGTGTGGTGCTTTTGTGATTTTCAGGGCCACTTTTTGACTGTAACTAAGCATATATGACTACAGATGAAGGCTGCATCATTTAAGTTTGTGATCAACATTGCATCTGCTTTGACGTAGGACGCATGGTGTCATATGACGGTGTAGTAGTGGTGTCTCATTTCTCAGGGGAATTTTTAATTCTTCCCCTTTTCACTCTGTTTCAAGGGGCAAGAGAAATGGGTAGGCGTAGGGGTATAAAATAAAATTGAAACTGGGCCTAAATCACAAAAAAGACTTTAGCTGGGTTTTCACAGACAGGGTCACATATTTCAAACTGTACTGATTTGTCATCAATTATAAAGTGATACCAATATGACCTCACATTACAGCATGTACATTTCTGAGCAAAGTGTGTACTATGGTAGAAAGAGAATGAGCACACAAGAGAAAATATGATAGAATGTCACAGCGTCTCTTTGGATTTTTGAAACACATCCCTCACAGCTCTATATAAATGAAAATCCTTGAATAATAGGCATGAAAGGTCTGCAGACATAAAAAGAGGGGATTATGGATTATATGGTAGCTTGCCCTGTATTCACTGTGAGGTATGGCGAGATGGGCGCCCACTGGAGACAGCATGACTCAAATGGCCAACGGGTAAAAATAGCCATGTACTAGCCACATCCCAATTAAAACCAGAAAACACACTGAACCTAGGGTCATGGAGCGATGTTGTAATATGTTTGACCTTACTTGCAACGTTTGGCGTCCACTTAGCAATACCGCAGGGATAGAGTCCTACCCTGTGGCGAAGCACAAATAAGGGACAAATATAACAGTCATTGATACAATATGTTCAAAAGAGACATCAAAAATTCTTGTCAGTTAATGCCACTGGCTTTAGTGAGAAATTAAACTGAGGCATCAGTCATATCTATGCATATACTATTTATTTAAACTGATGAGTCATCCACAAGTTCTGCAGGGATTTTCAACTTTTGCAATCACCTTTACACAATGCCCTTGGTCCAATAGCCGTTCAAACCAAAGTTCATTCGTAACATTTTAATAATTGGAATGAAAGCACATGTTGTGGCCGTCAAGCCCCTCAACATCCAGTGTGTTTTGTGGTGCCTTGGTTGGTGTTCAGAAACAACTTTTACACCTAACAAATAAACTTGATTGCATTAAACTGACTCAAAAACTTATGAAGGTTCATTTATCAACAGTGCGTTGAAAATGTTCTATTATTTGTTCAAAAAATTAAATTTAGTATGTGCGCAAGTCCAAAACAAATCTGTGCTCACGGTTCTCACACACGCCAGTAAGTAATCATTAGCCATGTTTCCATCATCATGACTTTATGCGTATTTTAAAGTATCGCATCAGAACTACTGGTGAAAGCACCAAATTTTTAATAAAAATATTTAAAAAAGTGTTTACACTCGATTGATGTGGTTTTTGGCTTATGCAAAAAAGAATAAATGCGAATAATGGGAGATGGAAATTTGCAGAATATCAACAATTATTATATTTACGGGATTATTTATATTTACGTGATAGTGACGCTGATGCTTTTACAGCAAAACAAACCGGGACATCTTACACCAAAACTAAAGGTAAAACAAATCAACTGTAATAGGCTCCTGTGTTTGTAAACTGTTACATTTTATTGAATGCATTAAAATAATTATTAACTTATGTGTCCTTGTTAGCGAGACCCGTGGTTCCGGTGGAGATGGAGGAGCTGGTAGAATCGGGGTCGTCAATTGGCCCTTCCATGCACCGTCCATCAAGAATGCTAAGGGAGGCAGTGCTGCAAAACCAAGAGGACAGAACCAAAGCCATTAACTCTTTCCTCGCCATTGACGATTTAACTCGAGAAACCACTTCCCTGCCAATGACAAGTTTTTCTGGAAATCTGTATTTCCGCTAATATCCACCAGGTGGCACTCTTACCCAACTTATAAAACCTGGAAGTATAGACCCCTTCACGGTTCACGTCACAGGCTGTTCCCACTGCGCATGTCGGGGTCAGAAAAGTCATTACAGCAGATTCAGTTGCGTATTATTCGGTATCGTCAAAAATGCCTACTTACGTCGTGGGCTGTGAAAATCGCACGAGGTCTTCCATTAAGTTTTCGCGATTCATGCAGAATCTCAAAAACAAAAAAATACAACATCTGCGTCTGCAAGCAATTAACGTGCAGACTGGGACAATGCAAAGATCAAAGAGGCTTGTGTTGGTAGTGCTCACTTCATTTGAGGTAAGTCATCATTTTTCAGCACTGTTAGATTAAATTATAAAGCCTAATTGGTATGAACAGTTCGACCCCGTGCTGCGCGCTCAACCGATCATCATTCAATGTTTACAAACCTTGAAGGGGTCTATTCCCTTAGTGCAAACAGTAAGAACTCTGTGTATGTTTTGATCATCGCTCTGAATCTGATCTTTATCAAAAGTCCTTAACAAATTTTGCTAAAATATAAAGGTATTTTTGATATTTTTTCATGCTGCAAAACACAACTTTAAATAAATCTGTAAAAATCTGTAATGTTTCTGAGCCTGCCCAATGGCCAGACTTTCCTGAAATTTCTGTATGAACATCTGTCTTGTCTGAATGGCAGCGGCATTGGGAGGTGGCAGGAGCCTAGCGTCGGGCATACAGCCGTCTGGTCTGGTCAAGTTGTGTAGCAAGCCACGATGATTCTGCATGCTTTTTCCAGCTAATACTGCAGTGTCCCGCCCCTGTTCTAGACAGATACAGCTATCGCCCTTTCAGCAGACCTATTGCATGCTCAATTGTGCCCCTTGAGCGTGTATGGGTCTGCTTGTAGTTCTGTTCCTGCTGGTTTGTCGGGTTGGTTTGGGGGGTCATAAGCCATGGCTTTAGCTGGTAACCTTAATGACCTAACAGGGTAGATATTTTTTAAATAATTGTACATAGCCCGCAATAACAGTTTAAACATGTTGTAGTCTAAAACTGACCAATAAGCCAGCCATCCTCAACAGCGCCTTCTTAGAGGGGCAGACCCACAGAGCTGTTCTGCATGATAAATGAGTTGTGTGTTGTTCCAGGCCACCGCACAACAATGTTTAACAATGACACGTTTGCATCACAAATAATTTGCATTTTAATAGAATAAAACCCCTTTCTGTTGACATAATTTAACTTGTTGGTTTGGTGCTTTTATGGCAATGTGGGTGAAATCAATGGCTCCATTTATGATTGAAAATCAGGCACTGGCATAAAAGCCCCATTTCACCTAGACTTGATGTGGATTCCGGTAAGGGAACTGGATGTAGTTCCAACAAAATAATCACATTCAACACTGCCGGCATGATTCTACTCATTGATGGCTGGGAAATGCCGGATAAGTCTCCAACCTCACACTGAAATCTGCTAAAAATCGTGTGGATAGGAGTTAAATGCACAGGAATGGCTTTCGTGCGTTTGGTTTCTTGCTCCAACATTGGTCCTAAATACGACACATATCAAGCAGCACCTTTTTGGGAAAACAGCCACTCTGTGCTCTCGCCAAGGAGATCAGCGCGATCATTGAAAACGTGCTCCCTGCTGAGCGTATGGTTTGCCAAGTCTTCCAATAAAGCATGTGTCAAGCATTTGTCGCAGCTTTCTTTTATAGGTTTATACACTAAATTGTGGACAAATCACAACAAATCATTAACTTCAACACTGATTTGCTGTTACTTTATTAACACTAATTATTTTTAACACCTGGGAAGTGATAATAATCGCTTTCATGTCACTTTACTTTTTTCGGGATAAACTATTGTAGTGCATAGTCCCTAAATGAAGCAATCAACTGCACATTGTAAACTAAACACTTTATTTAAACACTTTATCTATTTATTTAAATACAGTATATTAGAGGATCTGAATATTAAATATATAAAGAGCACTAATGACTTGTTTATAACTTGAAGCCCGAAGTTAATGACTTGCAACTCGACTTGGACTTCCCTGTCTTGACTCGGGACTTGATTTCTTGATTTGTCCATTTTGACTCAGGACTTGACTCGGGACTTAAATGCAAAGACTCGGGACTTACTTGTGACTTGCAAAACTATGACTTGGTCCCACGTCTGTAAACGAGACCCCTGGTATAAAAAATCTTTAAGGCCATTTAAGCAAGAAACCCAGCCAAGAAAATGTTTAATCCATGTCCTATTTACATGGAAATAAACTACAAACTCTTTCACATGAACTCGATTTTTGATAAAAAATAAATGCATTTCAAGGATGCACTTAAACCTTTTGAAAACGCACTCAATGAAATAGGCCTGGAGATTATGAAGGATCCATTTCCATTTTGTCTTCTCAGATTTAGAAGATTTCTGTTATAATCACACAGACTCTGATTTTCAATCATAGCTATTTGAAATGTAACAGAAACTGGATATTTACGTCTGAAGCCTTAATCAGACGGCACAAGGTGTTGTTTTTTAGTAAGTTTGCGCTTCACAGATGTAATGAGCACAGATGTTTCTTGAACTTGGCAACACCAGCAAATTTCCTACTGTTTCTTGGCTAATTTGATAGCTAAGTCTAAAATGATGACGAGCAAGTTTGGTGGTACAAAATAAAACGTAGCGCTTTTCTAAGCGGATTTAAAAGAGGAACTATAATTTATGGCGTAATAGCACTTTTGGGAGTACTTCGACTCACCTGAAAAGTTTGCTCTCCTTCTCACTCTCATAATGGGAGAGGGAGGGTGATACTGCGCCGAGTCGAAGTACTCCCAAAAGTGCTATTACGCCATAAAATATAGTTCCTCTTTTAAATCCACTTAGAAAAGCGCTACGTTTTAGTTTGTACCACCAAACTTGCTCGTATAACTACTCGTCTTAAATAGGAAAAACGTTGATGTGTTTGGTCACTTCTAACTTTATCTCTAAATGGTACCATTGAATGAATGGGGCTAAGCTAAATGCTATCGAAGCGTCGCAGCGCGCTCCAGCGCTTACGTGCACGCACACAGATGATAGAGGGATGTATCAACAATTCTTAGTTAAGGTAATAACATATTTTAATATTGAAAATAAGTAGACTATTCCTTAAAGCCACATAGAACATGGCCCCGCCCCTAACACAGTCCTGAGCATCTATACAGATTGTAACGGTATTCGAAAGTTAAGAGAGATGGCAGCTATACTGTGAGGGGGTTTGTTTTCAGTTGCAAAAGCGGACATGCTTCAAGCATTTGAGAGAATCCTGCGTGTGATGGAAGTGTCTTTTGCTAGTTTCAACCCAGCGCAATTATCATTTTCACATTTTGCACCATGTTGTTTAAAGGTGGAGTCCACGATGTTTGAAAGCCAATGTTGATATTTGAAATCACCTAAACAAACACGCCCCTACCCCAATAGAATCTGGACCTTCTGCTGATAGACCGGCCCCACACATACGCAACCCGGCAAGGATGTCGGTTAGTAGACACGCTCCTTACTGCTGATTGGCTATAAGTGTGTTTTGGTAGTCGGCCCGTCTCCTTTTCCAAAGCGTTTTTCAAACATCGTGGACTCCGCCGTTAAATAGCATTCCGCCCAATGTTTTGCCCATGGGCGTTCTGGTCTGAAAACGAGGTACGTTCAGCCGCATTGTTGGCGCGACTACACAATAGACCAACAAAAACCTGGTCTAAAGTCAATGGCGCAATAGTGTTTTTGTTAATTAATGAGAGTGTTAGAAATATAGGCCTATAAATGGGACGACAATGCAGGTTTGCTTATCACACACATGGATGCGCAGCAGCACAAAAAAGCTTTTAAATATGAAAAATTAAAGGATTAAAATGTAAAAATAACATGCTAGTGGGACCGTAAAATGAGTCAATTAAGTTGGTATTTTGATAAAAATTTACAGCAATTAAAAGCCTGCTATTTGTACTGCCATGAGTAAAAGAAAATGGCTTTTAAAGGTTTTAATCCAAAAACTAACAATTTCAATACAAGTGAAAACAACACAATTATTTAACATTAATCTTAAATTCGGGGTCTTCTTCCTCTGCTTAGTTTTTCAGTTTACAGAGTCTGTCATCCAAATAGAGATCAGACATAGCGCCAGCGCAACTGGCTTTTAAAGGGGATGAGAAATAAGACTCTCATTGCTTTGTTGCACGTTACCCCAAAACTAGGAATGTAAAATTATGCAATTTCCCATATTCGATGATCGTTTAAATTAACAATCAATCAATCTAATAATCGTTAACTGTAATAGCAATAAGCCTTTACAGCAGTGGCATATAGCCAATGACATAAAAGTGTGCGTAAAAATGCCAACTTCCTCACGCGAATACATTTTTTTATTTTGTCTAAATAACATGCTAGTGGGACCGTAAAATTAGTTAATGTAGTTGGTGTTCCCTGTGTATAGCAGCGCTAGCAGCATTGCTATGCTAATCTTGCAGGCTTCCCTGAAGAGGGTCTTTGCTTTCAGTATCGGACCTTCTCAGATCCACTGCGGATGCTATTTCGTTGCGTTACCCGCCAGCCGCGTCTCAAATGAGGTTAGTAAGCCCAGGTGTGTGTTTGGCATTGAGCATCGTTGTGATCATAGCTAGTTTGACTTCTTCGCGCTTGTTTAGTTTTTTCACCGGCTGTGTATGTGCTTTGCGCAGGCGCCGCACACACGTGCTTACTTTGTCAACATACCTTAAGTTTTATAGATTTAATTCTTATCAACAATTAATCGAAGATCGATTAATTGTTAACATCCCTACCCAAAGCAAACCCTGCGCCCGCACTCGCGTCCATCAAGCGCATTAAGCAAAACACCAATCATATCGTAGAGAATCATAAAACAAACAAAAGTGCAATAGTGACACACAGAATAACACTTTCCAAATTAGAGTGGCATCACGCATCCTTCAGGCAACCACTCTGCGTTTTTCAAAACAGGAAGCTTGTGGCCCAGATGGCTTCTGTCTTCTGGAGATCCATATTCTTTAGAGGAAAGATTGACACCTGCTTGCACGTCATAGTTCTTTTCAATTAATTTACAGCTTATTCTCACACTTCAGCTCGGGATACTTTGGCACAATGATGTATGGATCTATTCAAATTCATATGACTAGCTTTTGGCACAATTGACATTAAAGCTTGCAAAGCACTCGTATTAAAGTTCATAAACACACAATCTTTATCTTGTCTCTTCTTAAGTTTCTAATAAATTAGTTTTAGATACGCATGATACTTCTGATAGTCCATCACTTCTTTGTCGCAGTGGCTTGGGATGGCCCTAGCTGCATTTAAAATGTGATTGGGATGTTTTGGTGATGCCTCGATATTCCATTCTACGATTGGCTATCTGCCCAGTCAGTGCAAGATCTTAAATGAAACGAAACATAACCATCATGGATCGAATCAAAATAAGAAGCAGTGCAGTTTTTCTGGCAATACCTCATCAAGAAGCGATTTCATGTGCAATGCAGCAAAACACATTTTACTCTATTTAAGAAGGATTAGAGGTGAACAAACAAGTTTTTTTTCCACACACAGCTAGATGTTACATGTAGTGCAATGTTACAAGGTCGGTTAAACTGTTTGGATGCTTAAGCTGAGGGAAAGGTCATGCAATAACCAAAATGGCCAACTGACAGATAGAGCAAATAAAGACCACCAAAAAAATACACGGTCTACCCCAAAACTTGGCTGAAGTTGCAAAGAATTGCAAAACCTAGGTCATTAGTTATTCTTGCCCCTGACCAGACAGACAGGCTTTGTGGAAATGTGATAAATAACATTAAGCTACTTCTTGACGTTTACATTCATTTTGCAATGGCCTGGCATGAGGTAATTACTTTTTAATATGAAAGTGGGAGAGAGGTGAAGACGTTGTTCTTATGACTGAACATTATCATAGCCGATCTTCTAATTACTCAAGCAGTGCAGAACACAGGGGACGCACATCAGTGGACTGAACTACACTTTATACATAAAGGTTCCTGAAGTGCCCATATTTAAAAGTCACCCAATATGGTTTTGAAGTCCCCTACAACAGGTTTAAATGCATATAAAGTCAAAACGTTATTTTCTCAAAATATACATTTAAATAACACTTCATTTCTCAAAGATGCTTTTGAATACCATACAATGGGCACTTAAAAATAAATTAAGCTTACAATATATTCCTATTTAAACATCTTTTGCATTATTATATGATAAAAGAAAATCATTTAAATATTAATAAAATAAAATAAAATGTATCTCTTTGCCATTATATAAAATTATATTTTTTATACTTATCCATTTTGGCAATATTTCGTGCACACTTGCAGGAGTCATTGTATTTGTCAATATTTTACTACCTGCCTGACCTGCTTCATAAATTATGCTTAATGTTTAAATTATTGATGCTTTTATCAGTTGGATATGGGGAAATGCTCAAATTTCATCAAGGCCTGATATCATGATAGCAGTGGAGGGGTGGAGATGAATTTTATTTATTCATTACTTCATACAGATTCCTCTGATGTCAGCCGGAAATGTGAAGCGCCTTATCGTGTTTGAAAGATTTGGTCACATTGCAATGCTAACAGGAGTTAACTTACAGGCTGTGAGTCAAAAGTGGGAGGAATTATGATAATGTCGGTCTTGTCCACATCAACAGGCCCAAGTAGTAAACTGTTGCCTACAATCCGTGTGTTTGCTTTAGTCCAAGAAAAGAGATTTACTTTGGAAACAATAACTTGCGTCATCGTTTACTTTGGGGTTTGTACCTTTTGTATATCGTTAACATGTAGGCTACTAATAGGCCTACACACTTACACAACAAAAGAAATGTAAAACCATGAATCGTACCAAAGTTGCTCTTTAAAGGAATAGTCTACTCATTTTCAATATTAAACTATGTTATTACCTTAACTAAGAAGAGTTGATACATTCCTCTATCATCTGTATGCGTGCACGTAAGCGCTGGAGCGCGCTGCGACACTTCGATAGCATTTAGCTTAGCCCCATTCATTCAATGGTACCAATCAGAGATAAAGTTAGAAGTGACCAAACACATCAACGTTTTTCCTATTTAAGACGAGTGGTTATATGAGCAAGTTTGGTGGTACAAAATAAAATGTAGCGCTTTTCTAAGCGGATTTAAAAGAGGAACTATATTCAAGTAGTAACACCCTTCCTCTCCCATGATGAGAGTGAGAAGGGGAGCGGACCTTTCAGGCGAGTCGAAGTACTCCCAAAAGTGCTATTATGCCATAAAATATAAGCTGGAAAACTTCTTTAGTGCGAATGTAAAAGTGCCGTTCACCCCGTTTCGAGTGGATGAACGACTGAAACTTTTTTGGAAACGTTATTTTAAGGTAAAAAAAACTATTTAGTGTTCCTTTAAAAAAGACTTAGAAAAAAGCATTTTTTTAGTCGCCATGAAACGGAAGTAGCCATTGCCTTATTTTCCCTGTGGTAACGTATATCCGAGTGAAACAAAAATAAAAATCTAGGGCAAGACTTGAATTTGTCCATCGAGATCTGATTGGACAATTTGAAGTTGGCTCATATTGCTATTTGCTAATCGCTGCAATCTTATCCCGGACCCTGCTCACATGCTATACCACATGACTGGAAGTAAAGAGAGATTATGAGGACACAAGAAATTTTAAAACATAATGAAGCTCATAAGTCATTTGTAAAAAAACACAATATTCCAAAAACAAATTACGTTTTTCATTTAAATATCATTGTGACTTTAAACTGAAAACTTTCAAAATGTACATAAATTCATCTAAGGTGCACAAACTTGTTATGGATGGATTTTGACATACAAAAATAACGAACACGTTTATTTCAGAATTTTGAAAATTAGGGCTGTAAAAATTACCGCGTTAATAACGCGTTAACGCAAATTCATTTTAACGCCACTACTTTTATTAACGGTGATTAACGCAATGTCCTTGGTCCAGCCTATAGTTGGATATATTAGGACGCAGCCTTACTTTGACGCGTGCTGTCTAAATGAGTCAGAGGTTTTCGTAGAAATGAAGGCATTGGGCTCTCGTCTAGCAAATCCAATGCTCTAAAGTCTAAATATTCATTAAAGATCTAAAATGATTTATTTGTTCGTTTTCTGAGAGATGAACCGTCATACATGATCTAATGCAAAGAAGGGTCTTCATCCGCGTATTTTGGTTTTGCTTTTAAAGCATGCAGAAATGTAAAATAAAGTTGCAGGACTTGCTTGATGTTAAAAGAGTTATTATGAGAGATAAAGTTCGGGACCTGATTAATGTTTAAAGAGTTATTTTGAGCGACAAGACTCAAAAGCGATATTCCTCACAGAGGCACAAGTTCGCGACTCCGATATGTAGACATCCACACAAAATTACAGTTTTAAAAATATCTGTTTTGACAAGAATTCATTCAGGTAGGGCCTATAATCTGTTATATCTGAAGTGAATGTTTGGTTAACTGTGGAAAAATATCTGATGTGTTAACATTAAAGATCCTTGCATTACAGCAGATCTTAAAGTTGTCTCAATGTCAATCAAAAGTTTAACATATATTGATATTGTTTTTGACTTTTGTGTGTGCTAAATCTATTTATTAAATCTATTATTTTAAGGTATGGATGTGCTAATTTTGTGGTAATTTGGGATTTTTCTCAAAATTATCTTTGTCAACTACAAACAGGTTAAATATTCAAACAAGTCATGCATTGTTTTGAACTTTTGTAATAGAGAATGTCAAAATATAAAACACTTATTTTATAAAGCTGGCTCATTCTGACTTAATTTGTCAGCACAGGTCACAAATGATGCAGCAGCAAACATCTATATTTGTCCACACCCATGTTGATTATAGTATTAAAAAACTGAAAATTGTTAAATTAAGGTAAATTTAGGACAGATAAAAATGTGAGATTAATTTGCGATTAATCGTGAGTTAACTCAGGAAATCAAGCGATTAAATAGATTAAATATTTTTATCTATATTGACAGCCCTAGTGAAAATACAAGCAATTCTTGTACTATTGCCTCCCTATGAAAAATCTTATTATTGTTTCCTATTTTTTGTAAGTCGCTTTAAATAAAAGTGTATGCTATATGCCTTAATTTAATAAATGACACATTTTGCTGAGTTACTTAAAAAAATGTATTGTTAATTTCAGCATAGATTGTTTTGAGAAACTGCCATGACCTTACCACCTAACCAAATGCAAGTGTTATTTGCCTACCTTGCCAAACCACTGTTGGTGTTAACTTCTTGACTGCAGTATTCGACTGCATGAGATGGCGGATCCCATGAGACTCAAATCAGGTATCACATCACTGCTCATTTGCATACAGTTGATCTCTACCTAACTTTGTTGTAACCCCAGTGGACGCTGTCACTCATGTCATCTCAAATCGCCAACTCTCACCGAAATCAAATGACTTTCAGTAGATCTGCTGTTGAAAATAGTAAGAACTAAAACAATTTAATAAGCAGACTTCTGGAAAAATGCTAAAAGTATGGCTTTTTAAAAATTAAATCTTTTCCATAAACACAAAAAAAATCATTCTGATTTCTCATCAATGGCAACAGACACAATAACAATCTGTCGATGTTAAAATCTTTTATAAAAAAATGTACAGACCTCAGCATTTTCTTTAGTGGGTTTTAATAGCAGACATTAAGCAGACAGCATTTTTATTATATTTTTACCCTGACTAATAACAGACATTATGCGAACAGTACTGTTTACTGTAACTCTCTGTTAGGCTTCCATTGTGAGCGGCATACGGTGCATTAACATCTCTAAATGAAGTAACCAAAGGTAAAGCTGGTGATCAAAGGGTGCTGTTTTTTTCTTCTTTTTATTGGCTGCTCATTAATGCAGCGTATCCTCTGATTGCAGCTATTTGTTTGTCTTTTCAATCTTTTGATGAACGCAAAGCTAAATTGAAGGCAAAACTATAAACATAAGGCTGGTAGATGGCATGCTTTTAGCAGGACCTTGTTAACACATTCCCGGGAATGTTAATGTCCCCAAGGATCTGAAAAAGACTTCTAATAAGCATCTTTCTATTCTGTCATTTTGTTTCTTCTTGTATGTATCTATTTATTTTTATACACATTTTTTTGTATTAGGACTTGATTAATTATAAATAGTAGTACTTCTAATAATTATATCTTCTCCTATGTAATATATATAGTATAGTATAGTAATAAGAGCAATAAGCCAAGAGAGTAAATATAATTTTTATTCTTTTTTATTGTGACTGGGTCTTATAGTACTAAAATAAAAGCTTATCTTTTCAAAATATTGTAAAGCGTGAAGTATAGTCTGTTTTGTTACCCGTATGTGAATGAATCTGAATGGCCGAACACACACCCTTGCAAAGCATAGTTCAGTTGACCTTCAACGCATGCACATGATGCAATGCATCTCCTGGGTTACATACTACATTCTCCTCTACGTGCATGCGCAACCAAAGCGTACAAAGTACGAGCCATTTCAAAAATCTGCCGGTGTGCGCACTGTGCTGTGAAATTTGCACCACACGCACTGTACGCAGACCCTTGCATATGGGTAAAAATTTAAGTCATTTTAACTCTAAACTTAAGACATTCTTCTTTAACAAAGCATTCACATAAAATGTCAAATTAATGTACCTATCCCGCAATAGTTAGTTTGTCAAGAACAAAGCATCCACAAAAGTCATCTGGGTAATATACTTATGCCGCAATAGTTAGCCTGTCTGGAACTGAGTGGAATTTAAACCACAATACTGTATGACACTTGCATTACATGCGAACAGCCCCTACGCTAATAGGATTCTGTTTTTCTCTCCCTGTCTCGTGGGAGACAATGAGACAAACAGACCCAGTTCCTGCTACTGTGAAGGTCATCACACCACTGATCTACTGACCGTCCTTCAACGAGATGCCCAGCCGATGCCTGACCAACGACCACCGGCTGAACCAGTTTAATCCGCTTACCCGTTTCATGTCCCTATCGTGTTTATATATATAAATATATATGTATCTCTCTCGAGGGTTTTTCTCATCATAGGAGTTTTCCCACAGGGTTTTTCTCCTAGGGTTTTTTCCATCCTCTGGAGAGTCAGCCTAGCCTGGATGCGCCCTGCTAAGCACTTCCGCTCAATTTCATTTTCCTTCAGTATTACGTCTGGGATTTTGGTCTATTCTAGTGTTTCGAGAAATCAAATTTTTGTAGGACCAATCAGCGAACAGAGGGAGTGGCTGAAAAGGATGACGTTGATGTTGTGCGTTAGTTTGAGTTGTAGTTCAGTAATGGCAGCGGAAAAATACGTGAGAAAAGCTATTCTGTCCATTGTTGCAAAACTGACAAATATACAGAAGTTAAAGCCGGAGCAAGAACAATGTTTGTTAAGTTTTGTTGGACTGATCATTCGTACTTGTTGTTTCCGGCCGGTTTCGGCGCATGACATACGTCACGACCACACAATAGCGATTGGCTATGGCAGATCCTGAGTGACTCTGGGCAGATCCAATAGTGTTGAACTTTAACAGAGAACCCGCCTACAAGGAATAAACTTTTCTCAATGGAGAGAGGCCAGACTCTCTGTACAAATGAAATGTACAAGAGTCTGGTAGAACCATGCTAGAGTCAGCCAGCATTGGCTTAACTTAGCACTTTACTGTATACGTTACATTATTACAACGCTCGCTTGAACGGTTTATTCTTAGTCGCTGTATTCTGCTTCTTATATTATCTATTGATTTTTCTGTGTTTTCCCCTACATCTATTCACGTAAAGCTGCTTTGAAACAATTAACAATTGTGAAAAGTGCTATATAAAAAAACTGAATTGAATTGAATTGAAAATGGGACTATATTTGAAGAGTTTGGTTCCAAAAATGCAATAAATCCATTTTGACAAATTTCGGTAAAAACGTGTTTTATATACCAAGAAAGTGACAAGATGACAACCACTATTTTCTGTTAGAAACTTTCACATAGCATCTTTAGGTTATAAAAACATAAAAAAAAAATTCAAATCCATAACTTGATTTTCAAAGATTTATTATAAAAACTGATTATTTTTTCCACAAAATGCAATAAATCCATGATAAGTTTTTATTCAAAATGCTATAAATCTATTGAATCAATCGCCTGTATAAATGTGCATTCATCTTTGCCATGTTATATTCATTTAGTTGACTAGTTGTACACACTAATTAAAAATATAAACATTAATGTCATTAATCAAAACACTTACTTTGTGATATTAAGAACACTGTCATTGCTGCGGTTATACTTGACGTCGTCGCTTAATGTTTTTCACAGCGATCAACTGTAAAATCTTTTGGTCCTGCTCGGTTTTCGTTGACTTTGAGTAAAATTATGGAAAGTTTTTCATAAGATCCCCTGGGGTCAATGTGTTAGCATGACAGAAACTTGATGCTGTCGTCCCGGGCAAACAATAAGCACCCGTCTCCCGAGTGCCTCTTGCATAAATTATTAGATGTTGATGGCTTATGTTTCTTTCCCGTCACAGAAAACCATCACAGGTTTATCAATGATATTAAAGTATTATATTGCTTTTGTTTGTTTGTTGATCACGAAGTACAAAGTAGATGAGGAAAACTAGATTCAATGTACTCAACGCGCCGCCATTGTTTGTTTACATTGCATGAATATGTGGAGTGGATTTATGGCATTCTGTAGAAAAGGAGGAGTGGTGTTTATTGCATTTTGGGAAAAAAGAGAGAAAAGATGACAGAATATCACAGCGGATATTGGATTTTGCGTAAAATTAAGAATTTACTTTAATACTGACCTGATATAATACTGATTCTGGCAGTAACTCATTTTTTTTTTCAAAAATGGCATTTATTGCGTTTTGGAACAAAACTCTTCATTTCTACCCATACACTCTCAGAAATAAAGGTACATAAGTTGTCACTTAAACAGTACCTTTTAAAAAGGTCCAAATATGTATCATTTAAGTACAGATATGTACCTTTGAGGTACAGTACCAATATGTATTACTGTAGGATAAAAACCTAATTTCTTTATTGTATAGTGTAGTTGAAAAGCCTATTATGAAAAACACTTGGCATTTTGTACCTGTGAGATACTTATATGAACTCTTTAGGTCCAAAGCTGTACTTTTTGAAAGGGTACCGCCCCAGTAACAGCTGGGGTACATATTTTGACTGTTTTTATCTGACGGTGTAACTTTACACTTTTTCAATAGGTTTGTTTGTCAAGCAAAGTAGACACTTTATGTATTTTTAAACAGATGTGTGCTTATTGTCATTATACAGCATCTTCCAACACGTAATCCAATCAGAATTTAGAGTCAGAATTAATCATTTCATAATGGCTACATCATAGTGGCTTATCTCATCAGATTTGAGCTGTAACAGAGGTGTTTTTAATCTAACATTTGTGTGCTATAATATATACGGGGTAACTGTTATATTAAGTTATATTAAAATTAAGCAAAATAGGCAGGGGACCACATCATATCATTACAAACTGTTTCATGTCAAGCCTTAAAATTCACGTTGGAACCTAATTCAAATTCATTAAACTCATATTACTTTCAGAGATATCGTAGGTGGTCACGATATTAAATAACAGAGCAATAAAGAAACAAGACGCATTGCAACCAAAGAACACCTTGATTAAAAATTCATTAATCGCACCACCCGTAGACACACTACCCACCAGCACCCAGACACAAGAGCAATGACTGGCGTGTTTCTCACTAATGGATGATATCAGTGATGTTTGCAAATGAAAGTGTACGATTGCCCTTTGCCCTCCCAGCAAATATCATTGACCAATAAAACATAAGCGATTGTGGCGGAGCTCAACCCAGGGCACATTTGATAATGGCTTTCACACTAGCATTTGTGTGAAAGAGAAATTGTTTTCTGCACCCCGGATCTGTGTTATGCAGATGAAGCCATTATCTACCCATTTGAGTTTATGTCTACCTGCCTGTTTGATGGAGTCCTCTACGAGCGGCTTAGTGTAGATTCTCGCCTTGAGACCTTCACTGGATCCATGACTCCAGATAGAGGTCATTTGTTTATGACAGCGGGATAAAACGCTTAAGCTCCTAAATGTTTGTATTGAGTTTTCCTGGCTGAATATTTTTCAATATTAAATCCATTAAGCTCTGCAGTTACTGTATATTACAGAAAACAGTTTTGCCATTCGACTGGTGGCAAGATCAAATGATTCTGAATGTGGCATATTGTAGCGTTTTGCAGCAAAGACTGGGTCATGAGGTTCATTCTTTAGTTAAGAACATTTGAAAACATAATTTTAATAGTGGATGTGTAATATTGCGTCTTTTTGATATTGTGTATGATTGTAATGATGTGTAATGGTAATTAATTACAAGTTGGAAACGCCTTGGCTTAATGCAACTAATGACCTAGTTAAGTTCTTAGAGTTCTCAATGTTTGAAGTGATGGAAATGATTGCTGTATTGAGCATACTAATTTTTTGATTTAAAAAATCTAAATGCACTATATTGCGAAAAGTTTTTGGACACCCCTTCAAATCATTTTTTTTCATGTGTTCCAATGACTTCCAGTGAAATGAACTCTTAAAGGAAAACACTAAAATTTTTCTATATTTTACTATGTTCTTACCTCAACTTATACAGATTAATACATACCTATCTTTTTCAATGCGTGCACTTAATCTTTGTACAGCGCGTTTTGAATGTGTTATCATTTAGCCTAGCCCCATTCATTCCTTAGGATCCAAACAAGGATGAATTTAGAAGACACCAAACATTTCCATATTTCCCCTATTTAAAGGGAAACTTCACCCATTTGCATTAAGCTTTGTACCGTTTGAACCCCAGTCATGTTTTTGAATGGTCGTGCACCATTCCCTCAGTTTCCCCTGAGAGGGGAGAAATACTGATTTCAGTGAGGCACTTCCTTTTTTCAATGATGTAAAAATCGTCATTTTGCGTCATTGAAAGAAGGAAATCCTGTATCTCTATTGAGTGTGAAAGACTACAGACACTCATTCCTCATTTTTCCAAGGTGGGGGCTATGGGTGGGACCCACTCACGCTTCAGACCAATTACAGATAAGTGGGTGGGACTTACGAAAACATATGAAAACACACTGAAAAAAAAACGATCAGCCGCCATCTTTATGCTAAGCTAAGCTAAACAGAAGTTGTGGAGCGAGCCAGAATTAATGTTATAATAACAGTGGAAGTTAATCAATATTACATGGAAGAGGGTGATTTTACAAGCGTGATGCTCTAATCCGCTGTACATTGCACCTTTATGAGCCACAATACTGCAAAGAGCTGAGGCAGATCAGAAGCCCGAGGAGTAGGCCGGAGCCTGGGCGTCGGCTCCATCGGCCTCTGCTGCGTAGAGAAGCTTGGACAGACTACTGCCTGTATTCTCGCTGTGTGCTTGCTTTATTACATTTCTGCATCAGATAAGGATATGGACGTTTGTTTGGTGAAGGTTTCTATGTAAGAGAGGAACTTTGCGCGCGTTCGGAATGTTTATTTCACGGACATGTTTCGGTTTACGAGCAGACGCGCTGCGGAGTATATACGCTTGGACGGACTCGCGTCGCGCCGTTTGCTTTCGGTTTAACATTTCTGGATCAGATAAGGATATGAACGTTTGTTTTGTGAATGTTTCTGGTCACGTGCTTATTTCAAAGACGTGTTTCGGTTTACGAGCACAAGCTCCAAGTCTGTGGAGATATTGTGCAGGGGACGCGTTTGTGTGGAGGATGCAGTGATAAATGGACGTCTAACTAAAGTAAGTGTTTCTATTTTCTTTGTTATTCTAAGGTGGCATTTATATACACAATAGCATATCTGAGCGGGGTTTTTTATTTCTATATTGTGAGAGCAGTGAGGCCATTATAACACAGATGTAATTACAGTAAACACGAGACAAAAAGAAAATTTGTAAAACTAAATAAACATTTAAAATGCATACCCTTTTTTAACTAGTTGAAAAGACATTTGTACTGCGGATCTGAAACCGCACGTTACTGTTTGAATAAGACTTTGCTACATACCAGACCAGAGTGTTATTGTGTGTAACACAATGTAACATCACCTTTTAAAGTAAATCATGATTGGTGTCTGTCAGACACAGTGGTGGTGGCTATTTTCTTTGTTTTACTAACGTGGCATTTATGTACATAATAGCTTGTCTGAGCCGTGTTCCGATTAATGGGAGTGGCTTGCAGAGCTGTGCATTGTGGTGCATAGTGGCAGTTGTAGTTTTTCATACAAATGTGCTCTAAAGTCACATTTTGTCTTTTCTCTGTCAAATAGGCACAAAATTCTACATTTATGTTACATTTTGACTACAAATATGACTCACTTTCCATAAAGATTAATGTTCCTATCGGTGAAATGGCCCTTTAAAGACTCTTACATGACTAGTTATACGAGTAAGTATGGTGGCACAAAATAAAACGTGGCAATTTTTTAAGCAGATAAAAATTAGAACTATATTGTATGACGAAAGAGCACTTAGTTTGTAGCACTTCAACATCATCATCATCATCCTGCCTACTCCGTTCTGGCTCAAACTGTCATCCATATTACTGCACCTACTCTTTGCCACCACACTTACCTGTTATCACAGCAGTATGAAAACAACTGGCTACCTGTACATTATACCACTTATTAACTGGCTATTTACCTTATAAGTAAGGTAAGGTACATTAAATATTGATTTGAAATATTTTATTTGCTAATTTTTAACAAATGCAGACTTCCGCGAGGGAAACAAGTTTACTTTCGTTTTTTACGATAAAAAGTTAAAATGTCATGAACACGCTTGGTTTAATCATTTGTAAATATAATGTCATTTATGTTATAAAAAGACATTTATATTTCATTTTTGTGTAATATAAAATTTTACAGTACCTGTCAAAATGATTGCAGCATCCGGGTTACCACACGTTATTAGTTTTGAGCGGTTGTTATCTGGGAATAACAAACCTGCAAATGTTGCGTTTGGCCAATGAGAATCAAGCATTCCAAAGAGCCGTGTAATAATTATGATTTATTATTTGCCTGGTCGGTTCAGATTTTGTGAGAATTTTTTCATGTTTCACAATTAAATTTAATTTCAGATCATGTAACAAATTTAAATATTAATCACAGATAACACAAGTGAACACAACATGCAGTTTTAAATGAAGGTTTTTATTATGAAGGTAAAACAAAATCCAAACACACATGACCCTGTGGGAAAAGTGCTTGCCCCCTAAACCTAATAACTGGTATAACTGGTTGGGTCACCCTTAGCAGTAACAACTGCAATCAAGCATTTGCGATATCTTGCAATGAGTCTGCTATAGAGGAATTTTGTCCTCCTCATCTTTGCAGAATTGTTGTAATTAAGCAGCATTGTATGGTTTTCGAGCATGAACCGCCTTTTATGGTCATGTCACAGCATCTCAACAGGATTGAGGTCAGGACTTTGACTAGGTCACTCCAAAGTCTTCATTTTGTTTTTCTTCAGCCATTCAGAGGTGGACTTGCTGGTGTGTTTTTGATCATTGTCCTGCTGCAGAACGCAAGTTTGCTTCTGCCTGAGATCACAAACATATGACCGGACATTGTCCTTCAGGATTTTTTAGTAGACAGCTGAATCATGGTTCCACTTATCACAGCAAATCTTCCAGGTTCTGAAGCAGCAAAACAGCCCCAGACCATCACACAACCACCACCATATTTTACTGTTGGTATGATGTTCTTTTTCTGAAATGCTGTGGTACTTTTACACCAGTCGTAATGGGACACACACCTTCCAGAAAGTTCAACTTTTGTCTCGTCAGTCCACAGAGTATTTTCCCAAAAGTCTTTGGCATCGTCAAGATGTTTCTGGCAAAACTGGGACGAGCCTTTATGTTCTTTTTGTTCAGCAGCTTTTTTGTCTTGGAACTCCTTTTTGGTTCAAGCTCTTTTTCACACAGGGTCATGTGAGTTTGAATGTTGTCTTTCCTTTAAAATAAAAACCTTCATTTAAAAACTGCATGCTATGTTTACTAGTGTAATCTTTGAATAATATTTAAATTTGTTTCATGATCTGAAACATTAAAGAGTGAAAACCATGCAAAAAATCAGGAAGGGACCAACACTTTTTCACAGCACGGAAAATTAATTTGCAAGAATACATCACATCTGTGAACAGAAAGAAGGGGAGCCAGCTATCAATTCACATGTGTGTGCTGCTGTAGATGGTGAAGCTTTTGTAGCTTGTTTAACAGTTGCTTAATTTAAACTTGTTATCTAGATGGTGGTGTTTAATTTGTAAAGTTTAATGCAATGATTGTCTGTGGAATATCATGTAAATATGTCCATTTTCAACATCCTTACAATCTGTGGAAGAATCTGTTTGAACAGTAAAAGCTCAAACTGCGGTGAGCATCTAGTCAAAAAGGAAATGCGACAGAGCTCGGTTACGGATGTTACCCTACTCCCTTAAGGAAGGGAACCGAGACGTCACGTCAATGACCAATTAATTGGGAATTCACTAGAGAGATCAATCTGCTTTGGGTGTAACTAGAAAGAGCCAGTGAATATTGGCATGCAGTACAGTATTTGTATCTGCCTGCCATGCCTTTGCCAGCGAAGTATAAATGGTGGGCAGGTGCGCTACATTTTCAGGTTTATGTTGAGAAGCCAAGCGGGTGTCTCTCTAGTGAGTTCCCAATTCATCGGTCATCGATGTGGCATTCGGTCATCAATGTGGCTTTTCAACATTTGAAGGGGCTAAATACTGATGCAGAGATAGCTTTAGGGGCTGAAAATGCCTTGAGGACGGCGAATGCCAGCTGTTTTTCAGCTGAACGCTTTGGTAGCTGTGATACTTCAGCTGTGAGCCGGTTGGTTGCTGTGGTAATGTCCCGCCCCTCCTTCACTGTGATTGGACAGCCGTGTGAGAACTGAAATTGACGAGCGGAACTTTTCACTCAAAGTTGAATATTTTTGAACTCTCGGCGCTCAGCGCGGAAAAACCCAGAGTCAATTGAAATTGGAATCAATTGAAAACATGCACCGGCCATGAGCGTAAAAACTTTGGTGTGCATGCCCCCTTATCCTCTGTACAGATAAACCATCAGCAATATGATTTATGTTAAAACATTTATGTTTTCATTTAATTATAACTAACATGGCATATATTACTTGCTCAGATATTTGACTTTTAGGGTGTACTTCTAATTGTCTCTGACATGGTGATCACATCTGATTCATCCGGACAGACTAGCAAAGCATAACGCACATACAGAAAATAACTGCAGATAGAGAGGCAGGTTGCAGCTTTAATGTTTTTATAAAGTGCATTATATTCTAATAATTCATCAAAGGATGGCTTAAAGCATTCACAGAGATCTGGCCTAAACCCTGAATATCCACTAACCTTAGATCCACCCCTGGTTTTTGATTGATGGCTAAAGAGGGTTGCTGGGATATCTTCTTGCCTAATGCATTGATTCTATTTCCTAGACTAGATTAGGATGTCAGGCACCAAGACTGGTTCCCCTTGTCTACCCTTAATGTAATCTACTATTGATCAGGAGAAGAGCAGTGCAAATATAGGCTCTTTATATTAATATAATTCTTTCCTCTGTTCAGCAATAGCTCAAATTAAGAAGTGTCCTTGCTTGCCGGGAAGGCAACAACACGGTAAATAAGCAACTGTTGTCTGCATGCGGACCCAGCTGCAGTATTGAACCATGAGAATCACGGCACTGCGGCCATGCTTCAAGTAATGTTGTGATGAATTGTTTCTTCTTCGAGTTTAAGAGTGTTGGGGCAGGGAGATGCTCCTTTAGTGCTCTCTGTTTGAATTATCGGGTAGTAATAGAGAGAAAGCAAGAGTACATCTTGAATGAAACAAAGCATCAACATACAGTACACTGTAATCTAAGACATGTCTGTGATTTTCTTAAGTACAGTATAGAACACTGTTTACATGCACAAAATTTTGTCAAACCGACTGAATTTAATACAATTGAATGTTATGACAATACAGTTTACATACATGCACCCTAAACTTTGCAATCTGATTAAAATGTTTGTTTACATGTACATTCTATATAATCCAAACCGAACGTCTGCGCAAGTGCACAGCCAGGGTTACTAGCTTCGTGTATCAAAACCATCCCAATGGACATTCAAAACTAGACCAAAACCATCCCAATGACTATTCACAGTCCAAATATCAATAACTTATGAACGAAATCCTTTTATATTTAACCCGCAGGATAAAAACAACCCGCAGAGACAGTTTAAACAGTAGCCCAAATCTGAACTCGGAAAAAAAGCAGAGGACTTGGCAACGCCACACAGCGCACACCATCTCTCTTCGAGTTCATGCTTTATCTCAGTATAAATGTACAAAGCTAAGTTGTTCTTAAGAAGTTTTCAGATATATGCAATGGAAACACAATTTTTAAAAGGCACAACACTCTTTTATTGCTTTATGTAGCCTAATGTTATGAAAGTAGACTTGTTGCTATTGCCTTGCTATTGCATGTTTCTGTGATGAGAATTACATGAGACGTAAATACTGTAAGACATAAATATAAGACGTGAACTTGAGGACAAATGTTATGCGCATGTGCACAATGCATTTTGCATCCGACTGAGAAAATACGATTCACACACTTACATGTGTAAATGATCACAGATCCAAGTACACCACCCCCTTCAATACGATCTAAATTTGCATCCGATCGAACTCAGTCTTATTGATTAAGGTGTTTACGTGAAGGCTTTTCGATATAAAGCCATCAATATGATTATAAACGGATTAGGTTGCATGTAAACATACCTATTGATATTACAACAAGTAACATTATTTAATACTCATTTTATTCTACCATCACTTCTCCTGCCTGATGTGCTTTTTCCTCCATCACTGTATCTGCCTCTTGGTAAAGTTTAAGTGGTAACTCACTAAAGAGTTGATTACTTTAAGTACCAGTGATTTTTTTTCTGACAGGGTGAGAGATCTAGTGAGACCTAATGTGAGAACTAATAAACTGCACATCTGTACATTTTTGGCACGATGCATCATGTTAAACTTAATCTGGGATCAAATGAGATCCATTTGATTAAAAATAAATAAATAAATAAATACAAAACTATCTTATTTTTTATCATACTGCACCTAAGATCTTTACCTCTGACTATGCACTGTCATTTTACATTTGCATTAATGTCAACATCATCGTATGGCATTATAATGATCTGATCTTAGCACAAAGCAATGAGACACTAGAGTAGCTGTCATTCTGTAAAGAGTGGATTGAAAACTGTCCATTATGACATCTCTCGACAGTGCTGAGGTGCACTGGCAAAAAAATGAGCTTTGTTGAGCTCTCAACTAAGCTTTAGTGCACTCTTAAGGAATGCTAATATGATTCTGTTAGGACTGGCTCTGAATTATGATAGCAATTCCGTTCGCAATATAAATCACATAGGGGAAGTTGTGGGTTTGTTTAAAAAAATACAGAATCTTCAGCAGTGTCTATGAAATTCCTCTTTTTTAGATTTATTTTACATCTTATAAGATTTTCAAAATGTGATAGACCACAAACATGAGGATAAAAAAATCCTAGATTTAACCGTTTTGCACCTTCAGAATAAGCATGGCGGATGACATGCAGGAAGAAATTTCAATGATAGTGTTTGGAATGATTTTCACAGAAAATTCAAGGGAAAAAAAAAGAAAAGGGTTTGGGTGAAGTCGTGGCGACTGGCAACATGGTCTGTACAAGTTCACTTTGCATCATTTTCACTTTGTGCTGCGCCACGACTGCTTCCATCTTCCATCATCTTGGTTTCTGGTCAAGGTCACTTTTATTCATATAGCACCTTTAAACAGCATTTCTTCTGACCAAAGTGCTTCACAATACCCAATAAGATGCATAGAAACAGTCACACAAGAAATTATTTGTATGTATAACAACATCATAGCCATAAGATCAAAATAAAACATAGAAATTAGATAAAACTTACTAGAGCTTAAGATCTACAAATTATGAATAGGCCTAAGAAAAGACATGTGTTTTCAGAGATAACTTAAATGAAGATAAAGAGGGGGAAAACCTAATTAACCAAGGTAGGATATTTCACAGCTTAGGGGCAAACACAGAGAAATCTCTATCACCTTTTGATTTCAATCGAGACGAAGGAACAGTTAATAAATTGTCAGAAGATGATCTGAGGGTTCTTTGAGTAGTAGCCTATATGGACAAATAAGGTCTGAAATACAGACTGGAGCCAGACCATGCAAGGCTTCAAATACAAAAACCAAAACCTTATAATCAAATCTGAATTTAACGGGTAACCAGTGTAAGTGGGCCAAGATAGGGGTGATGTGCTCACGTTTATTCTTTCCCATCAAAAAGTGGGCTGCAGCATTATGAACTAGTTGCAAACAGGCTGGGGAATACTGGTTTATACCTGCATATAACGCATTGCAGTAATCTAGCCTTGTTGAAATGAAGGCATGAATAGGTGTCTCTAGGTCACCAAAAGATAGAAAAGATTTTAATTTCTGTAAACTCCTAAGCTGGAAAAGCTAGCACTAACAACAGAGTTTATTTGCTTATTGAATTTTAACTCGAGTCAACAACAACACCCAGGTTTTTTACACAAGTGCGGACATTTGCTTGCAGAGGACCTAATCCTGGGGTCAGACCATGTACCAAGAGGGGGGACCGAAAATAATTACTTCAGTTTTGTTTTCGTTCAGCTGAAGAAAGTTTTCACCCACCCAACCTTTGATGTCATTTAAAGCTAACATGTCAGATAGAGGTTTTGATACAGGTTTCTGGTTGGATATTGTTTCGTTTCATGTGATAATCTCAAGAGTGTCCACACGTTTGTCCTCGGGGGTTCCCCCACACATCAGGATATCTGATCGAAATATGAAACATGTTTAATATTTACGATTCATGATCGGGGTGGCTCCGACGTTCTTCCGGTCAGGTTCGGACACTCTTAAAACACCTCACACAGAGGGAAAATCTTATAAGATAATCTGTAGAACCATCAAGATAATTGGGACAGAGCTAGGATTGTCGGAAGCGGGGAAATCGGGCCAATATCAGCCCGATTATCTTTTGGTGTGTACCTACCCTACTAAAAAATCCAGCTAAGACCAGCTGGTTTTAGCTGGTCTTCCAGCTTGGTTATAGCTGGTTTTTCTGGTGTAGGAAGCTGCTTTTGCTGGTGTAGCAAGCTGGTCTAGCTGTGTTTTGGTCACTTTTTAAGCTGGTCTAGCTGGACTTAGCTGGTCAGGCTGGAAGACCAGCTGACCCACCAGCATCACCAGCTTTGTCAGATTGGGAGGACCAGCATAAACCAGCTAGTGCCACCTTAAACCAGCTAAAACCAGCTACCAGCTTATGCTGGTCTTAGCTGGACTTTGCAGTAGGGTAGCATTAGATGTGTTTTTATTATTTATATTATTGTATTTGGCTGATCATTGAGGCTAAGCTTGACAACAGTATAGCACACAACATTAAATGCAACGGATTTTCAACAAATGTTCACACAGGACATCTAGGATCAAGCAGAGATCATACACAGATCAGTTCAATCTGTTCTGGTCCTGTGAAGCCTCAGGAGAAAGGTAGAAAGAGACACTCTGCGTCTGAAATTACCTACTTATATACATTACAGTATGTGAAAATCAGTGTGAAAACTTCATTATGGAAAAAAACAGTATGCAAGAAATGCCTGAAAGATCAACTGCTTTCACCAAAATGTCTTGGTATGCATAAGATGGACACTTTTCTTTCCCATGAGACCACTTGTGGGCAGAGAAGCCGCCAAATTCGATTTCTGCTTGCTCAGACTTGTCTCTTGTTCCTTCAAAGACTTGTTCTTGACTCTGTCTCGGACCACAGTGGGAGGAGAAGGACTCATAATTTCAGTCCGAGTCTTAAAAAACAATGCATTTTAACAACAACAATAATAAAATGCAATGTTGACAGGCATTATTTGAAAAAGACATCCCATGGTACAATGCAAAGATACGGCCATCAGAGCCGTTTATTTATCTCTAGAAAAATAGGCAGAAGATGATGCATGTTGTAGGGATTTTTTAATGATAGTAAAAGCATAGTCCATTTTAAGACGTTAAGACTGCTCCTCTAAACAATTTCCAATTTAGCTTATAGGCCATACTGTTGATTATTAACTGGGGTGATATTAAATCATGAATATGAAAACTGACTTGTCTTTATGGTCTTGGTCTCGACTCAGTCTCGACTCCTAAAGGACTCAGTCTCGACTTAGACTTGCTTCCTCAAAGACTCGGTCTTGACTCGGACTCGACTGTATTTGAGAACAAATGGACTCAATCTCGACCCTTCAAAGACTCAGTCTTGACTCAGACTCGGCATAGGCGGTCTCATCCCCATCACTAGGCACAGTATCCTTGGCCACAGACCTATCGTTAATGCCTCTGGCTTTAATCACTGGTATAGGTTATTGCTAAGTTTGGATGGAAATGCATCTAATTAGCATTAGTTTTCTTTTCTTTTTTTCAAACGATGGAAACCCAACTATAGGCAATGGAAACATTGCAGATAGAATGTCCGAAATGTATTGATATTCCACCCAAGCATACCACATAGGACATACTGTTTTATTAAACAAGCAGTAGGTACTTAATTTAATTCATGCTATCACAGTGCACAATTTTGGACGCAGGTAGGGAGTTTGTGAAATCCAAGCTAAAGACATCAAAGTTTAATTTCAGTCATTGATTTCAATCTTTGACATGACCTTACTCTATCAATATTAAAGATTAAATTAAATCAAATGAAATATTAATTAAATTAAAGCTTTACAGAGTGTGCTTTGGATTATGTAGGATGATAAGACAACTTTTCACAAACCTTCTAATAAAGAAAACGATCACATTCTCTTTAATGTTTAACGCATCGTCCTTCTCCAGCAGTAGAATGAGATGTTCTGCTGTTCAAGATATGACAGAAGAACAGACGTGAGCAATGTTTGCTCTCTCTCTCTCTCTCTCTCTCTCTCTCTCTCTCTCTCTCTCTGCAGACAGATTGTGGGTAATTATGATTAGCGTCAGCTATCTGCGCCTCTATACGTGTATTACTCACTTTGAACACTTGCCATTTTGTTATCGGGATTCTGGCATTTTACATTTTATTTTGTCAGTGTTTTGGGAGTCGTTTTACTAAGCACTTTGACAGCATACGTTTATATTGTCACTATAACCCATTTTAGCCATGACACTGATATTATTAGCGAAAGTGTGTCAAATTGGGCCGCAACAATCTGAAGCATTGCTCCGGCGACTGATAAAAAAAATAAAAATGCTAGTTTGTCAGTAGATTTCATTCCCTGCATGCTTTTGTCGGTTTTTGGTTTGAGATGGAAGAATACACTCTGTCTCCTTTTAGTGAGTATACTCACTCAAAAGATAAACTAGACCAAGGTAGAGGTCACTAAAAGTAGGCCATCACTGTTATTTAGAGCAGCACAGGGTGCCAAACCCCCTCATATGCTAACCAAACACACTCCATCAATGGTAAACGTGACTAAATGTATCCTGTTTGTAATATTCATTCACTGATATACGATACAATGCAGTATATAACACCAGAATCTCATCCAAATTTGGGATTTCCTTACTTTGGAAATCCCAGATTGATCTCTAAGTGTAGTCTGATTTGCAGCAGTTTTCTGTTATCTGCATTTAGTATTTACCTTGAGCTGTGGAAGGCAAGCTCACTCCAATGACACTAATATGACTTTTGATACTGTAGATAATTAAATGCATGTTTCATGAGAGCTGTTCATTATTTTTCTGTCCTTCTTCCCTCCAGAGAAAACATTTATATGTGTCATCCATGTAAAACAAACAAGTGGTGTATTAAAAAAACCCTCATAACTCAATGTTAAGGTCAGATGTACAGATTGTACCTGGTTGAGAACACCTCCCATGAGAAGTTTAAGGACGTGCATGATGAGGAATCTAGCTTTATAATTAACAAAGTGTTTTTTGATGTCTGCTGATGTTCATTTTAATCAGTTCCCTGGGGCGCAGTGTCGTGTGATGGCGTTGTCTTCTGATTAATGTATAGTATAAACTTGCACACACTTCGATGAGGGATTAAAGCTGGCTTTCCAGTATCTCCTTGTTTGCTCCAACCTGTCTTTCATTTGAGCTGATACCCCACTATGATCAAACATCTCTACTTTGTCAGGTTACCAGTGTTCATCCTGCCTTGCAAAAACATTGCTGAAGTGTTTCTGGAAAATTGCAAACCTTTTAGAATTTTTGGCATCAATCTAGTTCGCTGCATCAAGGTTGCTTGAGGTTTACGGGTCACTGCGCAGTAAGCAGACAGGGGTAAGAGGTTGGCTAAAGGCAAAGTGATGAAAATGGGCATTGATTTTCTTTCTCTAGGAAAATGTTAGTGGATGTAAATAGCTTGAAACACTTATGGCCAGACAAATTTGCTCTGAAGTATGCGGCAGGCAACAAAACAGGAACAGAAATGCCCTGGACAGACTATATGGTGATTATGCTAATGTAAAGTGGAGCTCAAGTTTTATGTGGGGAAATTGAAACCGCTATTGCTGATTACTCATACTTTATTGTGACATAGACCTAAGCACTAGCACACTAGAAAAAAAAAATACAAGCGGATTGTGCACTGCTGTTACTATGAGTTTTGGCTTGATGGGGTACAACTGTGGCCTAAATCTCACAAGATGTTGGGTTTAGGGTTAGGCCTGGGACACACACTGGACGATTTTTACATCTATATAGGGAGACCTCAGACATAGGCACAAGCACATACTGGATGATTCGACCAGACCTCGAGACCACATGTGATGACTGTAGTACTTCAAAGTAATGCGATATCTCACAGAAACGCGAAATCAAACGTGAGCTGAGGAAAACAAATGCTGTAGTTCTTGCATGACACATTATAAAAGCACTTATACTGTAACCATAGTTGTAAAAGTCGATTTTCTTTCTCAATACTCCTCTTTCATGTCATGTTTGTGGGTATCTTGTTTCAGCTAGAAAAGGACGCAATCCGGTTGAAGCTTGCTTGCTCTCATTGGCTATTGCAGCTGTCATTTAGGAGGCAGCCCAATCAAGAGTCATAAATATCAAATTTGTTTGTGGGATGATCCAACGTGATCGGGAGCAGCAAAATAATGGCAATGACATCAAACACCGAAGGTTTTTTAGGACAAAAAATTGGCTGCGGTAAAACACTAATCAGGTTACACCCCCTTTCGATCGCCGTGGGTGTTACTGTGCGTTCACACCAGCTGCAGTAGAGGTGGCAAAAACATGCTATTTGTGCGTAGTTGGACGCTTGAACATTTTGAGTTTACCTGCTTCATTTGCGTCATTCGAGACATTCACGTAGAAATTTGCGTCATGGAAGGGGCTTCTGCGGCTTCGCTCACTCCCTGTAAACACGTCACTACTAGAGCAAGCTCCTGATTGGTTAACATGGCGCGACTATCCGCCAAAGTTCAGATTTTTCAACTTGTGTGTTTCCCACAGCAACTCTCAACTCGCACCATGCCGCAGGATGCCTATTCGCGTCTTTGCATTGACTTAACATGTAAATAACTTACGCTTGCTGCCTCTTCCGCGTCTGGTGTGAATGCCACATTAATCAGACATAAAATTTAGGGGTGCACCAAAATTTCGGTCGCCAAAAATTTCGTCCGAAAATGGCATTATCGGTTTCAGGCCGAAATAAAAAATCCAGCCGAAAATGCCAACCGAAAATGAATTTAACTGCGCCCCTCCCATCTGTGCGCTAGCACTTGGGTTTCACTCACGGTGATCAGTCGTCACACACCCCTCCCCTTCGTGCTCAAGCAGGTTTCACTCACGGTCGAGCTGTTTGCACGCGTCTGCAAAGATTAAGCATGTCTTGATGTGTAAACTTTAGAGAGATTTGCGCTAATGTGTCACATACTGTAATCCATTAAAATAGATTTGGCGAATAAAGCAACGAAACACAACGTAACGTTTTTATGTGGAGCCTCCGTCTCTGTGTGTGTGTGCGTGTTTAAGTGCCCTCAATAGTGCACATACGAGAGAGACGCGTTTAAAAAAACAAGCAAACATAAAATCCCTCTGTTATTGACAGGGCACATATAAACACAATTATCTCCACAGTATTCTTTTTCTAATAAAAACATTTGTTTATGTCAAGTGTATGTATGGATTACAGTCAGATTAACCTACTTAAGTCTGTTTCATTAATGTTAAGAGACAAATAGCTCTAAAAATAATAATATATTTAATTTATTGTGTAATGATTCATTTAATTCATTTGATTTCTGTACCTAATGCTAATTTCAGACCTTATTAATGTACAACTTTGTTCTTCTTTATAAATGTTTGCAATTTCTTTATTGTTTCTTAGATTTTTCCCACCCGCTTTTTGCTGATCCGAAAAATAATTTGATATGTGCCTCAAAAACTGTAATGTAATCCGAACTGTGAGTTTTTTGGTCCGTCACACACCCCTAGTAAAGTTAGTACACAGTGATAGCCATAAATGCAATTGTACTAATAATTGGTATAATAATTTCTTTCGGTGTTTCGGTTTCGGTTTTTCGGTCATGGTTTCCTTTTTTCGGTTTCGGCCAAGAATTTTCATTTCGGTGCATCCCTAATAAAATCTTCATGTATGTGGCCAGCCATAGGATGAAAACAGAGGTTCTGGGTAGATGGGATACAGCTACATCCTGAATCCCATCAAATCTTGGGTTTAGGGTTAGGTGTGGGGGTAGGATCGGGATAAAAACAGCGCTCATCCGGCAAGATTTCACAAGATATTGGTCATGGCTGTATCCCTTCTTGCCACAACTGGGAGGAAAGGTATTACTCATCACTATGGCCGCTTTGATGACGGAAGTGCTAAGTAGTTGTAGAACAAACCAATCATCAAACAATAAATACTGATGATTCTCTGAGGGAGGGGAATGCACAATAGCTGAAACAACCTCAAAAAAGTAGTTTTTATGGCAATTTGAGCTTAAGAAACAATGTCAGGTTTTATTGTTGATCATATACATGTTGTTTAATTGTAATCTGTTCTTCAATAATGAAGAAAATACAACTTACGCTGAGGGGTGCGACTTCCCTAAAGAGATTGATATAAGTGACTATAAACTAGCCCAAAGTTACTCAATAACATCTCTAACACACACTATACCTGTAATCATGCATAGCCAGAGTTTTGAAGCAAACATCACAAATCTTATCTTCCTTCTGGTATCTCTTATCTTTCATAGCCCTACATGTTTTTGGATATGTCGAATATTTTAAAAATGTTGTTTTATACTACAGATTACTAAAATGTGTTTCACACTGACTGACGTTTTATGTCATATAATTTATCTTTCTTTTTTAGTAGATTTGAAATATTTGTCAGCTTTTTGGTTTATAATGAATACAGAATGTCTGTATGTATCTGTCTATGATGGATAATTGAACTAAAAGACAATTTCATCACAGTGTAGATTAACATTAATAATTCATTAAAGATGAAATCAAGTCCTTATTATAGACTCTTCCCGAAAGCCCCAGTTCGACAGATTTACCACCCACAGAAGGTGATGGAGAAATTTAGAGCTTGAGAGAGAAAGAGAGAGAGAAAAAGAGAGGGAGAGAGAGAGAGACGCGGCTGAAGAAGAAATTGAGAACATATTAAGAAACTTGTCTTCACAATGAATCTAGCTGGTGTTCCTCTGAGGGCTCTTACTTGTGAAGGTTCCTGAGGGTGATATTGAAGTACTATCTGAGATAAGCACTTAAAAAATTCTCATGAAATTGAGTCAGAAAGATGTTTCACAATGTTTCACGAGTTGCACATTTAAAATGACTCAATAGAAAATAATTGCAATGTGTAAACATGATGGTGATTTGCACAAACTGCGTAATACTAATAGCTGTGCCAAAACTTTATCACTCAGAAAATGATGTACACATCCATTTCATTTATCAATTTTATGGTCTTACCCCTTATGACCATTGACAGACAGCTCAGATCACTCTGTAAACAACCTCCTTTATAGCCTGAGAAATGAAATCACCACAACTTTAAAATGCTTGGGCTGCTCTCCTGTTGTTGTTTTCTTCAGTTTGTGTGCTGCAAGAGAAGTTAAAAATCTATTATTTATCCGAGGTTAGTTCACTAGAAATTATTTGTTAAGATGTTTGAAAAATTAAAAGTATCTAATTTCTGCTTATAGTGCTTGTGTTTAGCTGTTTTCATATCTCAGATTGGGTTTGGTTCACGTGGTCAAGAATAGAATGAAAGGTGAATGTAAGATATGAGCTGATTCTTTTTATGGGATTTTCTCATTGGCTTTTGCTGTTTCTTTCTTTATGCCTTTGGTTCTTTACCCTTTATTGTCTATCTCTCAATATTCCACCTACATACTGGCAGATACAGTGTGTATGTATGTATGTATGTATGTATGTATGTATGTACATGCATCTACATATCGTCGCTGCCCAATGAAACTCACGTATGTCCAAAACGGTTACTTTTCCGGAAGTGAAAAAAACACTGGAAACGTTTACCTCGATAAAGGAAAGTCATTGTCTCACCAGGCTATGTTTATTCGGCTATGCAGTGCTGAGCTTCGATGAAACTTCACCAGGCGGGAGATATGCTGCATGATTGACAGCTTTGACACCGTGAAAATCAGATGACATGATTTCACAACTGTCATTGGCCATTTAGATATGGGAAGCATACTGTATACGGAAATTAACCTGGATATTCAATCTGTCGAAAAATCTCGAAATCAGCAAAATGGACATACGTGGTTTCATCGGACAGCAACGATATGGAGATATGACGCAGCACTTGAAAATAGTCTCCTTGGTTACTTTCAAAAGCAGGGGACTATTTTCGGGCACTGCGTTATATTATTGCACCTGCTGCAGCCATGTAACGGCAGCAAAGTCCTTGATTATTACGCCAGAATAAGTGTTTAGTTCCTAGCCATATCTGCCTAGAAAATCACAACTTAAAATTTTTCGTTGGTCTTAGTACACAATGGCCCTCATTTATCATTCTTGCGTAGAAACTGCCGTATATGTTGCCGTAAGATTATGCTTACACTCCTCTCACCGCCTGATTTATGAAATTGTGCGTACCTTTGGTATTCATGTGTACGCAATACCTGCCCTTCATAAATGCCGCGGCTGAAAACGATCGTCATTAGAATAACACGCCCATATAAATTCAAGTCTCCGCTTCCCCCACGCCCTCATTTTACGCCATTGACACATGGAAGACGGCAAAGAAGAGAAGCCTTGGACGTGGAAAGAAACAAATTTTTTTATTTGGGAGTTTAAAGAGTGGGATTAAAGACACATTAATAATTGCATGACAATTTGTAATATTTTTATTATTTTTATTATAAATGCCGCTTATTGATATTTAGAAGAATAATTATTTATTATTATTATTATTATTTACTGTTGCCTACATCTAAATTCTATGTCTGCTTAATGGTTCAGTTAAGTTTTGTTTTAAATAATATTTTAAAATGATGGAGTAACTTTTGTTGTGTGTTGTTCTGTATTTACATAAAGTTGGTTTTAGCTGTATCTTAGATCCAGTTTGATACGGAGCTCCGGATATAATTCAAATTAACAATTTGTTTCCACGGCATCCACATGTTTTACTAAGCTAATTCATAATTTGAAATAATAATAATTGTAATAGTAATTACAAAATATTATAATAATTAATTCCAAGGAACAAACTGTTGAATATTGGGAACGAATTCTAAATTTATGGCCATACTTTAGACTAAAAAAGAAAAAAAAGTGTCCATAATATAGCATAAAAGATAATTTGTGGCCATAATTTTGTCTGCATGTCATCATGATCAGATTTATGGCTCCATTCAACACAAACATTTTACTTTACCTATTCATGTATTTATTTATCATCGAATGGTATGTAACTAGCGTACCATTTAATGCATTACCATGTTTTCGTATCCTTGTGCTTTCTTGCAATGTGCCGCTTCGGATTCCAGGATGAATATATCTCTTCGCACTCCCTTTCAATTTTTGATTTTTACTTTACATTTATGTAAGGCTTGAATTCCATAACTTATTGCTAGACGTTTTTACAGATTCTCGAACTAGCAAATTATCAAAGGGCGTTCTGGGTTCAACGAGCGGTGCTGAGCGAGCAGAATTTTCGGAATATTACCGCACCGCTTAACGCTCCGCTCCCACTAAGCTCCGTTCACATGCTCGCTCTGAAATGTCAGGTAAAGCGCCCAGGCTCTCAACTGAAGGAATACATATGCATGCAAATCAAATGCTTTGGTAAAGTCTCACAAATTAAACATTGAAGTCCATGTTGCATAAAAATAAACACTGAAGTTTATAATTACTATGTTTTTTTTTTTTTTACAGTGGGTCATAATATATCATATATTTTAGTTTGTCAGTGCATTTTGTGGTGTTAGGAAGTGTTTGCGCATTTCTGCACTAACTCAAAATATGCGTACACCACCTCCTTAGCTGGCATAGGATTTGAGCGTGCAGTACGCCAACGTCCATATTGATAAATCTCAAAGTCACCGTGGTTTTGGGTGTACGCCAGGTGTACGCTGGAAATTTGGTGTACGCACTTTTGATAAATGAGCGCCAATGTAACTACAGAAGAGTCAAGTTTTAAATAGGAAAAATATAGAAACCCTCTGGTCATATTTGAGCGCGATGCTAATGGTTTAATTGGATTCAATGGATTGTGCTAAGCTATGCTAAAAGTGGTACCGCAGACACTGAGATCGGCTGAATGGATTCTAAAACAGTAAAAATCAAATGTTTAACTCTAGGGGAGCTGAGATGAGAATGCCTGTTTTTAGTCTCCCTTTAAGTCTTTTTGCTATACTGTAGCAATGCTGTCTTACGCTACATATTTTGCTATCGCAACTGTGCTTTTCCCATTATTGGTATAAATAAATAAAAGGTGGTAACTAACAAGAAAAACGTATACACCATATTACTTTTTACATTTCTTTAGTCATTCAGGCATTTCTACACGATATGAAATGACATTCTTACCTGATTGCATTTTAACGTCCAGAAATTCCTCATAGTCTTGAATGCCATTGTTTTGCATATTCAAGATATTAAAATAGAAACGGTTTCAAAACAATTCTTCTTCAAAATGCTCCAAAATGACTATATTGTGGTTTTCCTGGCATTCATTCACTAATGTGGTGGTGTGATGCAAGCATTGCAGGGGTTTTATTGCAACTAAAGACATTCAGTGCAGTCTCATTTTTCCCTTACTGCATGCTGTGCAAACTGAATTTTACCTATTAATTCAATACAGCCAGGCATAACAAATGCTTTGGTCTGTTTCCGGTGAATCTTAGCAAGCAGGCATGAACTTCTCTGTTGTTTAGTGCCATCATGTCAAAGTGGATTGCTATTCCTCAATGCATTTTTTTACAGTACTCTCAAACTGTTTTATGAAATACACATCCTGTGATCCCGAACTGTTACCCAACCCCTCTTCTTGTTTTTGTTATGCAGATGGATCTAAAAAACACCTTTCATATTCCGAAAGTTGAGGATTTTGTTTTTTACTTGGCCACTGTTGAGATTCACATTGATTTGTGAACCCATGAAATTGTACTTCTAATGGTCCATTACTAAAAGTTCACTCAGAAATGTTCAAAATCCTGTTATTATCTATCATAGCCTTCTGCCAGACTTCAAACGGCCTTATATTTTCCCTTAATGTGTTTCTCCCTCAAACAATACTGTGCTTGAAAGTATTCTCAGGGGCCGAGTGTGGTACTTTGTGAGGGTTGTTACAAAATGCTCTGTGTTCTGTCTCTGATAGAGACACGTAATGAAAAAGGAGCCAGAGAACGAGAATGTACCATAGAAAGCTAAAATATCAGGGGTATTGAAATGTGTTTATGTGAAAAAGGAAAACGTGTGTCAGAGCTTGGCAGAGCTCAGCACACAATGAAAATTTGTGGCTGTTTGTAATAAACAGTTGCTTTATGGAAAAGCTGATTTGAGCATAAGGAAATGTCCATATGAATGCCAGGTTTTCCAGCTAGTCAAATGGCTTTTCAAGCAATAGGTTCAAATACAGAACTAACTTTTTGCAGATGGTAACCACGCAGTTTGGCTACTCAGCTTTGTGACATTTCCTGTTTGTCCACTTAAAGTTGCTCATATATAGCGAACTCGTTTTCTAATTTCAGAATTTCAAAGCTTTGAGTAGGCTATTATGAAAAAAACTTTAATCTGTTACTCGTAGACATCCCCAAAATATAGGATGTTTATTTATTGAAATCTTCAAGACAAAGTTGTCAATAATACCCATGCTAGTGTTTTTTCCATTGCATAGTACCCTATGGTTTGGGTCGGGTCAGCTTAATTTTGGGGGCTTTTCCACTGGGTGCAGTACGTAGTACCCAATACTTTTTAGTACCACCTCAGTTGAAGTTCCAAGCGACCCGAGCTGATACCAAAACGTGATGCGAAAACACTGTAGGTCACTGATTGGTCTCAGAGAATCGTCACTACTAGCGTCATCGCTGTAATGTAAAAGATTAGCTTTACCCTTGTGCTAGTTTGCTCTGTCTCGAGTAAACCTGTTGTCATCTGTGCTTTGCTGTGAGTTCCCAAACTTCTTTTTAGCGATGAAAAACATCCACAAGTTGAGAATCAGGAACACCATAACAGGTTTATGATCGCTGTACACAGCGCAGTATAGTCAAATAGTCAAACAGTATTCGGTCGACCTCTAGTAGGCAGCGCAAATATAACGACACGCCTATAATCCCTCCCACTCCGAAGTGATACTAAACTCGATGGAAAGCTAACCAATCCAAAGTGAGGTGAGATGACCCGACCTTAATCGTGGGGTACTGTACCATAAGTGTTTTTCTCCACTAGTGGTCCTTGCTTTTCATTTGCTTGGTTTGTTTAGCATAAATGATCATGCATGGTGTTCAGTATGTCATTATGGCTGTTAAAGTTCCTAAACACTCATCTGACCTGAAATAACTATGCATTAGCATTATAATTACACTAAATTGATATTTTTCAGTTAATTATATCCTGCAGAGGGCAGTTAAAGCTGCCGTCGGCAACTCTGGAGGATTGAGCAGTTTCAAAATGTTTCAATTTCATGCTCCTCCCCCACAACCACCGAGCAACCTCCCTTCGAGCTCGTCCTTGCCAGCGCGTGTGCACCAGTATTATTGTGAACGCATACTTAGCAAGAATACTTAGATTACTTACATAACACTCCGAAATACATGTCAATGGTTGATAAAGCACAATTACCTGTTGAGAAGAAATGTGGCAAGCTCTGCATCCAGCTTGAACCCTTTAAAATCTCGTAGATTCCTCCACCTTTCAAATGCTGGTCCGATTTTGATCCTAGTTTTATTACGGTCACGGTCGCTTTCTATCTTTGTTTCCTTCTTTTCATTGGTTGTTCTTCTAGCTCTGGTTGTTAACAGAGGAATCGGAAGTTTGTTAGTGAATGTTCTCTTCGCCATCACGCTGAGTTCAATCCAACACACTTGTGAACTTCAGGCAGATGCACGTAATATTGTAACGGGCACGAGGGGGAGAGGGGATCTGTGGCGCGTGCAGGTACTGTGATTGGCCGGAAGATTTTACACAGCCCTGCGCTGATTGGACCAAATGAACCAGCCTGCACTGAATGGACCAAGTGAACCGGGAGCGGTGGATTTTTGCAAAACAAATAACAGGCTCTAGGTGGAGCTAGAAGCGCAGGGTTTTTTCTTAAACAGTCTAATTTATGTTGTTCTATTGGATCATAGTGTTGGTTTCAGTAAATATGATCAAAAATATGGTCAAAAAAGTTGCCAACCACAGATTTAATTTCACAAATATTCATTTTAAGCATACATTTTGATTGATCACTGTACGGGGAGCTCAGGGGCAAATGCCTCTAAACACCAGTCAGAAATGAGACAATGATTTTGACCGAATGCTCTCGGCACATATTATAGGTTCATCATATACTTTCGCTTTGAATTAAGGTACTCTGTGTATATTTTAGTGGCATCTAGCGGTGAGATTGTGAATTGCAACCAACAGCTCAGTCCACAGTTCACCCCTCCTTTTCGAAATGCATTGATAAGCTACGGTACACGGCAAAGAACAAATATGTTGCCACTTCCATGGGGACCCGCAGTGTATGCAGAAAAAACAACTACAAACATAACAATTCATTATGCAAGATCTATATACACTACTGAAAATATAGTTATGTATATTATATTGCATTTCTTTCAAGAGATCCTCCTAAAAGTTACACAGTGCACCTTTAAGAGTCAAAACATGTCAGATGCACTTAGAGGGTTTTCCATCTGAGCTCCTTATATACTACAACTATCAGTACACAGGAGTCAAGTCAGTTTCAAACTATCAAACCTCTAAAATAAAAATGTTTCGGATGATTTTTGATCTTCATTGAGACTGTAATCTATGAAATGAATATGGTTTTGTAAGTTTTAAATGAGAAGTGTTCAAGTTACTGATTACATACTTTGGGACCCTAGAAAATATAAGTAAAATTATGACATTGGGTTGTGCACATCCAAAAGAAAACATTATGCTATTCTGTCCTTGTTTGTTGTAGTAAATAGCGTTTCAAGAGACCTTATTACCTCAGAAAGTGTCCAGTCTCATATATCCTTCCTTAGGCTCGCTGCCATGAATCTTTTAATCATTGGATGTTTGGAGCTTGCAATCTGAAGTAAGGCAGACCTTGCATTGACCTTTTCTGAATTGATGTCTTTCTATTTCTTAACCCATACAGTACGTGTCATATACCTGCCACTCAATTTTCTGCACTTTCTCTCAGACCTCATACACAGTCATACACAATCCTCAGACCAAAGTAGACATCTTGGAAAATCTGTATTTTCACCCTTTTTTATTGATCACACATTAACTATTTGAATCCCATGTTTTTTCTTATACGATGGGCCAGTTGAATGCTTTATTCTGATTGGTTGAGAAATGTTCCACAGGTATGCATTATATTTCAATAAACACACACCTGACCTGTCAAATGTCTTCAAATAACCCCCAGAGCAATGTCTATCGCACCTGTGGTATAAGTGGAATAATTGAATATGTTTCTTTGAATTATTTAAAAATAATGCACATACGCAGTGTAACAGCTTTGCGTCGTGCCGCATTACCACCTTGGCTTTGCATTATTTTAAAATAATTCAATGCCCTCTCGTCAATTATTCATTACATATCGTCTCTTCAATATTCTGCCTGATGCCATAACTTTCTTTAACATTCAAAATTACGCTCCAGACTTACTTCCACATCTCAAATCCTTCACCTTTCAACACCCCTGAAACCTACAAGGCAAAAAACATCTTGATCTTATCTTCACAAGCTCTGGTCTAGTTTCTGCAACCCCCGACATGCATCTAAGCACATCTCATTCCCACTTTTACTGTCATTGATTACCTCATTCTCCCAGACCTCATTTACAGTCACAATCCGGTAGGAACTTCAGACCATCTCATATTTCTCCTTCACTTCTTTAGTGCTCACCTCACTCCCCTCTATCGGCTCTTTCTCAAACATGTCTGCAGGTACTAAGACAAAAACATACACTAGTTTTCAATGAACTTTGTGTACTCGTCTTTTCCCTAAATCAAACCCCATCCTCTCTTATTCAGGAGATATCTTATCCTTCTTTCTACCATCAGAGCATCTGCGTCTAGTGGAGATGTCCCATTAGGCTCTAAGCTGTGTGTGTCAATCACATACTTTTTGGATGAAAATATCTGTTGTAAGCAGTTTTCTTGGTAACTTTCTACAAGCAAAAGTTAGCTGAAAAAGAAAACTCACTATCCTATCTTGCACCCTCACCACTTGAGTACCACAGGGATCAATGTTAGGACTAGGGCTGCAACAACTAATCGATAATAAGCGAGTATAAAATTAGTTGTCAATGAATGTCATTATCGATTAGTTGATCTGTGACGTCACATGCTCCCATACCACCATCTGCTTCATACACGCGAGCTGGGCACTTATAGACGGTTTCAGCAGTAACAACATAAACAAACAAACAAACACAACTTCTTGTAAACTCTGCAATGAATCAATAACATATATCATATATCATAGCTAAAGGGTATCAAAAACTGCACTGAGCTAACATTACTGTGTAAAATGTGTACTATATAATAATGTATACAATGTTAACTACAGATTGGCTGCCAAATCTCCCTTCACATAGTGGTGATCCATGATAGCCTTCTCCCCTCGCCTTTATGAAACCAAAACATTTGTTATTTTTGATGAGGTATTTGTTCCAGAGTTTAGTTTAGCCACTAACCAGACCATTAAACAAACAGAGACTGGAAGTTAAGTTCAGGCCAGACGCGTAACCACATCCAATAAAACTGTCTATAGAGTCAGATGCTTTTTCTTCATATGGCGTGACCAGCTTGGTTAAAAGCAAGGCTACAGGCCCATTATGTTGATTGTGTCGGTCCACGGTATGTACATTTAAATACAGAGATTTTACATATTGCATTGCCATATTGCATATTACATTACAAATATTCTGCCATACAAATCAAGCTTATACTTGTACTACAAATTCCCTGTGCACAAGTTAAAATTTCAGTGTTAAACATTTCTGAGTTGAATTCAACAGCTAAAGAGTACATTGTACATATTTAGAGTAAATTGTTGTTCAGATTTGGAGTTAATTGACAGAGTTAATCAATGCAGTTTTAACCCAACTCCTTAGAGATGTAATTACACTTCGCATGCACATTCCAGTCTTCAGTTTCCATCCCAGCTAGCAAAAAGTCGTCTATTAGACGTTGAATAGACGTAAACCTTCAATGTCTCATTTTGGTCCACTGAAGGTTGAAAATGAAAATTGAAAAGACGTCAAATTTGTCCATCTTTTCAACGTTGAAAACAGGTCTACATTAACATACCAAATAACATTTTATAAAATGAAACAAAGCTTTAAAGGGTTATAATAACTTTAATAAAACAGCACATTTTAAATAGTGCAAACAGTCAAGTAACCAACAGATTTCACAGTCTGCAATAAACAGGTCGGTCCAGTAACCAACACAGAGTGCAATAAACACCAACACAGATTTCAGAGTGCAGTAAACATAGGTCAGTCCTATGAGCAGTCCAGAGCTTTCTGTAATCTGGCAGTTGGTTGGGCTTCTCTCTGTGATAATCGGTGGAAGATTCGCACCACATTCACGCGCGCCTCTTCGCTTTTTCTTCTTTTGGTTTTATGGCGGTTGGCAACTATCTTTAATGTTCCATAACCGCCACTTGGTGGGGTGGGGTAATTATAGCATGAATCCTCATTGCACCTCAATTGCAGTTTCATATTTTTTATATATGTAAAACTCTTTACATTTATTTAAAGGTATGGCGGAAGATTTTCCCGAATTATTTAAAAGAACCGCCCCTCGATATTTTTTAAACAATGCACATGCAACCCTCTCCCTCCTCCCGAGAGGGAACGCCTGTTAAATGCGTGCACGAGACAGAGAGAGAGAGAGAGCATGCAGGAGCTCAGTTCTTCTCTTCGCTCTGTTTACAAGTTTCTGTCGGCATGTTTACCGTGTCTGTGCGGTTCGTGACTCGTGCCAGGGCTAGCATCGCTAATCATAGCTTACATCAACTTTTACTAGCAGTGATTTTAAATGGATTCTCCAAATAGAATGACAAAATGTACCTTTCCAGTAGAAACTTCGCGTGGGAAGCCCAACCTGTCCTATTAGCTCACGCCAGCATGTGAAATAGTCTCCCATAAACACTCTTGTCTTGTTTCTTTCTTTATAGTCCTTTCTCTTCTTGTCATACAATTCGTAGACACTTTTTCTCTTGCGACCCTCAGACATTTTGAAAAAAAACAGCGAGAACGCGAGCTTCAATGAATGGTTGAAACCGTAGCACACGTGAAAGTGCGCATGTGCAGCAAGCGAACCTAGAGGCGAGCACGTACGACGGTTATACGTCAACATATAATCAGAATGATTGACATCTGGGATGAACAATAGTCTTGATGATCCACCTAACAGTAGATCCACACAGTAGATCTCATAAATGTCTCAGGGTTGGTTTAAGTAAATGACTCTAAAATGGTATTAGTCACAAACTTTAATAAAATGTGTGTCTCATACCCTGCGGTGCATTTAATGATTAAGCCATATCTAAATCCACGGAGATCCAAATGATTTCTGACATATTTTTTAATTTACAATCTGATGTACTCAATCTCTCTAAATACAAAGTAAATAAACAGCCCATTACATTTAGCCATGTTATTGCCAATTCAAAGTATTAAGATATCTGTAAGACAAGTATAGGAAGGCTGTGGTCATTTTTTAAACACCCACACAGATTTGAGATGGCAAATATGACTAGCATTATCAGTGTTTATTAAATAATGTTTTAAAATATATGATGCCTTATTTTGTAGTGAAATATTTTGACATATTTTGAATATTTTGTCTGGTAAATAGAGTCAGCTGGAGAAATCTTACTGAACGGTCATCTGACATTGCAGCTGCCATTAAAATCAAAATAAAATCAAAATTGAATATACTATTTGATGCACATTTCGGGTCTTTCTAAATGGCTTTACATATACTTTTAATCATGTTGTATTAAGTTGTATTTTACTCAGAATATAGAAATAGTAAATGCAAACACTTTAATCCAACTAATATAGCACAAGCCCTTTTTATTTATTTTGTAAAAGACTAAAGCCCGGATAACACTGCAGGATTTTTGGACTCCTGTAAGATCATTACCTTATTACACTGTGTGACATGAATCGTTTAAACTGGGGTTCGACAAGTGCATAGACTGTACGATGATGACACGGAAGCTTCGGCGGCTGTGCCACACGTTAGCGCAACGTCAACAGCATGTGCACGTGATAAACAAATACCAGTATGCAGATCGTGATGTCACAGAGGGACTTTTAGGACGCAACCAAAAATGAGAGTAGAGGTTCCGCCTGGACCGAATTCGACAAACACCGTCACTTCCGAACTCAAGTCTCCTTCAGGGCGGATCTTGGCCAGGTGTAGAGTACGGACCTTATCAAATCACTGAAGTGTGTGTCGTGCAGTGGGTGAGTCTATCTGTGACGTGTGTGCACCTGAAGTCTTGCAGTGTTGTACCTTGTCTCTTGTCGTCTGTACTCGCCTCCAGGTCCAGAAGGTCTCTGTGGAGACGAGTGTGAGCTGCTGCAGCGGTGATCACTAACTTCTATAACTGCCCGCTGTAACCCCGGCCCAGAGGAAGTGGATTGTGTACGCCGAGTGAGGTACTGTGGAAACATTGTGGGAAAAATCATATTGTCAGAGGGGACATTGGGAGTGTTGTACGAAAACTTGATTGCTGTGTGTACCCTGTGTGTGGCAGTGTGAGCTGAGCCGAACACCCTACCGTCTAGATCAGAGGTTCTCAACTCTGGCCCTCGAGAACCACTCTCCTGCAGAGTTTAGCTCTAACCCTGATCAAACTCACCTGCTTGCAATTTTCTGGTATTCCTGAAGAACTTGATTACCTTGCTCAGGTGTGTTTGATCAGGGCAGGAGCTAAACTCTGCAGGAAAGTGGATCTCAAGGGCCAGAGTTGAGAACCTCTGGTCTAGATCTTCACCTGTCCATAGGAGGAAAGGAAGAGGACGTGCTAGTCCAGGAGGACGAACGTGTGGTAGCTGCTCTACCTGAACCCGGCCACCGAGGTGCCATTGGCCATACTTGGCCCCACAAGCCACAGCCGGACGCCGGTAAACCCCCCCCTCGCCCTTGAACGAAGCTAAGAGGTGACGTATGGTTTTTCATTGTTGATACTTACCTGCATGTCGAGCTAAAGCTATACTCACCTTGTAAAACTCGTAAGCCCAGTGTAAAGAGCCTGTGACTGCAATTGATACTTACCTGCACGTCGAGCTAAAGCTACACTCACCTTGTGAAACTCGTAAGCCCAGAGTAAAGAGCCTGTGACTGCTGTTGATACTTACCTGCACGTCGAGCTAAAGCTACTGTCATGACTGGTTTCTGGGGTGATGAAGTAAGGACACATGTGCAAAGTTCTTGGATAAATAAATAACATTTAATAATGACATTGAAAATCAAACACGAGAAAACAAGACAACGGAATCAGGTGAGTAAAACTTGAACACTAAACAGAGACAGGAACAGACAGGGTTGGAGTGAAAATCATCCGGCACAGGCTGACGGAACAAAGGCGTATAAATACAAACACAATCAAACATACAACAGGTGTGGTGTGTTGGCGTAATTAGTCCATGAGAGTTCAGGTGAAACGGATAAGTGCAACACACAAAACATGTCACGGACTAGCCGTGACAGCTACACTGACCTTGTGAAACTCGTAAGCCCAGAGTAAAGAGCCTGTGAATGCTATTGATACTTACCTGCACATCGAGCTAAAGCTGCACTCACCTTGTGAAACTCGTAAGCCCAGAGTAAAGAGCCTGTGACGGCTATTGATACTTATCTGCACGTCGAGCTAAAGCTATACTCACCTTGTGAAACTCGTAAGCCCAGAGTCAAGAGCCTGTGATTGCTATAGATACTTACCTGTACATCAAGTCCAAACGGTATTTACCTCGTGAGTCCTGGAAGCCCCGACTGAAGAGTCAGTAAGATCACCCACGGCCTATCTGTAAAATCAAGCTCAAACTAACCTACCTCTGCCACTTACTTACCTCCTTAGAAGTCCTGTGCAGCGTGCTGCCCGCGCCTGGGAGCCCGTTGGAGTGGAGGGATCGTTGGGTGTCCCACCAGGCCGGATCCGAGGAAATACGCCTTTGCTAGGCCCAGGTAGTTGCTTTCTGTCTTCCCCCATACTCATTGTGTGTTTCTGATCTGCCTTCAGGAGAAGAGAAGGGCGCCACGGGAACAACAGCAACGCAGGAGGTGTGTACAGAGACGAAGGAGCTCCGTCCTGTCCTTTCCTTTGTTGGCTGGACTTTCCCCCATTCTCTGGACCCCCATCTTCTCCTGGAGGAGAAAGAGACAATATTTTAGATTTCCTTTGAATCTTTGAATCTCTCTCACTGTACGACATAGGACCACCAATGAAGAGCCACGATCACAGAAATCGTGACGATTGTTTCACAATGACAATCTTTCGTCTGCAGTGTATCCCATGCTTAACATATCTGCGATGATGCGATTATAGCTTGATTTTTTCCAGCATGTAGCCTATCACACACCTGGCACAATGCAGCGCAAGGTGCGACACAAGTGGGTTTTGCTAGCTTCAGCCTGACACACTTATCACTTTCACGTTCTAACCCACACTATTCTAAAGGTCCCGTTTTTCCTGATCCCATTTTCAAACTTTAGTTAGTGTGTAATGTTGCTGTTAGAGTATAAATAATACCTGCAAAATGATAAAGCTCAAAGTTCACTGCCAGGCAATATATTTCTTTAACAGAGTTCCCCTTTCAAAGCCTACAGCGAACGGCGGGTTTGGACTACAGCCCTCTACTTTCTGATTGAATGATGTCAAAATAAGATTTTCTGACTAAACTGACTAAATGTTTCTACATTTAAAAGAAAAAGCTGGCAATTTTGGTTATACTTTTGTTCTTTTAATAATTTCCTTATTTTATTTTATTTATAAATCACTCTGATCACAGTGATCATGTATGATTAATCTGATTTATCTATTTGGCTTGTGTTTTGTTTCCGTGCACTTCAGTCGACTATAGAAAGATTCGACAATTCTGATTCGAATATGTAAATCCTTAGTCGAGGACACCCCACTATAGAGATAAGTCAATTGTGTAAAAAATACTTTTTTTCACACGAAACATGAACACACGCTATATTACGCACCATAAACACAATCATAGCGTCGATAACACAGGAAAAATGAGACCTTTAATATTTGTGCCCATTTGCGCGCCCATGTGCTTGCTGGTTTGAAAATGAGGTGTGTTCAGGTGCATTGTTGACCCTATTTTGAGGCAACTGAAATAGACCACGCAGTATTAGACGCAATATTGTTTTTGGTATTTAAAGAGCACGTTATACGCAGTAATATGCACCTATAAACGGGAAGACAAGTTACACGCATACACTTTGCTCATTACACACACAAGGACATGTAGCAGCACACAAACATTTCTAAATATAAAAAATTGATTAAAATGTTAGATTATACATGAGTCTCTTGGACATAAATGAAACAAATTACAGGACTTTAGAAAGCGCGAAGAGCTGCTTTACCTGTAACCTGGTAAGAAAGCTGAGTAAGTATTGCTTTTAAAAAGTGCAAATATTGCATTTTTTTAATACTACCCACAGATGTATTGTATATAATAGCTTTGTACCTCTAGATATGGTAAGATGAGAACCATTTTAAGTAGCACTTTAATCAAAACACTCATGGCGCTGTCCCAGGTGTTGAAACGTTTTGGCTCTTGACACATTTGTAAATTCTTATCCCCTGTTTGTTACAAACCTTTTTTGCATATTTCTAAATTGTTCTTGAAAAAAATACTTTTGGTGATTACAGTGGCTTTACTTATTACTCAATGACCGAAAAAAACAAATTTATTTACATCAACCTAAAACTGGTGGTCTTCTTCCTCCGCTTACTGTTTACAGATTACACCATTAAAATGGGGACTTTATTTGGCTGATATGTCCTACTTTTATTTACCGCAGATTGTTGATGGTAAAATATCTGTGTCCTTGTTTTAATGACATATAAATGTTAAAACTACATACTGTAAGGTAATGACAAGGCAAACATGTGTTTCTAGTCACAAAGTGCATCATTGTGCAATGAGTGCAGAAATTCTCTTGTTAGGATGATTTGTCATTTGTGTATAATTACACAAGGGCTGTCAGGACTACACACTATACAGCTGCCTGCAATTACTGCTACACATCAACCTCTGCATTTGCTTGAGCAAAAACCACAGTCAGCACTGTGAACAAAGTCTGCTGTAGATGACACGGGCTTCAATGATCCCGGTAATGATTTCTCATCGAAGCGTATACGTTGGTGTTGTACTGAATGCCTTGTATTAGATAAGAAAATATATTAGGCTCAGGCTTGGTTTTGATGGTTGGCAACTTGTTTAGTGTGGATATAAAAAAAGAATTAAAAGCAAGCTAATAATTTCTCACAATAAATCAAAATAAATAAAACACTATGCATCAAAAAGCACATCTTCCTGTGTGATTTGTTCCTTTTTAAACAGTGGCTTAAAGATTTTGTATTTAATCATTAAGCAACATTTCATAAAATCAGGACTTCCTGCTACACATAATGATTTTGAACAATTTCCTCTGCATTTTACTCAAGTGGGACACTTGATAAATGAACAATAGCCGCTGATTGGAGAACTGTTGAGGTGTGTGATAGCTAATAATGGGCAAACCCAATCATTAACACTTAAGTAAAGAAAAAAAAATGAAATTGTATTTCATACAAAGCGTTTTTATATAACTTTGCTTTTTTAACATAATGAGACAGGAAATATAAACCTAAATCTATGATGTGTAAGACACATGCCTGAAGGTCTATAGTCCCACTGTATTGTGTAGTTGAGTAGCTCAAATAAAATACAGTCCCAAAAAGCCCAAATAGGCATCAAGGCACATGTATATAATAAATCAATTCAATTATCAAGCAGCAAACAATCGGGCATCCACTGGGGAACAATTGGTGTGTCTGGTCAGATGATAATTATCTTATTAAAAATGTATGCCCATTTTTTAATGAATATTCTGCTCCAGCTAAGAACAAAATGCCTGGAGTTTCTTATTAGGAACTCCATTTATTTATTTATTTATTTTCACTGTAGAAACACATAATGCGTCTGTTGGAGTCAGTGTGAAACCCCTGTTGGCAGTTGTTGGATCAAAGTAAATGAGACTTTAGAATGTTGGGGTTTGTTGGTGAGTTGGTTTTTGTTGGACCAGTGTGATTTGGCCTTTTAAAGAGCACCTATTTTGTTGCTAAAAACATACCGTTAATTTTTTTGCCTCCAAATATCCATGCCTTCCTCAAACGGTTTGATTTGTTCCAAAGCTAATCGATCTGAAAAGCATTGTGTCCTCCAATTGGCCAGCTTACCTGTTGTGGCATGACGAGGGGGGCGGGATAACTTCACAACGAAAAGAAAGATTTTGCATAGAACTCCGACTACGCCACCCTGGGACTTAAACCCAGGGAAATATTTGGGCGGTAAAGCACACAAGTTCGTTCCTCTTTAAAAAAGAGTGGGCAGTATATAATTCAACAATAAAGACACAAAACAAAATTACATAAAACATCACAGGATCACAAAACAAAATTATACGAAAGTACAAAACAACTTTATAAAAATAAGAAATATCCTTACTGCGAAGAATGCAGTGACTGGCAACAGAGTCAAAATAACAAATATAAATAAAATCACAATACATCAACTTACAGGGCTGCCCCTTACGAAACAAAAATATATTGCAGTATATTGGAAAATATCATGTAATATATTAGGCAACATATTCCCATATATGGGATTTAATATTTATATTTTCCAATATATTGAAATATATGCATGAAACATACATGTATATATGATACAAAATATATTGCAATCAAGAACAAAAAGGGCACTATATTTTTTACATGTAATAGTTTGTCTTTATATGCTTTGATATATTGCAATATATGCATAGACCATACATGTATATATGACACAAAATATATTGCATTCAAGAACAAAAAGGGCACTATATTTTTTACATGTAATAGTTTGTCTTTATATGCTTTAATATATTGCTATATATGCATAGACCATACATGTATATATGAGACAAAATATATTGCATTCAAGAACAAAAAGGGCACTATATTTTTTACATGTAATAGTTTGTCTTTATATGCTTTGATATATTGCAATATATGCATAGACCATACATGTATATATGACACAAAATATATTGCATTCAAGAACAAAAAGGGCACTATATTTTTTACATGTAATAGTTTGTCTTTATATGCTTTAATATATTGCTATATATGCATGAAACATACATGTATATATGAGACAAAATATATTGCAATCAAGAACAAAAAGGGCACTATATTTTTTACATGTAATAGTTTGTCTTTATATGCTTTAATATATTGCTATATATGCATGAAACATACATGTATATATGAGACAAAATATATTGCAATCAAGAACAAAAAGGGCACTATATTTTTTACATGTTATAGTTTGTCTTTATATGCTTTGATATATTGCAATATATGCATAAACCATACATGTATATGAGACAAAATATATTGCAATCAAGAACAGAAAGGGCAATGTATTTTTTACATGTAATAGTTTGTCTTTATATGCTTTGATATATTGCAATATATGCATGAAACATACATTTATATATGATACAAAATATATTGCAATCAAGAACAAAAAGGGCACTATATTATATATATATATATATATATATATATATATATATATATATATATATATATATATATATATATATATATATATATATATATATAAAATGCTCGAGTAGGAAGCTGAGATTCAGGCGTGAAGAGAGGACAGGATGCGTAACAGACACCAGCAACAAGGAGGCTGATAGATAGGTCCTGACCTATGATCCTGACCCACACTCCTAATCAGTAGGTGGCGGTAATGCCACTAAAAGTTGTTTGCCAACTGCCAGTAAAACTCAAGAAGAAGAAGAAGAAGAAGGCTGATGTCAGCAGGCTCCAAGGAAACTTCAAGTTTTAAAAGGTATATAAGTTTTCAGAGCTGGTGCTTTTCAGTTTTTATTGCATCTCTGAGAGATTTTTGTGAACAACTTGTTGTTCTGCTCCACAGATGCTGTTTTAAAACAGTTTCCTATAAGGCCAAGGAAGCTGATGTCAGAAAATCTATCAACTGTAGAATCTGCGAGCTAATGGCATTAAGACACCAGGTGAAGAGCAAAAGCATGGGTATGTAAGTGGTTTACATCAGTGAAGATCCAAGGTGGACTCCTAACCAGGATAATGGACTGTTCTTTTGGCAAATGTTTTTTTATTTTTTTGCTTTTTCACGGTTCCCAAAACTTCTTGAAAGTTTGTTTATTATTTATTTGTTCATTATTGTCTGTGCATTTTGTTTATTGATATTGTCTTTATTGATATTGTCTTTATTTTGTATAATGGCACTGCTGAAATTTTGAAATAATTTAAGTTGCTTCAATTTATATTTTGTATATTTTTTGTTTAATGGCACTCTTTTAAAATGTAATTTATGTAAATGCAATGCAACACATTTATGTAATGTAATGTAAAGCCAATCACATTTCCTTTGACTGACCATATGCAAAACCTATTGTGGTTTTAATAGGCCTATAGAGCTCTGTACCTCAAATTGGGTTTAGTATCTGTGCCTGATTAAAAGAAAATAAAGGTGGCTTTTGATTCAATTCAATTCAATTCAATTTTATTTATATAGCGCTTTTCACAATACTCAATTGTTTCAAAGCAGCTTTACATTAATAGAAGCAGTAAAAGCACAGAAAAATGACAGATAGCACAACATAATACACAATAGCATAAGCTGTCAAATTTGCTGAGGCTATGACTCGACATTATGAACGAGCGTATTACTAATGTAACGTCTAGGAGAAGAAGCTAAATTAAGCCCAAGCAGGCTACCTCCCCGGGGTAAAAAACCCCCTAGGAGAAAAAAAACAAAAACCCCGGGTTGTTTAGCCGAGGAAAAAAAATAAAAAGTCCTAGGAGGGAAAAACCCTTGGGAGATATATATGTATATAAACACATATAAACGGATAAGGAGATTAAGCGGGGAATAAGCGGAGTTTAAGCGGGTTCTGCCGGTGGTCGTTGGTCAGGCATCAGCTGGGCATCACAGTGATGGACGACCAGTAGATCAGAGGTGAGTCGACTTTCACATCTACCGGAACTGGGTCTGTTTGTCCCATTGTCCTCAGGGTCGAGGACAGGACAGGGAGAGAAAAACAAAATCATATTAGCGTAGGGGCCGTTCACATGTAATGCAAGTGTCACACAGTGATGTGGTTTAATCAGCTTAGTTTCAGACAGACTAACTATTGCGGCATAATTATATTATCCACAGTTGAGGATTTTGCAAATTGGGGGCCCACTGCGACGGTATATATGGTAACTAAGGGTCACCTTCTGATTTTTAAGAGAAAGAGAAAATGAAACCTGTCGACCCGTTTGACTAAGGCCTGTAACCCCACTGTCGTCGTTAATGCAGGTTCAGTGGCAAACGGGTCTATATTGCATGCTATTTACAAGATCACGAGAAAACGCCAACATCGCAACCTGACCATACGTGCCAACCCGTTTGACTAAGGCTGGAGGCCCCACTGTCGTCGTTAATGCAGGTTCAGTGGCAAACGGGTCTGTATGGCATACTATTCACAAGACACAAAAAAGCGCCAAAATCGCAACCCGACCATACGTGCCAACCCGTTTGACTAAGGCTGGAAGCCCCACTGTCGTCGTTAATGCAGGTTCAGTGGCAAACGGGTCTGTATGGCATAGTATTCGCAATATAAAGAAAGCGCCAAAAGCCCAACCCAACCGTACGTGCCAACCCGTTTGACTAAGGCCAGATGCCCCACTGTCGTCGTTAATGCAGGTTCAGTGGCAAACGGGTTTGTATGGCATACTATTCACAAGAACACGAAAGTTCCAAAATCGCAATCCAACTATACGTTAAGATAAGGTTTTTATTTATTTATTTGGTTGGTCTGTTTTATGACCGCGAGTGCTTTGTTCGGTACAAATAACTATTTCGAGTTAAGTACTTTTACTAGACAAATTATGCGGATAGATTACCCATCAGTCTGTATTAATATGTGGTGTAAATGTTTGTAAATTGCAGGTTGCATATTTAAGTATTTATATATTTTAGATGTTTCATGTACATATACTGTATATATCCCAAATATATTCATACATTGTATGTGCATGTTCTCATATATGTACACATATTGTGCATACATTTACAATAAATATGTACATATATTTCCATCTAATTTTAAATATATGCAAAATCTATTCCACAATATATCAAACACATATCTACATATATATTTCCATATAATTGTACATATATTTGAAATATATTCTACCATATAGTAAACATACATGTGACACTATGGGGCAGTTTCCCGGACAGGGATTAGACTAGTCCTAGACTTAAACACTTTTAAGAGCTCTCCAAACTGAAAACAACTTTCACTTACAGATCTTAAAATACATCAGGGCCCTTTGTTTTACTTGAAGATGCACACAGGTAATGTTTTTAGTAAGGCATGTTGTTTAAAACTAGTTATATTTCCTAATTAAACTAAGGCCTAGTCCTGGATTAAGCTAATCCTGGTCCGGGAAACCGCCCCTATATCTGTACATATATTGTTAATACATGTTCTCATATATGCACATATATTTCACATATTTTCCATCTAGTTTTACATATATGTAAAATGTATTCCACAAGATATCGAACACATATCTACATATATATTTCCATATAGTTGTACATATATTTTAAATATATTCTACCATATAGTAAGCATACATGTGACACTATATCTGTACATATATTGTTAATACATGTTCCCATATATGCACATATATTTCACATATTTTCCATCTAGTTTTACATATATGTAAAATGTATTCCACAAGATATCGAACACATATCTACATATATATTTCCATATAGTTGTACATATATTTTAAATATATTCTACCATATAGTAAGCATACATGTGACACTATATCTGTACATATATTGTTAATACATGTTCCCATATATGCACATATATTTCACATATTTTCCATCTAATTTTACATATATTTAAAATGTATTCCACAAGATATCGAACACATATCTACATATATATTTCCATATAGTTGTACATATATTTGAAATATATTCTACCATATAGTAAACATAAATGTGACACTATATCTGTACATATATTTTTAATACATATTCCCATATATGCACATATATTT